>NC_052168.1:26032911-26367911 GCF_902713615.1 Scyliorhinus canicula | reverse complement strand
CCTCTATGCTGCAACATTTAAGTTTCGCAAAGAGAAGTTGCTCCATTTATTTCTTCCTGTCAGGGTTGCTATAGAAACTGGTCAAGTCCGCAACAGACACGCACGCACTCATATTTTTATAAAAGTGCCTTAAGCATGTGTCACACCAGTGCCGCTAAACTGAATTGTAACCGTGGTTTACAGATATTACCACAAATGTGTTACAAATAAAGTTTATTGAAAAAGTATGGTTGGTGTGAAATGTTTGTCGGCTTTTCCATTTTGTGACATTCACAAGAATGAACTCTTATTTGTTTATGTTGAGCCTTGCTGTGCCTCCAGTGTACCTACCTGTTCAGACACATTTGCTTTTCAACTTTGTTCAGCTGTAGCTCTGCATCCATCTCCCTGCCTCGTGTTTCAGTTCTGGCCAGCGAGCCCTTTGAGATGCCAGTTCTCTACATGCTCATCGTGTCCTCGTTTTTATTTGCCAATGAGCCCTCGTTTCCCAAATGAAATTCACTTTAAGCAATAATGTTTACTTTTTTCATTCCCAACTGCCACTTAATAATCTTTATTGTCACAAGTAGGCTTGCATTACACTGCAATGGAGTTACCGTGAAAAGCCCCCAGTCGCCACTCTAACTGTTCGGGTATACTGAGGGAGAATTCAGAATGCCCAATTCACCTAACAAGCCCGTCTTTCAGGACTTGTGGGAGGAAACTGGAGCACCCGGAGGAAACACAGGGAGAACGTGCAGATTCCGCGCAGACAGTGACCCAAGCCAGAAACCTGGGACCCTGGCATTGTGAAGCAACAAGTGCTGATCCCGGTGCTACCGTGCTTACCTTGCTCCTTACTGGTGACAAGTGGGTTACACTTTTTTCTCTTCCACTTTTGGAGGTGGAAGTCTCTGCTCATTCTCTACCTGCTGCAGGTGCTAACTTTTTTTAAAGTGTCCAATTTTTTTGTTACCCAATTAAGGGGCAATTTAGCATGGGCAATTTAGCATGACCAATTCACCTACCCTGCTCATCTTTAGGTTGTAGGGATGAGACCCAGGCAGACACGGGGAGAATGTGGAAACTTCACACGGGCTGGGATCAAACCTGGATCCTCGGTTGCCATGTGGCAGCACTGATACCGTGCCTCCCTTGTAGGTGCTAATTTGACCGGTTCTCATACTGCGCCAAGTGCACTGATGAACTTGTGCTGTTCCTACATTTTTTTTTTTAAAATGTATTTATTCAAAGTTTTTCAAAACGTTTTACAGAACACTCCGAAAAGGAAAATAATACAAAGAGAAACGGGCAACTTGACAACCAAACAGAAAAACTTAACCCTCTAAACGATAAACAGTTTAACAAATTAACACCCAACTCAAAACAAAATAGGGCGGCGGCCCTTTTCAAATAGGAAAAGAAATCAGGCCCCCCCGCCCCCGGTTTGCTGCTGCTGTTGACCTCCACCTAACGTTCCGTGAGAAACTCAAGGAACGGTTGCCACCACCCGGAGAACCCCTGCAAGGACCCTCGCAAGGCAAACTTTATCTTCTCCAACCCAAGAGCCCCGCCATGTCATTGATCCAAGCCTCCGTACTTGGGGGCTTCGCGTCCCTCCACAAGAGCCTTCTCGAACTACCAAGGAGGCAAAGGCCAGAATTCCCGCCTCTTTGACTCTTGCACTCTCGGATCCTCCAAATAACGCTATCGCCCAACTCGGTTTTACCCGAGTGTCCAAGACCTTGGACATGACCTTTGCAAAGCCCTTCCAGAACTCTGCAAATGCCGGGCACGCCCAGAACATATGGGCGTGGTTTGCTGGGCTCCCCGAACACCTCAGAAATCTGTCCTCCACCCCAAAATACTTACTCATCCTCGTCCCTGTCATATGCACCCTGTGTAACACTTTAAACTGGATCAGGCTAAGCCTGGCGCAAGATGAGGTGGAATTGACCCTGCCCAGGGCGTCAGCCCACAGGCCCTCACCCAGCTCCTCCTCCCATTTGCCCTTCAACTCCTCCACTGAGGCTTCCTCCGCCTCCTGCAGCTCCTGGTATATCTCCGAGATCTTATCCTCTCCGACCCACACACCCGAAATCACCCTGTCCTGTATCCTTCGGGCAGGCAGCAATGGAAATTCTCCGACCTGCTTCCTGATAAACGCCGAACCTGCATGTACCTAAAGGCACTTCCCGGGGGTAACCCGAATTTCTCCTCCAGTGCCTTGAAGCTGGCAAAAGTCCCGTCAATGAACAGATCCCCCAGCCTTCTAATTCCCACCCGGTGCCAGCTTCGGAACCCATCATCTATCCTGCCCAGGGCAAACCTATGGTTATTCCGTATCGGGGACTAGGCTGAAGCCCCCGTCTTCCACCTGTGCCACCTCCATTACCCCCAAATCTTAAGCGTCACCGCCGAGCTCATGGTATACTGAGTCGGTGGAAGCGGCAACGGTGCCGTCACCAGTGCCCCAGGCTAGTACCTACACAAGACGCCGCCTCTCCCTCCATCATCCACTTCCGAATCATCGATACGTTTGCTGCCCAGTAGTAGCAGCACCAAACTTTCTCTTCCCCCCCCCCCCCCCCCCCCCCCCCCGACTGCGCTCCAAGAACAGTCTTTTAACCCTCGGGGTCCTAATGGCCCACACAAATCCCATGATACTCTTGCTCACACGCTTGAAAAAGGCCTTGGGGATGAGGATGGGCAGGCACTGAAACACGAACAAAAACCTTGGGAGGACAGTAATTTTGACAGACTGCACCCTACCCGCTAGGGAGAGTGGAAGCATGTCCCACCTCTTAAAGCCCTCCTCCATCTGGTCCACCAGCCGTGCCAGATTGAGCCTATGCAAGACCCCCCAACTCTTGGCCACCTGAATACCCAAATACCGAAAACTCTTCACCATCTTGAGCGGCATCTCCTCCAACCTCTTTTCCTGGCCCTGCGCACGCACCACAAAGAGCTCGCCCTTCCCAACATTAAGCTTATACCCTGAGAAATCTCCAAACGTCTGCACGACGTCCCCCATCCCCTCTACTATGTCTGTAATATATAAAAGCAAATCTACCGCATATTGTGAGACGCGGTGCTCCTACCCCCACCCCTCCCCCTGCCTCTGAACCAAACCCCTCCAGCTTCTAGATTCCCTTAGCGCCATGGCCAATGGCTCAATCGCCAAACAGCAGGAGGGACACAGGGCACCCCTGCCGCGTTTCACGATATAGTCTAAAGTACTCTGACCTCAACCAGTTTGTCAATGCACTCGCCACAGGGGCCTGGTATAACAATTTAACCCACCCTATAGACCCCTCTCCAAACCCAAACCTACCCAGCACCTCCCACAGGTACTCCCACTCCACCCTTCTCCGCGTCCATAGCCGCCACCACCTCGGCATCTCCCCCCCCCCCCTCCGAGGGCAACATAATCACATTCCGAAGCCTCCGCACATTTGCATTCAACTGCCTGCCCTTCACAAATCCCGTCTGATCCTCATGTATCACTCCTGGGACATAATCCTCAATCCTAGTGGCCAGGACCTTCGCCAACAGCTTGGCATCCACATTAAGGAGTGAAATTGGCCTATACGAGCTACACTGCAGCGGGTCTTTGTCCCGCTTCAGAATAAGCAAGATCAGAGCTCTCGACATCGTCGGGGGAAGACTTCCTTTCTCCCTCGCCTCGTTAAAAGTTCTCAACAGCAACAGAGCCAACAGTTCCGAAAACTTCCTATAAAATTCAATCAGGAACCCATCTGGTCCTGGGACCTTGCCCGCCTGCATATTCCCCAGCTCCTCCATCCCAATCGGGGCCCACAAGCCCTCTACTTGCACGCTCGGAAACCTCAATTAGTCCAGGAACCGCCACATCCCTCCCCCCCCCCCCCCCCCCCCCCGCGTGCTCTGATTTGTACATGTTCTCATAAAAGTCCCTAAAGACCTCATTTATTCTGAGTGGACTCCGCACCGTATTCCCTCCCTTGTCCCTGATTCCCCCAATTTCCCTAGCCGCCGCCTTCCGCAGCTGATGCGCCAGCATCCGACTCGCCTTCTCCCCATATTCATACGTTGCTCCTTGTACCTTCCTCCACTGGGCCTCAGCTTTCCCCGTCGTCAACAAGTCAAACTCCGTTTGGAGATTCCGGCGCTCCTTCAACAGCCCCTCCTCGGGGGATTCCACTGTTCCTACATTTCAGAAAGTGCTCGTAACCTGTCTCTTTGGGCTGAGGCTCTTCACTGCTGTTAAACATTGACCCAAAACTTGAAATAAAATCTCCAGTTACTATACAGGATGTTGTTGGAATGAGGACTTGGCCTGTCTAGGATTGTTTCTCAAGATACTGAGGACTATCAAAGTAAGTCCACAGCAGATGATAAACCTCTGAGACATAGAAAACCTCTGAGAAATAGCAAACTATATCCAGGGTATAACTGCTCTTTACTTCCAGGGAACCAAGGTCACAAGGAAACGAACATTAACAAACAGTTTAAAACAACAATAAAACAGCCTAATAAGCATAACACCCCCAAGACCGTAACAACGCATATATCGAGCCCCCACCCCCCCCAAACCCGGTAAACAACAAGAGAACTTGAAAATAAATTAAATTAAATAAACATAATCAACACCCCCCCCCCCCCCCCCCGGTTGCTGCTGCTGCTGACCTAGTTCCCTATCGTTGAGCCAGAAAGTCGAGGAAAGGCTGCCACCGCCTAAAGAACCCTTGTACCGATCCCCTCAGGGCGAATTTGACCACCTCCAGCTTAATAAAACCCGCCATGTCATTGATCCAGGTCTCCACGCTTGGGGGCCTCGCATCCTTCCACTAGCAAGATCCTCCGCCGGGCTACTAGGGACGCAAAGGCCAAAACACCGGCCTCTCTCGCTTCCTGCACTCCCGGCTCCACCGCAACCCCAAAAATTGCGAGTCCCCAGCTTGGCTTGACCCTGGATCCTACCACCCTCGACACCGTCCTCGCCACCCCCTTCCAGAACTCCTCCAGTGCCGGGCATGCCCAGAACATATGGGCATGGTTCGCTGGACTCCCCGAACACCTGACACACCTGTCTTCGCCCCCAAAGAACCTACTCATCCTAGTCCGGGACATATGGGCCCGGTGCAGCACCTTGAATTGGATGAGGCTAAGCCGCGCACATGAGGAGGAAGAGTTAACCCTCCCCAGGGCATCCGCCCATGTCCCATCCTTGACCTGCTCCCCCAGCTCCCCCTCCCACTTAGCCTTTAGCCCCTCTACTGACGCCTCCTCCACCTCCTGCATTACCTTGTAGATATCGGATACCTTCCCATCCCCGACCCAGACCCCCGAAAGCACCCTGTCCCTCACCCCCCTCGTGGGCAGCAAAGGGAATCCCTCCACCTGCTGCCTAGCAAACGCCTTTACCTGCAGATACCTGAACATGTTCCTCGAGGCGAGCTCAAATTTCTCCTCCAACTCTCCCAGGCTCGCAAACGTCCCGTCAATGAACAGGTCCCTCAGCTGTCTGATGCCCACCCTGTGCCACCCCAGGAACCCCCCATCAATGTTCCCCGGGACGAACCGATGGTTCCCCCTTAGCGGAGCCTCCATCGAGCCCCCCACTTTCCCCCCCTATGTCGCCTCCACTGCCCCCAAATCTTGAGGGTAGCTGCCACCACTGGGCTCGTGGTATACCTCGTGGGAGGGAGCGGCAACGGCACCGTTACCAGGGCCCCCAGGCTTGTGCCTCCACAGGACGCCATCTCCAACCTTTTCCATGCTGCTCCATCACCCACTTGCGCACCATCGACACATTGGCCGCCCAATAATACCCCGAGACGTTGGGTAATGCCAGCCCCCCACCATCTCTGCCCCGCTCCAAGAAGACTCTCTTCACCCTCGGGGTCCCATGCGCCCAAACAAAGCTCATGATGCTGCTAGTCACCCTCCTACAAAAGGCCCTAGGGATAAGGATGGACAGGAACAAGAACCTCGGGAGCACCGTCATTTTGACGGACTGCACTCTACCCACCAGCGGCACCATGTCCCACCTTTTAAATTCCTCCTCCATGTGCTCCACAAGCCTGGTAAAATTAAGCTTGTGGAGAGTCCCCCAACTCCTGGCCACCTGCCCCGCAGGTACCTAAAACTCTTCACTGCCCTCTTAAACGGGAGCCTCCCAATTCCCCCCTCCTGATCACCCGGATGCACTACAAACACCTCGCTCTTACCCAGATTCAGCTTATAGCCCGAGAAGCCCCCAAACTGAGCCAACAGCTCCATCACCCCCGGTATTCCCCCCACTGGGTCCGCCACATACAGCAGCAGATCGTCCTCATACAGCGATACCCGTGTTCCTCCCCACCCCGCACCAGACCCCTCCACCTCCCCGACTCCCTCAACGCCATAGCCAGAGGTTCAATTGCCAGTGCAAAAAGCAAGGGGGACAGGGGGCACCCCTGCCTGGTCCCACGGTAGAGCCTGATGTACTCTGACCTCCTTCCATTAGCAGCTACACTCGCCATCGGGGCCTCATAAAGCAACCTTACCCATTTGATGAACCCCTCCCCAAATCCAAACCTCTCCAGCACCCCCCACTCAACTCTACCAAAGGCCTTTTCTGCATCTAGTGCCACCACTATCTCCGCCTCCCCTTCAACCGCCGGCATCAAAATAACATTTAACAACCTCCGCACATTCGTGTTAAGTAGTCTTCCCTTGACAAATCCTGTCTGATCTTCATGTATCACCCCTGGCACACAGTCCTCTATCCTGGTGGCCAGGATCTTCGCCAGCAACTTAGCGTGCACATTGAGGAGCGAGATTGGCCTGTATGATCCACACTGCAAGGGGTCCTTATCCTGCTTCAGGATCAGTGAGATCAGCACCCGTGACATCGTCGGGATCAAAGCCCCCCCCTCCCATGCCTCATTGAAGGCTCGCACCAACAGGGGGCCCACCAGGTCCGCATACTTTTTATAAAATTCCACCGGGAACCCATCCGGCCCCGGCGCCTTCCCTGACTGCATTTGACCAATCCCCCTGACTAGCTCCTCCAACTCTATCGGCGCCCCCAGCCCCTCCACCAGCTCCTCCTTCACCTTTGGGAAATGTAGCCTGTTCAGAAAGCTCTCCATCCTCCCCCACCACCGGTGGCTCCGACCGGTACAGTTCCTCGTAAAAGACCCCGTTCACCTCTGCCCCCTTCCGCACCACATTCCCACCCCTATCCATCACTCCACCAATTTCCCTAGCCGCATCCTGCCTGCGGAGCTGATGCGCCAGCATCCTGCTCGCCTTCTCCCCATACTCATAAACCGCGCCTCGCGCCCTCCTCCACTGTGTCTCCGCCTTTCTGGTGGTCAGCAAGTCAAACTTGGCCTGAAAGCTACGCCGTTCCCCCAGCAACCCCTCCTCCGGGGCCTCCGCGTACCTCCTATCCACATCCAGGAGCTCCCCCACCAGTCTATCCCTCTCCCTCCTTTCCCTATGGGCCCGGATGGAAATCAGCTCTCCCCGGATCACTGCTTTCAGAGCCTCCCAGACCATCCCCACCCGGATCTCCCCGTATCATTGGCCTCAAGGTACCCCTCAATACTTCCCCGGACCCTCCTACACACCTCCTACTCCGCCAGCATCCCCACATCCAGACTCCACAGCAGGCACTGGTCCCCATCTCCAGATCAACCCAGTGCGGAGCATGGTCTGAAATTGCTATGGCCGAATACTCGGCATCCTCCACCCTCGGGATCAATCCTCTGCTCAGAATGAAAAAATCTATTCGGGAGTAAACCCTATGTACATGGGAGAAAAAGGAATACTCCCGCGCCCTCGGCCTCCCAAACCTCCAGGGATCCACCCCTCCCATCTGGTCCATAAACCCCCTCAGCACCTTGGCCGCCGCCGGCCTCCTACCCGTCCTTGAACTGGACCGGTCCAGTGGGGGATCCAGCACTGTGTTAAAGTCTCCCCCCATGATCAGGCCCCCCGCCTCCAGGTCCGGAATGCGGCCCAACAAGCGCCTCATGAAGCCAGCATCATCCCAATTCGGGGCATACACATTTACCAGCACCACCTTCTCTCCCTGCAGCCTACCCGTCACCATAACAAATCTGCCCTCCTTGTCCGCCACCACCTCAGATGCCTCGAACGCCACCCTCTTCCCCACCAGAATCGCCACCCCCGGTTCTTCGCATCTAACCCTGAATGGAAAACCTGCCCCACCCGCCCCTTCCTCAGACGAACCTGGTCCGCCACCTTCAAGTGGGTCTCCTGGAACTTAGCCACGTCCGCCTTCAGCCCCTTCAAGTGAGAAAATACCCGAGCCCGCTTAACCAGCCCATTCAGCCCCCTCACGTTCCAGGTGGTCAGCCAGATCAGAGGGCACCCCGCCCCCCTCACCCGCCGACTAGCCATGGCTCATCGACTGCTCGCCCCAGGCCAGCACACCCCACCCGACCCATTCCCCATGACGATACCGCGTCTCCTCTACCCCCCCGGCCCACACCAGCTCCTTCCTGGCCATTCCAGCAGCAACCCGGTATTCCCCACCCCCCCAGGCTAGGACCCCTCCTAGCCGCGACGCACCCTCCATGGTACTTCCGTGAGCCAGCTGACCTCTGCTGACCCCAGCAACTCCCGCCAAAACCAGACCCCTCCCGAGGTTAGGTGGATTGGCTGTGATAAATTGCCCTTAGTGTCCAAAATATCTCTTAGTGTTGGGTGGGGTTACTGGGTTATGGGGATAGGGTGGAGGTGTTGACCTTGGGTAGGGTGCTCTTTCCAAGAGCCGGTGTAGACTCGATGGGCCGAATGGCCTCCTTCTGCACTGTAAATTGTGTGTGTGTGTGTGTGAGACATGGGGTCATCCCCCCTCCTGCCACTCCTCCTTGGCACTGCTCCAGCGCGGGAAAAACCAGTAGAGGCCACGCCCCCACCGCCAGCTCCACCCCTCCTGCCCCGCAGCGCGGGAAACCAGAGGAAAGGCCGCGCTTTCACACTGCCCCACCCCACCCTTCTGACGCAGCTCCCAAAAACCAGCTCCACCCCATCCCCCAGGCCCGTATAGAAAAAAAAAAACCCCCAACATCCCCGCATAACACAAAACCATACCCAACAGAACCACCCGGAAACAGAGCAAGAACCAGCTTAGAAAAAACATATCAAAATGACAACAACAGCAACAGCAACAACAGTAGTACACAAGACCCCGCAGCCCCCAAACCCTATTTCGAGTCCAGCTTCTCCGCCTGTACAAAGCCCCACGCCTCCTCTGGGGACTCGAAGTAGTAGTGCCGGTCCTTATGTGTCACCCACAGGCGCGCAGGCTGCAGCATTCCAAATTTAACCTGCTTGTTATGAAGCACCGCCTTCGCCTGGTTAAACCCGGCCCGCTGCTTAGCCACCTCCGCACTCCAGTCCTGGTAGATTCGCACTACCGAATTCTTCCGCTTGCTACTCCTCTCTTTCTTGGCCCAGCGCAGCACACACCCCCGGTCGCTGAATCGATGGAACCGCACCAGCACCGCCCGCGGGGGTTCATTTGCCTTAGGCCTCCTGGCCAGCACTCTGTGGGCTCCCTCAAGCTCCAGGGGCAAATGGAAAGACCCAGCCCCCACCAGCGAATTCAGCATCGTGGCCACATAGGACGGAAGATCCGACCCCTCCAGCCCCTCCGCCAGGCCCAGGATCCTCAAATTCTTTCGCCTTGTGCGAACGTCCAGCTCCTCCAAGCGGGCTTGCCACTTTTTGTGAAGTGCCTCGTGCATCTCCACCTTCCCCACGAGGACCACGGCCTCCTCCTCCCGATCAGCGGCCTGCTGCTGCAACACCTGAATGGCTGCCCCCTGGGCCGCCTGGGTCCCAAGCAGCTTGTTGGTAGTCGCATTCAGGGAGTCCAGCAACTGAGCCTTCAGCTCCGCAAAACAGCGCAGAAGAGCAGCTTGCTGCTCCTGCGCCCACTTCCACCAATCCTCGGGTGCTCCGTTGCCGCCATTTTGTCCTTCTTCCCCCGCTTTTCCTGGGGAGCTGCTGCAGCCTTTTCCTTTGCCCCACTCCGGGTGCGCACCATAAATTTCGGGGAATGTTCCTCCAAACATCTTTCCCCGCCGGGAATCGTCAAAACAGCGCCGATTGGGGCCCTAAAACAGGCCCGAAAGTCCTTTGATAGCGGGAGCTGCCGAACATGCGGCTTAGCTCCCCATCACCGCAACTGGAAGTCGTTTCAAAAAGCTTTTGATATCCTACAGCAGTTAACACATCGATGTTGTCCCCCATTATCCACAACAGGATAGAGAACCTGAGGAGATCCAAGTGATCCATGCCAGTGACACCCTAAATGGTAAATGTTCCACACCAGTTAGGGTGGATCCTGCCAAGCAGTTGCAACTCGAGGGGGTACAAAATCTGATTGACACATTTTCTGAAGTCAATTTCTGCCCCAAATATGGGTTGCCATTGCATAACAGCTATTGATGCCCTGGAGTTGGCAGCAAGATCCACAGTGAGAGCTATAGAATCCCTCCAGTGCAGAAGGAGGCCATTTGGCCCATTGAGTCTGCATCGAACCTCTCAAAGAACTCTCTGTTCAGGCCAAATTCCCCACCCCATCCCCATAACCCCACCTACCCTGCACATCTTTGGACTCTTGGCAATTTAGCATGACCAATCCACCGAACACACATCTTTGGAGTGGGGGGGTGGTAACCAAGCACACACCGAGAAAGTGCAAATTCCACACAGTCGCCCAAGCCCATGATTAAACCTGGGTTCAAAGATCTATCAATTTCTGTCTTAAATATACCCTGACTGAGCAATCACAGCCTTCTGGAGTAAAGAGTCACAAAGTGCAGCACGGTAGCATGGTGGTTAGCATAAATGCTTCACAGCTCCAGGGTCCCAGGTTCGATTCCCGGTTGGGTCACTGTCTGTGTGGAGTCTGCACGTCCTCCCCCTGTGTGCGTGGATTTCCTCCGGGTGCTCCAGTTTCCTTCCACAGTCCAAAGATGTGCAGGTTAGGTGGATTGGCCATGCTAAATTGCCCGTAGTATCCTAAAAAGTAAGGTTAAGGGGGGTGGAGTTGTTGGGTTACGGGTATAGGGTGGATACGTGGGTTTGAGTAGGGTGATCATTGCTCGGCACAACACGAGGGCCGAAGGGCCTGTTCTGTGCTGTACTGTTCTATGTTCTAAAGATTCGCAACCCTCGTGATTGATTAATTGTTTAATCTTGGTCCTGATTTATTTTTATCCTCTAATGCAGGGGTGGGCAAACAGGTCTTTATGCAGCCCACCAAGATCAAGTCATCAAAAAAAAACATTTTTTTTTTAAAATTAAGGTTAATGGGGGGGGGGGGGGGGGGGGGGCTGTTGGGTTACTGGTATAGGGTGGATACGTTGACTTGAGTAGGGTGATCATTGCTCGGCACAACATGTGTTTCATGTGAAGTTTCTACTTTAAAATATTAATTAATAAAATTAATTGCTTTTTTTTCTTTAAAAACCTTTTATTTTGGCTATTTTAAATATTAATTATTTTACTTAATATACTATGCGGCCCTTTAAAATTGTGAATTTCTGAATGTGGCCCTTGCACAGAAAAGTTTGCCCACCCCTGGGCTAATGGGATGTGGGCATTGCTGGCATCTTTGAGCTGGACCATCTCAGAGGGCAGAAGAGTCAGGATCTGGAGTCACGTAGGCCAGACTTATAGAATCCTAACAGTGCAGTCGGAGGCCATTCGGCCCAGGGCCGGCTCAAGGCACCGGCAACTCGGGCAGTCGCCCGGGGCGCCATGTGCTAGGGGGCGCCAGAGACTCGGGTCCCGCGCATGCGCAGTTGGGCCGGTGCCAACCAGCGCATGCGCGGTGGCCGCCCTCCCCCAGGGCGGCCCCCCCCTCGGTCCGCCCCCTCGGTCCGCCCCCCGCTCGGTCCGCTCCCCCTGCCCCCCCCTCGGTCCGCCCCCCGCCGCCCCCTCGGTTCCGCCCGCCCCCGGGTCCGCCCCCCCCCCCCCCCTCGGTCGCCCCCCCCCCCAAGGGCGCCGAAGTTCAGCTTGCCCGGGGCGCCAGCAACCCTAGGGCCGGTGCTGATTCGGCCCAACGGGTGTACACCTACCCTATCCCTGTAACTACTATAGGACAATTTAGCATAGCCAATTCACCTAACTTGCATATCTTTGGACTGTGGGAGGAAAACCCACACACACGGGGAGAATGTGCAAACTCCACGAGGCCAGAATCAAACCCGGGTCTCTGGAGCTGTGAGGTAGCAGAGTAGCCACCGAGCTTGCCCTACCAGATGGTACGGTTGGCCGAGATCTTTCCCTGAAGGGCCCGCGTGAGGTTAAATCACATGGGTTTTTACAACAATCTGTGCTGGAGACTTTGCTATCAATTCCAGAAAAATTCATTGCATTTAAATTTTGCCAGCTCAATGATGGGATTTAAACCCATAATAATATTTATTGGTGTTGCAAGTAGGTTTACATTAACACTGCAATGAAGTGGGGCAGCACGGTGGCGCAGTGGGTTAGCACTGCTGCCTCATGGCGCCGCAGTCCCCAGGTTCGATCCCGGCTCTGGGTCACTGTCCGTGTGGAGTTTGCACATTCTCCCCCTGTTTGCGTGGGTTTCACCCCCACAACCCAAAGATGTGCAGGGTAGGTGGATTGCCCATGCTAAATTGCCCCTTAATTGGAAAAAATTAATTGGGGACTCTAAATTTATTTTTTTTAAACACTCAATGAAGTAACTGAAAATTCCCTAGTCATAGACATGGAATTTACAGTGCAGAAGGAAACCATTTGGCCCATTTAGTCTGCACCGGAAAGACAAAACCACCTAAGCCCAATGGCGGACTGGCCAGGGTGTCAGCTTGCCCGATGGCAAGTGGGCCCCTGATGAAGTGGGCCCCCTATATCAAATAAAAATACAATAAAGAAACAAACACAGACAACTGTTTTAGTAATAAAAAGGAATAAGAAAAAAAGAGAACAGGACACAAATAAGCAGTGCATGAAAAGGAACGAAGCAGGGGAGGTAGTGGAAAGACGTGGAATAGGGGGGCCCGGGTCGGGCATTATTAAGGAAATTCCATGTTTTCAGCAAGAGTGTGTGAATTTAAAGATAAAGTTACAATTCGTGATTTGAGATGGTCGGCAACTTCAAAGGATATCAAGCAGTAGTCTTGGTTCAGCCGGTACATCGGTGCGGGGCCCGGAGAGCCAAGAAGGGGCCCGTGAATCTCTGAAGGGCCCTTAAAAATTATAATTAATTAGATAAATAAATCTCCAACTTCTTTCCTGAGATTTGTATTCTAACTTAATAAAATATAATTGTTTTTAAAAAGAGCAATACCAAATAAAAATGCAATAAACAAACAAACAAATAATCACTCAGTGTATGAAGGAACGAAGCAGTGTTAAACGGATGTGAAAAGGAGTGGGGGGAGAGGGGGGGGGGGGGGGGGGGGGGGGGGGTTGGTTCACCCGGGTCGGACATAGTTGGAAATCCACGTTTTCAGCAAGAGTGTGTGAATTTAAAGATAAAGTTACAGTTCGTGATTTGAGATGGTCGGCAACTTGAAAGGATATCAAGCAGTACATAGGGTCGTGAGGTCACCGAAAAGGAGGAGCGGTACCTTTGACCGTGAATCATGAGGTCAAAGATATTGAAGTGATAAGCCATGATCGGTAAACTCAAAGGGTTGCGACTTGTAACACGACACTGGTAACAAACTGGACATGTTAACTTTGGTCGTGGGACCATTCTTAATGTCTTACTATAGTCGGACCAAACTTCTAAGTTTCAACAGTTGTCTCAGTTGCTTGCTGGTGTGAACACTGGACAGTGGATTGTCTCCTCTTCTGAAGCTGCATAGGCCACAGTAGTATTGACTAATGAACATAGCCTATTGAAGTGTAATTAAGTTATTTTATATTTTTTATCAAGTAGGGGTTTATCTGGCGTTCCTTCAAGTTATTCTTGCAATCATCAATATTCATTTTTCCCAATGTGGGCTATTTTTAATTAAGTTTTTATTTCAGGAATATTACCCCTACCAGCATGGAAAAGAAAAAGCATAAATCTGGGTTACTAAAACGCAAAGAACAAAAAGAAGCAGAAAGGAAGGAATCAGCCAAGTGATGCAGGCCTATTGCAGTTTATAATACCACAAGCACAATCCACATCAATATCCAGTTCTGCAACAAATAATCAAGAAGCAAGAAACAATGCTCATGGTGATGATGCAATGACATGCGAGTTACAAGAACAGAAAAGAGCTATTTTGAATGTAGAGGCAAATACAAGTGCATCCATTACTAATCAACCCAGGCCCAATATTTCTTCTGGCTTCCTTGTTCCGGTATCTGTACTGCCTGTAGTTGCAACATCTGAACACATAGCTTCAACTAGTGACAGGGAATCAGATATTCCTTCAAGCATAAATGACTTGGTTTCTGAAGCACATCCTGTAAATGAACCTACGCAAGAAAATGAAACATCAATTACTGGAATCTTCCAATATCCATCACGAGCAAAGATAAAACAGTTTTTTGCTGAACATCCACTTCAGCCACTTGATGATCTGCCATTTGATGCTCGTTTGTATGAGAGGAAAATTATGAATGACTCAGTCCCAAGAAAATGGCTAACAGATAACAAAGAAAATAGATGCTTACAGTGTTTATACTGCTTAGCCTTTGAGTTTCCCAACACTTGTAATCCATCACCTTTGTACATGGCTTTAGTGACTACAGGCGTATTAGCCAGAGCTTGACTTTACATGAATCGACAACAACACATGTCAGAAATGCTCAGCAATATATCAGTGTGGTTAATGATGGCACCGTAGATAAATTTTTTGCAGCATCACTAATTAAAAGGAAAGAAGAAGTATTGAAGCAGAGAAGTATTGTCATGAGGATTATAGACATCAGAAAGATGTTAGGCAAGCAAACACTTCCTTTTTGAGGTCACAGAAATGAATCGGCCTACACTCTAGATAATGAGGTTCTGAATCATGGCAATTTTTTAGCTACAGTGCAGTTGATGGCAAAATATGACCCCGTTTCTGCAGTGCAAAACAAGTCTAAACAAAGAATCAAACGATTAGAGCAACAAGGAAAGGCTCAAAGTAAAGGCCGTGGTGGACTTGTTCCATACCTGAGTAAAACAACTATAAACATGTTAATCAAAATTATGAAGAATATGATACAAGAAAGAATTAGTCATGAAGTTTCTCAAGCAAAATATTATTCTATTCAGGTTGATTCAACACAAGATAATTCATCCATCGATCAGTTTAGCATTATTATTCGGTTTGTGCTTAAAGGTATTATCTGTGAGCGACTACTTTCAGTTGTGCCAAGTAATGATGGTACAGGACAGGGACTTTTTGATCTATTGATTGAAACATTACAGCATCTTAAAATTGACCCCCAAAAATGTTTATCTGATAGCACAGATGGCGCTGCAAGCTACCATGGCCAGTATAATGGTTTACAAAGTAAAATTGCTGATGTGGCTGATCAACATGTTCATATATGGTGCTGTGCCCATGTCTTGAATTTGGTGATAACTGAAACAACAAAATGTTGTGTGCCTGCAGTTTATTTTTTTAATTTGCTCCAGAATATAGCAACTTTTGTGAAAGCATCATACAAGAGAATGGCTGTATGGATAGAAGTTGTTGGAAAACATCTAGGACAAGAAAAAATGAAACGATTAAAGCTAATTGGTGAGACCAGATGGTCAGGAAAATCCAATGCAGCAACAACTATATTTGGACGTTTTGATGATGCCGCTGCCAGTACTTTCGTAAATTTATTGACATGCTTATCAATGATACAAGATTCATAAAAGTTTGATGCAAAAACAAAACATGAAGCAAATGTTTTACTTCAAAGTCTTCTAAAGTTTGAAACCATATTGACAGCATTTACTTACTTGTATATATTTGAAACTACAACCCCGTTATCAAGTTATCTACAGACAAGTGGTTTAGATATGTTTACTGCATGGAGTTTGGTAGATTCAGCTACAACAAAGTTGAAGGAACAGCCAAGAACATTTGATCACGTTCACAGCAAGGCTTTGGAATTTGTAAATAAATGTAATGACAGGATTTCACAGATGAATATGGATGAAAATCAAACATTGGAAATTGATGCGTTGGAAACAGCATTGCCAGTTAAGAGGCAGAAGAAGAAGAAAAGAATGGCAGATGAGCTTATTGATGATGAAAGAAATTCCTCAGATTCTCTAGCTTATTTTCGAGTAAATGTGTTTAACCTAATAATGGATCGCATTGTCGAGTCACTAGAATCACGCTTTGTACAACAGAAACAGTTGTATAAAGATTTGTCCTGCTTGGACCCAGCAAAGTTTAAAACTATTGCAAAGAAGGGCCTTGAAGATGAAGCATTGGAAGGTATTATTAAGCTGTTTCCACAAATCAGCAAAGATCAAGTAATATTGGAATTGTTTTCTTTTGTTTCAAACTTTGATGTATTAAAGCTATTGCTTAATGATGGTGAGAATATGGATTCCAGTTGCAACAATTGTAAAATTTGCAGCACTTGCCCATCGTGTGTACTAAAAATTCTGGCATCCAACAGACTTCATGACAAGGCATATGATAACCTTTATGAACTTTATAAAGTCATCTGCACACTATCAGTTACTCAAGTCCAATGTGAGAGGACATTTTCAAAGCTAAAGATCATAAAGGCAAGGTTAAGAAATTCGCTGTCTGAGGAGAATTTGGAATCATACATGTTGCTATCCATTGAAAAGGAATTGTTAGATGAATTGGATGCAGAAGCAATTATTGGCAGATTCGCACAATCATCTAGCGAACACAAACAATTGTTCTTAATATAGTGGACTGCATGCAATGCTCTATTGTGCTTTTGAACTATCTGTTAATGTGTAAATTGTGCAGTAAACTATTTAAAAATATCAACCAATTACTTAAAATTTTAAAAAAATAAATAAATAATTCAATTATAACATTCAGTATTTACATTTGGTATCTACTGCCAGTAATATGTACAGTCCATGTACACTGTAATTACTAAGAAATGCACATTTTTTCCACAAACATTTTAATTGTACCCTTTTTTCCATATGTATTTTTTGAAAATTTTATTTTTTCGTTATGAAAATTAAATGATAGCATTGTAGTTGTGGGTGGGCCCCCTTTGTCTCCTGGCAACCACTGCCTAAGCCTACACCTCCACCCCATCCCTGCAACCCAGTAACCCCACCTAACCCTTTTTTGTGAACACTATGGGCAATTTAGCAGGGCCAATCCACCTAACCTGCACGTCTTTGGACTGTGGGAGGAAACCCACGCAGACACGGGGAGAACGTGCAGACTCCGCACAGACAGTGACCCAAGCCGGGAATCAAATCTGGGACCCTGGAGCTGCAAGGCAACTGTGCTAACCACTGTGCTGCTCCAGCAAGTTCGGGAGCACTATGTCCCCAGAGCATTTGCCTAGGCTTCTGGATTACTGGTCCAGTGATATTACCACAACGCCACCATCTTCCCTTTAAATGGCCAGCACTATCCTGAGATATATGACCCTTGACGCCAGACTCTGTTTGTAAACAGCCTCTCAGAAGCTTGTCTATCAAGTGCTGTAAACTGTACAGAAATCTGCTTCGAGCTCACCTGGCATACTATAGTTCTGGACATTGCACCTCAGAAAATTATTGGCCTTGGAGCACAGATTTACTGGAATAACACCTGGGTTAGAAGAATTAAATTATGAAGGCTTGCATTCCCTTAAGTATATCATGTTGGTTGAGGAGATGTCCAAAAACAGGCATAACCTCGAAATAAGAGTTCGGCTCATCAGGCACGTCAGGATGAACTTCACTCAAAGGGTAGTGGGGGAAAAAAACATTAACCTGGTTTGCTGTAAAAAGCATAGCCAAATTTACACGCAAAGATTCCATTAGCACTAATGCAACAGTGATCTGATCTTTTGCAGTGAATGTAGATTGAGGGATAAATATTAACCAGTACGTCGGAAAGCTCCCTGCTCTTCAAAATAGCCCGATGGGATCTTTTTCCCATATCCAAGAAAGGAACTGGTTTTCATCATCAAAGTGGCAGCCAGGGTTGGAGCACCCCCTTTGGCACGACTGTCAGTGTGTAGTAAGTGCTCAAAAGAACAATGGACCTCCTGAGCTGTAACTTGTTTGTCCGATTGTGGGATGACATTTTAATAGAACGAACCTGCTTGCAGTGGGGTTAGGGAAGCAGGTCAGGAAGCTGATCATTGAAGTGGTGAGCTTCACATCCTGATTCCTGGTTGTGCTCAGCAATCTGGGTTCGAGCTTGAGCACCAGCACCTGTCGGTGGAAGGATCAGCAGGGGTCAGAATGATTGCACCTGAGTGTTCCATTAAGTGTGAGTGGTAAAGGGGCAGCACGGTGGCGCAGTGGTTAGCATTGCTGCCTCACGGCGCCGAGGTCCCAGGTTCGATCCCGGTTCTGGGTCACTGTCCGTGTGGAGTTTGCACATTCTCCCCGTGTTTGCGTGGGTTTCACCCCCACAACCCAAAGATGTGCAGGGTAGGTGGATTGGCCACGCTAAATTGCCCCTTAATTGGAAACAATGAATTGGGCACTCTAATTTCTTTCTTAAAAAAGTGAGTGGTAAGCAGCCCTCCCAATTCTCGTTTTTTAAAAAATAATTTTAATTCAAATTTTCACAAAAAAGAAAACAATAACAGAAAATTCTAAGAACAAAAAGAATAGACCCCCCCCCCTCCCCCGCCCCCGTAAATACAAAAGAGAAACAATAAATTAACGCCCATCATTGGCAAAAAACAGATATTCAACCCAAAACAAAGAGACAGCCCTCCCCCCCCCCGGGTTGCTGCTGCTGCTGACCTTTTGTTTTTACCGTTCTGCCAGGAGATCTAGGAATGGTTGCCATTTCCTGAAAAACCCCTGCACTGGCCCCCTTAGGGCAAATTTCACCCTCTCCAATTTAATAAACCCCGCCATATCATTGATCCAGGCCTCCACGCTTTGGGGCCTCGCATCCTTCCACTGAAGAAGAATCCTCCGCCGGGCTACTAGGGACGCAAAGGCCAGAACACCGGCCTCTTTCGCCTCCTGCACTCCCGGCTCCACTGCAACCCCAAATATTGCGAACCCCCAGCCCGGTTTGACCCTGGATCCTACCACCCTCGACACTGTGCTTGCCCAGAACATGTGGACATGGTTTGCTGGGCTCCCCGAGCACCTAATACACCTGTCCTCGGTCCCAAAAAACCAGCTCATCCTCATCCCGGTCATGTGAGCCCTATGCAGTACCTTAAACTGTATGAGGCTAAGCCTCGCACAAGAAGAGGAGGAGTTCACCCTCCCCAGGGCGTCCGCCCACGTCATCTCCTCACCCAGCTCCTCCTCCCATTTATCTTTCAGCTCCTCCACCGAGGCCTCGTCTACCTCCTGCATCACCTGGTAGACTTCCGAGATCCTCCCCTCTCCAACCCACACCCCCGAGAGCACCCTGTCCTGAACCCCACGCGGCAGCAGCAGGGGGAACCCCGCCACCTGCCGCCTGACAAAAGCCCTTACTTGCATGTACCTAAAGGTGCTCCCCGGGGGAGCCCGAACTTCCCCTCCAGCTCACCCAGGCTCGCAAACTTCCCATCTATGAACAGGTCCCCCAGCCTCCTGACACCTGCCCTGTGCCAACTCAGGAACCCGCCATCAATTCTCCCCGGAACAAACCGGTGGTTCCCCCGTATCGGGGACCCCATCGAGGCCCCCACCTCCCCTCTCAGCCGCCTCCATTGCCCCCAAATCTTGAGGGTAGCTGCCACCACCGGGCTCGTGGTATACCTCGTTGGAGGGAGCGGCAACGGCGCCGTTGCCAGCGCCTCCAGGCTCGTGCCCACACAGGATGCCATCTCCATCCTCTTCCATGCTGCCCCCTCCCCGTCCATTACCCACTTACGCACCATTGCTGCGTTGGCAGCCCAATAGTACCCACAGAGGTTGGGCAACGCCACCCCCCCCCATCCCTGCCCCGCTCCAAGAACACCCGTCTCACCCTTGGAGTCCCATGCGCCCACACAAACCCCGTAATGCTCCTGTTAACTCGCCTGAAAAAGGCCTTTGGGATAAGGATGGGGAGGCACTGGAACAGGAACAGAAACCTCGGGAGCACCGTCACCTTGACTGACTGCACCCTACCCGCCAGAGACAGAGGCAACATGTCCCACCTCTTAAACTCCTCCTCCATTTGCTCCACCAGCCTAGTGAGGTTTAGCTTATGCAAGGCCCCCCAGCTCCTGGCCACCTGGACCCCCAAATACCTGAAGCTCCTCTCCGTCCTTTTCAGTGGGAGCCTCCCAATCCCCCCCTCCTGGTCCCCCGGGTGGACCACAAACAGCTCTCTTTTCCCAAAGTTAAGCTTATACCCTGAGAAATCCCCAAATTCCAGGAGAATCCCCATCACCACCGGCATTCCCCCCACCGGGTCCGCCACATACAACAATAGGTCATCCGCATAGAGCGACACTCGGTGCTCCTCCCCACCCCGCACCAGACCCCTCCAATCCCCCGACTCCCTCAGTGCCATGGCCAGAGGTTCAATTGCCAAATCAAAAAGTAGGGGGGACAGGGGACACCCCTGCCTCGTCCCTCAGTATAGTCGAAAATACTCCGACCTCCTCTTACCCGTGGCCACACTCGCCAACGGGGCCTCATACAACAGCCTCACCCAACTGACAAACCCCTCCCTAAACCCGAACCTTTCCAGCACCTCCCACAAGTACCCCCACTCAACCCTATCAAAGGCATTCTCCGCGTCCAACGCCACCACTATCTCCGCTTCCCCTTCTACCGCCGGCACCATTATAACATTCGAGAGCCTCCGTATGTTAGTATTCAGCTGCCTCCCCTTCACAAACCCCGTTTGATCCTCGTGGATAACCTGCGGCACGCAATCCTCTATCCTCGTGGCTAAGCTCTTTGCCAACAGCTTGGCGTCCTCATTCAGGAGTGAGATCGGCCTGTATGACCCACACTGCAGGGGATCCTTGTCTTGCTAAAGAATCAAGGAGATCAGCGCCCGAGACATCGCCAGGGGCAAAGCCTCCCCCTCCCTCGCCTCGTTGAAGGTCCTAACCAACAGGGGGCCCAGCAGGTCTGCATACGCCTTGTAAAATTCAACCGGGAACCCATCCGGCCCCGGCGCCTTCCCCGACTGCATGTTCCCTATTCCTTTGACCAGCTCCTCAAGCTCAACTGGCGCCCCCAGACCCTCCACCCGTCCCTCCTCCACCCTCAGGAATCTCAGCCGGTCCAAAAAGCGCCCCATCCCCTTCTCCACCGGAGGTTCGGACCGATATAGTCTCTCATAAAAGTCCCTGAAGACCCCATTCATGTCTACCCCCCTCCGCACCACATTTCCTCCCCGATCCTTAACTCCACCAATCTCCCTGGCCGCGTCCTGCTTACGGAGCTGGTGCGCCAGCATCCTACTCGCCTTCTCCCCATATTCATACACCGCACCCTGAGCCTTTCACCCTCCCAATTCTCTGACGATACCACAGAAATGATGCCGGAGGCTGGGAGGGCCCAGCAAGGAGTGTTCTTTCCCACGGCTTGGAGTGGTAGCAGCCAATCACGCAAACCAAATAGCAGACATGTGGCCCCTGGAACAAGGACACAATGCCACAAGAGGTTTAATTATAAGGCGAGTGGTGTCGCGCTTTCGGGTGGCAACCCACACACCGTAACTTCCCCACCGATTTCCTGCACAATGTTATGAACAATGCACCTTGAAAGGAACTCCCCTCGTTCTCTCAAGGCACTGCCTCACTCCTTCACTGCACAGGCAATACTCCCTCACCTCAGGGCCATCTCATACCCAGCGCCGACCCTAGGGTTGCTGGCGCCCCGGGCAAGATGAACTTCGGCGCCCTTGGGGGGCGGGGCCAAGGGGGGGGCGGGGCGGGGCCGAGGGGGGGCGGGGCCGAGGGGGCGGGGCCGAGGGGGGGCCGAGGGGGGGGGGCGGACCCGAGGGGGGGACGGACCCGAGGGGGGGGCGGACCCGAGGGGGGGGCGGTGGGACTGAGGGGGGTGGGCGGGGGAGAGGACAGAGCGGGGGGGGGGAGGACCAGGGGGGGCCGCCCTGGGGGAGGGCGGCCACCGCGCATGCGCTGGTTGGCGCCGGCCCAACTGCGCATGCGCGGGATCCGAATCTGGCGCCCCCTAGCACATGGCGCCCCGGGCGACTGCCCGAGTTGCCGGTGCCTTGAGCCGGCCCTGCTCATACCCTTAAATCACAGTCACCATGCACTCCTCCAGTCACCACCTCTCCATGGATGTCGATTCTCTCATTCATAACCCCTCTGTTTTGCTTTCCAGAGAAAAGAGTACAGCTCTGGGAGGGTGAGGGGGTGGGGGGGGGGGGGGGGGGGGAGTGTGTCCCAATTTTGCTCAGGGAATCGATTACAGCAGTAAGGAGGGATGGCATCTTCAATTGAAGCTACATGGATCGAACTTACAAACCAAAAAGGAGCCACCACGTTGCTGGGGCTGTTCTATCGGCACTCCAACAGTCCGAGAGAAATAGAAGAGCAGATATTTAAGCAAATTTCAGTGAAGTAAAAGTAATAGGATAGCGATAGTGAGAGATTTCAACTTCTTTTGATTTGATTTGATTTATCGTCGCATGTACCGAAGTACAGTGAAAAGTATTTTTCTGCGGCCGAGGGAACGTACACAGTACGTACATAGTAGGGAAAAGAATAATCAACAGAGAACATTGACTAAAGGTACATCGACAAACAGTGATTGGTTACAGTGCGGAACAAGGGGCCAAACAAAGCAAATACATGAGCAAGAGCAGCATAGGGCGTTGTGAATAGTGTTCTTGCAGGAAACAGATCAGTCCAAGGGGGAGTCGTTGAGGAGTCTAGTAGCTGTGGGGAAGAAGCTGTTCCTATGTCTGGATGTGCGGGCTTCAGATTTCTGTACCTTCTGCCTGGTGGAAGGGTCTGGAAGAAGGGAGAGAGGGGTCTCTGATAATGCTGTCTGCCTTCCTGAGGCAGTGGGAGTTTCCCCAACATTAACTGGAGTAGTCATAGTTTAAAAGGTTTAAAGGGAGTGGAATTCTTAAAATGCATCCAGGAGAACATTTTAAGCTAGTACTTAGAAGGTCCTACAAGAGATGGACTTAATTTTAGGTAACAAAGCCGAGCAAGTGGTTGAAGTATCAGTATAATAATAATAATCTTTATTGTCACAAGTAGGCTTCCATTAACTGCAATGAAGTTACTGTGAAAAGCCCCTAGCTGCCACACTCCAGCGCCTGTTCGGGTACACGGAGGGAGAAATCAGAATGTACAAATTACCCAACAGTCTTTTGGGACGCAGGGCGGAGGCCTCGATATACAGGAGCAACTTTTGCTTGAAGAGTTTCCAATTGGCGCCGAAGTTGCCGGAGATGCGGAGGAGGTTGGATGTTTTCCATTTCGCTGGATGGCCGCTTGCTGGTCGTAGCAGATTCACTCGAGGTAGGGTTCGGTAGGATTAATAGCGCTCTGGTACCATGATGTGTTAGGCAGGTTGGTTCGACGTAGACTGCAGCTGGATGCAGGGAAGCTAGAAACAAACGTCTGACACCGGAGATGATCCAACACTGTTTTATTTAACTATGGACTGCTGTACGTGTTCAGCTGTGGGTTGACACTCTACTAATCCTACTGATGAACTCTTACTGGCTTGACCAGACTTACTAGCTACCGCATGGTAATCGTGCTGACTAACTTGTGGACTCTGACTGTCTCAGTATCTGGGTCCTGAGAGAGGGAGAGTCTTAATGCCCTGTGGGCTTTATAGCGGTGGTGTCCTGTCTGGTGATTGGTTGTTCTGTGTTGTGTGTTCATTGGTCATCCTGTGTGTCAATCACTGCCTGTCTGCATCTCATTATATACATGTGTGGATATTATGACAACTCTGACTCCACGACCTCTGCTGGCAGTGCATTCCACACACCCACCACTCTCTGTGTAAAGAACCTGCCTCTGACATCTCCCCTATACCTTCCTCCAATCACCTTCAAATTATGTCCCCCTCGTGACAGCCATTTCCACCCTGGGGAAAAGTCTCTGGCTATCCACGCTATCCATGCCTCTCATCACCTTGTACACCTCTATCAAGTCACCTCTCTGCCTTCTTCGCTCCAGTGAGAAAAGCCCTCGCTCCCTCAACCTTTCTTCATAAGACATGCCCTCCAGTCCAGGCAGCATCCTGGTAAATCTCCTCTGTACTCTCTCCAAAGCATCCACATCCTTCCTATAATGAGGTGTCCAGAACTGGACACAATATTCCAAGTGTGGTCTAACCAGGGTTTTATAAACCTGCAGCAAAACCTTGCGGCTCTTAAACTCAATCCCACTGTTAACGAAAGTCAACACACACCATACGCCTTCTTAACAACCCTATCAACCTGGGTGGCAACTTTGAGGAATCTATGTACGTGGACCCCAAGATCTCCCTGTTCCTCCACACTTCCAAGAATCCTGCCTTTAACCCTGTTAATTCAGCATTCAAATTCAACCTTCCAAAATGCATCACTTCACATTTATCAATGTTGAACTCCATCTGCCACGTCTCAGCCCAGCTCTGCATCCTGTCAATGTCCTGTTGTCTCCTGCAACAACCCCCGACACTATCTACAACTCCCCCAACCTTCGTGTCATCGGCAAACTTACTAACCCACCCTTCCACTTGCTCAACAAAGATCCCATGATCAGTAATGTGATAATGATATGTCCGTGTAGAAGTCAGGTATTTTAAATACACCTAATATAGGTAAGAAGTCTGTTTAAGACAGAAATATTAAATCCCAGTTTTAAAATGAAAGAAATATACAACTTCCAAACTCAGACATGTGTTTGGGAAAAACAGAACCACTGATAAAAACATCACATTCTTTCAAGGACAGCAGCGAAATCCCATGGGCTGTAAGGTGGAATAATTAAAGGCTCCATCGTTCTGATTCAAAAGCCACTTGTGATAACAGCTTGAACCACATTCCATAACGTAAGCAACAATTGGAAGTGGCGTTGCATCGTGAGGATGGACGGCTTGTTATCAAATCAAATGTGTTTTGAATATAGCTTAAACCAATTAGGATTATATTGGGGTGTGATCGGATCGCTTAAGACAGATATGAAAGAGTATATCCATGGATGATTTGGCCACCATTTTAGACAGAAAGAAAGAAAGACAAGAAGAAAGAAAAAAGAAAGACAGAAAGACAGAGAAAGATAGAAAGAGACAGAGACAGAGAGAAAGAGACAGGAAAGAGACAAAGAGAACAAGACAGAAAGAGAGAGAGAGAGAGAAAGTAAAGGAAGAGAATTAGAAAAGAGTTCTGTATTCCTATTTCATTTTCATACTTTGACTTCAGCCTTTGACTTTTAAAGTTGTGTTCAGGCTATTGTCTCAGAAGATAATTCCTGTGATTCTTTGAAGAAAATCAAATTGTCTACAAACTACCTTTTAAATCATTTTCAAGTTGTAACCAATGAACTTCAAATAAAACAATTCTTATTTGCACCTGACAAGTTTTTAACTTGAATTTCTACTGAGTTTCAGCAATGTCTCAACAACAACCGGCAACCTTAAATTAAATAAAACTTCACAAATTCAAAGATACAACAGTCCGTCCATTTTAAAATAAATAAATATTTGCCAGGATGTTGTTATCTGTGTTCTATCTTCCTAAAATTGTTTTCATATGCATGGATACTGGGAAAGCAGCGGTCAATGGGATTAATTTTGAATTAATACAGGACAATTGTGATGAATGTAGGAAATTGAACGGAAATATTTGTTGCAGTAATGTTAACAAAAACCCTGGTTTGAAATACATACAGACAGCATGTCTGCTAAAGCTGTGATTAAGGAGTTATAAAGGTGAGGTAATTATTCATTTTAACCATTTACTTGGTTACGTATAGATGGCTAATGGAATATTGTATTTTATTTTGTTTTTAAATTTAGAGTACCCTATTCATGTTTTCTAATTAAGGGGCAATTTAGCATGGCCAATCCATCTACCCTGCACATCATTTTTTGGTTGTGGGGGTGAAACCCACGTAGACATGGGGAGAATGTGAAAACTCCACACGGACAGTGACCCAGAGCTGGGATCGAACCTGGGACCTCGGCGCCGTGAGACAGCAGTGCTAACCACTGCGCCACCGTGCTGCCCCTAATGGAATATTGTTTATGTTTGGGAGGTTCCCTGAGGTGTTCATTATTTATGAGGGATTGTGTTTAGTCCTTGCTAAGCAGATTGTGACATCCTAGTGGGAGGAGCCAGGTCTGAGGTCGGCCTGTAGTTGTACAGTTTGCCATAGATTTTAGTCTGACGAGACAGAAGCATTTTCAGGTTGTTGCTGAAAGGAGTTGGTTGGTAGGGGAGTAAGAAACTATTTCCTGAAAGGGTCTCTGTCGAAAGGTCTGCACAGAGATACAAGTAAGCCTGCTTGTTAACT
Organism: Scyliorhinus canicula; assembly: GCF_902713615.1. NCBI lineage: Eukaryota > Metazoa > Chordata > Chondrichthyes > Carcharhiniformes > Scyliorhinidae > Scyliorhinus > Scyliorhinus canicula. The sequence goes on along the minus strand of NC_052168.1, from coordinate 26,341,403 downwards.
TTATTTCTTTTTCTTTTAATTTAGAGTATCCAATTATTTGTTTTTCCAATTAAGAAGCAATTTAGCGTGGCCAATCGACCTACCCTGTACATCTTTGAATTGTGGGGGTGAGACCCACACAGACACGGGGCGAATGTACAAACTCCACATGGACAGTGATCCAGGGTTGGGATTGAACCTGGGACCTGTTAACTTTATTTCAAAGTGACATTTGAACTGTATTGGGCTGCTTAATTAGAGTATTTAGTGGCAGGTGTAGATAAGGAGTTAAAGTTTTTTCCCCTTTCATTTAAGAACTTAAAATAAAATTTAGAGTACCCAATTCATTTTTTTCCAATTAGGGGACAATTTAGCATGGCCAATCCATGTACGCTGCACATCTTTGGGTTGTGGGTGCAAAACCCACACAGACACGGGGAGAATGTGCAAACTCCACGCGGACAGTGACCTGGGGCCGGATCGAACCCAGGTCCTCAGCGCCGTGAGGCAGCAGCGCTAACCACTGTGCCACCGTGCTGCCCATTTAAGAAACTTTTTAACTGTTAATTGGGAAGCTAATGGTTTAGTAATCTTTTCTCACAGTCTTACAAATTGCAAATTGTTGGGATTCTCCTCTGGGCGTCCTAACACAATATGGAGACAGTTAGGAGGGAGTCAGATTAGTGTTTGATTGATTTAAATGATTTGTTTTTTGTTTTTTAAAAATAAATTTAGAGTACCCAATTATTTTTCCAATTAAGGGGCAATTTTGCGTGGCCAATCCACCTACTCTGCACATCTTTGGGTTGTGGGGGTGAAACCCACGCAGACACGGGGAGAATGTGCAAACTCCACACGGACAGTGACCTGGGGCCAGGATCGAACCCGGGTCCTCGGCGCCGTAAGGCAGCAGTGCTAACCACTGTGCCACCGTGCTGCCCGATTTAAATGATTTGAAGCGTACCACCTGGGGGTTCCCGTCCCAGTCACTCACTACCCCGACTTGGAAATATATTATCACTGTCGCTGGGCCAACATTCTGGAAGCCCCTCCCTAACAGCACAGTGGGTGTACCTACACCTCAGGGACTGCAGCGGATTCGCAAGGGGCAATCAAGGATAAGTAATAAATGCGGGTCATACCTGCGACATCCACATCCCTCAATAGACTTTGATAATTAGATTAGGATTATGGGGATAATGGGACAAGGGGATTTACTTTGGGGCAGAGTTGGGGTGCAGTTCATGAAAAGCCGGCAGGTGGCGCTGGCGGCCCTGTGTCCCGGCGCCTTGTTGTTTCCGGCTGGTGCCGGCAGGTGGCGCTGGCGGCCCCGTGTCCAGGCGCCATGTTGTTTCCGGCTGGTGCCGGCAGGTGGCGGTGGCGGCCCCCGTGTCCCGGCGCCTTGTTGTTTTCTCCTGGTGCCGGCAGGTGGCGGTGGCGGCCCCCGTGTCCCGGCGCCTTGTTGTTTGCGGCTGGTGCCGGCAGGTGGCGGTGGCGGCCCCCGTGTCCCGGCGCCTTGTTGTTTGCGGCTGGTGCCGGCAGGTGGCGGTGGCGGCCCCCGTGTACCGGCGCCTTGTTGTTTGCGGCTGGTGCCGGCAGGTGGCGGTGGCGGCCCCCGTGTCCCGGCGCCTTGTTGTTTGCGGCTGGTGCCGGCAGGTGGCGGTGGCGGCCCCCGTGTCCCGGCGCCTTGTTGTTTGCGGCTGGTGCCGGCAGGTGGCGGTGGCGGCCCCCGTGTACCGGCGCCTTGTTGTTTGCGGCTGGTGCCGGCAGGTGGCGGTGGCGGCCCCCGTGTCCCGGCGCCTTGTTGTTTGCGGCTGGTGCCGGCAGGTGGCGGTGGCGGCCCCCGTGTACCGGCGCCTTGTTGTTTCCGGCTGGTGCCGGCAGGTGGCGGTGGCGGCCCCCGTGTCCCGGCGCCTTGTTGTTTGCGGCTGGTGCCGGCAGGTGGCGGTGGCAGCCCCCGTGTACCGGCGCCTTGTTGTTTGCGGCTGGTGCCGGCAGGTGGCGGTGGCGGCCCCCGTGTCCCGGCGCCTTGTTGTTTGCGGCTGGTGCCGGCAGGTGGCGGTGGCGGCCCCCGTGTACCGGCGCCTTGTTGTTTCCGGCTGGTGCCGGCAGGTGGCGGCCCCTGTGTCCCGGCGCCTTGTTGTTTGCGGCTGGTGCCGGCAGGTGGCGGTGGCGGCCCCCGTGTCCCGGCGCCTTGTTGTTTCCGGCTGGTGCCGGCAGGTGGCGGTGGCGGCCCCTGTCCGCACTCCGGGAGCAGAAGCAGCTGAAACCGGTTTGGATCCAGTGCAGATCCCGGAGCCGCGGCTGAAGATCCTCGAGCCGATTCCCGGCCGCTGGAGAGTGAAAAGTGGGAGATGAAGAGTTAAACGTGAAGAATCAGCCTGGGATCCGGAACCGACAGGATCAGAAACTCAGCAATATTGATCCCAATTCAGGATCAGGAACAGATCCCAGGACTGGATCCCACTGGCAGGGGCTGATCCCAGAGGACTGGATCCCACTGGACTGGATCCCACTGGCAGGGGCTGATCCCAGAGGACTGGATCCCACTGGCAGGGTTTGATCCCAGAGGACAGGATCCCACTGGCAGGGATTGATCCCAGAGGACTGGATCCCATTGGACTGGATCCCACTGGCAGGGGCTGATCCCAGAGGACTGGATCCCACTGGCAGGGGCTGATCCCAGAGGACTGGATCCCACTGACAGAGGTTGATCCCAGAGGACTGGATCCCACTGGCAGGGATTGATCCCAGAGGACAGGATCCCACTGGCAGGAATTGATCCCAGAGGACTGGATCCCACTGGCAGGGGCTGATCCCAGAGGACAGGATCCCACTGGCAGGGGCTGATCCCAGAGGACAGGATCCCACTGGCAGGGGCTGATCCCAGAGGACTGGATCCCACTGGCAGGGATTGATCCCAGAGGACAGGATCCCACTGGCAGGGACTGATCCCAGGAGACTGGATCCCACTGGCAGGGACTGATCCCAGGAGACTGGATCCCACTGGCAGGGATTGACCCAAGGACTGGATCCTAGAGACAGGATTGATCCAACGAAACTTAACCGAGAGGCAGGGATTGGTCCCAGGAGACTGCGTCCCAGAGACAAGGGATTGATCCCAGAAATCGGATCTCAGAGGTGGGGATTGATCCGGGGAAACCGAATCTCATCCCGGGGACTGACGCCACCCATTGGATCTTAGCTGCAGGTGCCAAATCCGGGGACTGATCCCAGGACAGGATCCCCAAGATCAGGCAAGGAATCCAGTCTGGGAGACCAGGAAGTGATCCCAGGAACAGGGGCTGATCCCAGCCCAGGACACCAGGTAACTGAACTCAGCCCTGTGGCCCAATCACCAGCTTTATTACTAAGATTTTATTCCTTTAATGCCAAGCAAACCAAATTTCCTCTGTTCTATTTTGGTCAAACTCCCAGGATTCCCCAAAATGATGAACTTCCATTTTATTTCTCGAGGAGTCACTTTTCGACCCTCATTCTAATATTGGATTATACTTTAATAACATTTCCCTGATTCTCATGTGACAGACTGGCCGTCAAGGATCATCTCCTCTCTGATAGTTTGTCGAGATTCCCGGAGGTTGACAAACCTGGACTTTCTGGGAAGAGGGAGTGGTGCTAATTTTCTCTGCTTAAATTGAAGGATTTTATCAGTATTTCATTTGCTTTTCATTCTTTTCCATGGCTGAAGAGTTGACCACGTTAATCCAGGACGGTACCCCGAGGAAGGAAGAGATGATGGAGGTTTTCCTGGTAAGTGAAGGCGTTTGCTTTATTTTGGCGGGGGTGGGAAGGGGTGATTTTAGGAGAGAGGGTCATTCAGTCAGATCTTGGCTGGTTTTGTGTGGCCTTAACTGCGCACCTTAACCCTCCACTCCCTTGCCTATCAAAAAAATTTGTTTTATTTACTTCTCAAATAAATTCAAAAACCCTAGCCTCCATTACTCTCCACTATCAGTCTCCCGGAGAGAAATCGCTTCTCCTCATCTCTATCTTTATTCGAAACTGTGTCCCCCTGTTCTAGTATCCACCCGATCAAGCCCCCTCATACCTTTACATGTTTCAATAATGGTGAACGGTACTGCCTCACAGCATCCGGGTTCGATGCCAGACTTGCTGACTGTGGAGTTTGCACGTTCTCCCCCTGTCTCCTCCCACAGTCACAAAGATGTGCAGGTTGGGTGGATTGGCCACACTAAATTGTCCCTTAGTGTCCAGGGATGTGCAGGTTAGGTTACAGGATAGGGAGGGGGAGGCAGGGGAGTGGAACTGGGCAGAGTGCTATTTCTGACGGTCAGTACAGACTCGATGGGCTGAATGGTCTCTTCAGCTGTAGAGATTCTATGAATGTTTTTTTTAAAATTAGTTTAGAGTACCCGATTCTTTTTTTCCAATGAAGGGGCAATTTATCCTGGCCAATCCACCTACCCTGCACATCTTTGGGTTGTGGGGTTGAGACCCACACAGGTCAAGGGATTCCATGAATATGATTATATCTGATTCACCTAAACTGCCATAGGTAAAAGTCCAACCTGTTCAACCTTTCCTGGTAAGAAACGTCCTTCATCCCAGGAATGAGTCGGGTGAATCTTTTCTGAACTTTCTTTTTTTTAAATAAATTTGGAGTATCCAATTATTCTTTTTCCATTTAAGGAGCAATTTATCCTGGCCAATCCACCTACCCTGCACATCTTTGGGTTGTGGGGGTGAAACCCACGCAGACACGGGGAGAATGTGCAAACTCCACACAGTGACCCAGAGCCGGGATCGAACCTGGGACCTCGGCGCCGTGAGGCAGCAGTGCTAACCCACTGCTTCACCGTGCTGCCCTTCTCCGAACTGTTTCTAACGCAGTTGTATTCTTCTTCACACGAGCAGGCCAAACCCGCCCACAGTATCCAAATCTAGCCTCGCGAACGCCCTGTACAACCGTAGCAAAACATCCCTACTTTTATAGTCAATTCCTCTTGCAGTAAAGGCCGACGATCCATGCGTGTCCCTGATCTCTGGCTGTCAACATGCTGCGTATCAACAGTGACGTTTCCCCCGGCTTTCAACCCCAGTCTCTGCTACATTGACTGATGTCAGACTGCGGGACAGTAAAGGAGGGGGGAGGAGTGGCTGGAGTCAGATTCCGCCCCCCCTCCCCCAGCTGATTCTCCTTGGCTGGATTGTCGATACAGTGACAGGACATTGACTCGGTTGGTGCAGGATTGGGACCCTGAGCGGTTCCATTCAGTGGAGAATTTGTATTTATGCATTTAGATAGCGCCTTCCATGACCAGTACAGCCAACCACGTGCTATTTGCAGAGTAGTGACTATGGTATTGTAGGAAAGGCAGCAGCCAATTTGTGCACAGTAATATCCCGCTTAATAATCTGAGAAAGAGATGACGAGCAGGAGAATGATGGTGAAAGAGATGAAGACCATGAGAGAGAGAGAAGGTGTGAGAAAGAGAGCAATGAGAGAAACAACGAGTGACAGAGAGTCAGTCAGAAAAATGATGAGGGTAGCACAGTGGTTAGCACAGTTGCTTCACAGCTCCAGGTTCCCAGGTTCGATTCCCGGCTTGGGTCACTGTCTGTGTGGAGTTTGCACGTTCTCCTCATGTCTGCGTGGGTTCCCTCCGGGTGCTCCGGTTTCCTCCCACCGTCCAAAGTTGTGCAGGTTAGGTGGATTGGACATGCTAAATTGCTCCTTAGTGTCCCAAAAAAAAAGTTAGGTGGGGTTACTGAGTACGGGGGTGGAGGTGTGGGCTTGGTTAGGGTGTTCTTTCCAAAGGGCCAGTGCAGACCCGATGGGCCGAATGGCCTCCTTCTGCACTGTAAATTCTATGAGAGAGAATCAGTGAGTGAGATGGTGAGAGAAAGGCAGTGAGCAACAGAAAGAGAGAGCCACTGAGAGAAACGGTATGAGAGAGATAGAGAAAGAGAATTGGAGAGATGGTGAAAGAGATGAAGACCATGATAGGGGAGAGATGGTAGAGAGAGAGAGACAAATAGGTATACAGGTAAAAGCAAATGGCTGTGGATGCTGGAATCTGAAACAAAACAGAAAATACTGGAAAATATCAGCAGGTTTGACAGCATCCGTGTGGAGATAAGGGGGTTAAAGGTTCGAGTATGAATGACTCGGTCAAGTATCTTAGTCTACTGTGCCTCTCCTTTACTGTGCTTCCCCCTCCTCCACCACCTCTGTCACACAACTTTTTTATATCCTCTCTCTCTCTATCTTTGTCTCGCTCTCTCTCTCTCTGGCAAGTACTGTGCACAGAGGGATCTGGGGGTCCTGGTACATGAAGCAGGTACAGCAGGTGATTCGGGAGATGAATGGAATGCTGGTTTTTATTGCAAGGGGGCAGAATATAAAAGTAGGGAGAACTTGATGTAACCGTATAAATGAGGCCACACCAAGCGTACTACTTACACTTATGCTCTCCTTCCTTAGGTCACACTTGCATTGGAAGCAATGCAGCGAAGGTTCAGTAGATTCCTAGATGAAGGGGTGGTTTGGCAGGTACAGGTCCACAGGGTCACTGAAAGTGGCACAGCAGGTGGAGAAGGCAAACGACATGCTTGCCTTCATCGGTCGGGGCATTGAGCATAAAAATTGGCAAGTCATGCTGTACAGAACCTTAGTTAGTCCGCATTTGGAATATCGCGCACAATTCTGGTCGCAATGCTACCAGAAGGATGTGGAGGCTTTGGAGAGGGTAGAGAAGCGGTTTACTAGGATGTTGCCTGGTATGGAGGGTATTGGCTATGAGGAGAGGTTGGATAAACTCGGGTTTGTTCTCACTGGAACGAAGGAGGTTGAGAGGTGACCTGATAGAGGTCTACAAAATTATGGTAAGAAGTCTTACAACACCAGGTTAAAGTCCAACAGGTTTGTTTCAAACACGAGCTTTCGGAGCACGGCTCCTTCTTCACCTGAAGAAGGAGCCGTGCTCCGAAAGCTCGTGTTTGAAACAAACCTGTTGGACTTTAACCTGGTGTTGTAAGACTTCTTACTGTGCTCACCCCAGTCCAACGCCGGCATCTCCACATCATGGCTACAAAATTATGAGGGGCATGGACAGAGTGGATAGTCAGAGGCTTTTTCCCAGGGTGGAACAGTCAATTACTAGGGGGCATAGGTTTAAGGTGCGAGGGGCAAGGTTTAGAGGAGATGTACGAGGCAGGTTTTTTACCCAGAGGGTAGTGGGTGCCTGGAACTCGCTGCCGGGGGAGGGGGTGGAAGCAGGGACGATAGTGACATTTAAGGGGCATCTTGACAAATACATGAATAGGATGGGAATAGAGGGATACGGACCCCGGAAGTGTAGAAGATTTTAGTTTAGACGGGCAGCATAGTCGGCACGGGCTTGGAGGGCCGAAGGGCCTGTTCCTGTGCTGTTCTTCGTACAGATTGGGAGTTTAGAGATATGAGAGTTGATCTTGAAATCTAAGATTCTGAGGGACCCCGAGATGTTTTCTCTTCTGGAGAAATGGAGTACGCTTTCAGAATAATGGGTCTCCAATTTATGACAGATTTGGAGGACTTTCTTGTCTCAAAGAGTGATTAGTGTTTGGGATCCTCTTCTCCAGCGAGCAGTGGAGTGGGGGTCTTCAGACAGATCCACGTTGTGGGGGATGGCAGAACGTGGAGGTACCACAATCAGCCATGGCCTTATTGAATAGTGGAGCCGGCTTCACGATCCAAATGGCTGCTCCGAATCTCAATCCTTATCATTTTATGTTCGCCATCCATATTTCTCTTCCTTTTTTGTGTGTCTCCCTTTTTAACTAGCTGCTCTGTCTTTGGCTCTATGCGTGTGCCTCTCTCTTCCCTTTTCTCTGTCTCCCTCTCTCCGACGTCACATTTTCTGTCTCTCTCTCTCTCTGACTGTCTTTCTGTCTCTCGTTGTCTGTCTATGTGTGTCTCTCTGTCTGTCTTTATCTCTCTTTCTGTCACTTTGTCTCTCTGTGTGTCTCTGTCTGTCTCTCTCTGTGTCTCTGTCTGTCTCTCTCTGTCTGTCTCTTTCTCGCTGTCTCTCGCTTGCTCACCCTCTCTCTGACACCCCCTCTCTTTCTGACTCCCCCTCTCTGTGTGTCTCTCTCTCTCTCTGTCTCCCGCTCTCTCTCTCTCTCACAAACACAGATCCTAGACGTGCCCCCTCCACTCCCTCTGTTTCCCGCTGTGTGATTGGCTTGGCTCCCTTTCCTGGCTCCCTCTGGTTAGGAAACATTGAGCCAGGTTTCTGCAATGGGCCTGTAGCCGACAGATTAAATAAGACAGCGTGAAGGTTCCAACTGAGCACATGACAACATCTATAAATGGGAGAGTATCTGCTGTTTACCCGTGCTTCGGTCAATACCTGGAATATTTACGGGTCTGATTTAGTAACCAGACTCCCATGTGTTCGATTCCTCAGCCCTTTGAGCTCAATGGATTTGTAATTTTGGGAGATGTCAGATTATCAGAAGAAATTGAATAACTTCACCAATTCCATCAGCGAAAAGGGAACTTTCAGCTCTGACCTGTAGTTACAGCCAGACCCTTTTCTTCATAAGGTAGACACTGGGTACAGGCAGCAAATGCCGACCTTGCCAATGACGCGCAGTACACGTCCCAGCGCCGTGTGTTCTGCTTGCTTGAATTTGACTGACAAGCTTCACCCGAACGCCCAGTGTTAGACAGGGTAGCTTGCAGGGTCAGAGTTCATGAGTCAGGGGTTGTGGGGTGGCGAAGAGCTAAGCTATTCCCTGGGTGCAAATGGTTGTCGGATGAGAACAGCGACAGGCTCAACTGCGATGGCCCCAAGAGGCGAATAGCTGTGGGCCGACTGTTGACGTATGATACCGCCCCCTGCCTGAGGATGCCATGCGATTTCAGGGTCTGGGGTGTGGGTAATGTCAGTGTGTCCCAATGGGTTTGGTGTTAACCAATTGGAGTGATTTCCGGCCGCCCTTGTCCTGAATCCCCCCCCCCCCCCTGTAGTGCGCTGCATGCTGGGAGGCAAGGTCGACGTGCTGCTGCCCTTTGACCCTGGCCAGGAGCCCCTGAGGCGGCAACTCTGGGTTAGTTACTGCTGAAGTTAAGCTCCCAAAGTTAGGACAGCTCCCCGACGTGTTAACTTCCATCCAGTGCGCACAGCAACTCTGTTCCACTGCTGTAAGGAATTCCTGCTACCTCATTCCAGGACTGTGTGTGTCATGTGCTATTGAACTGTGGAAGGCCTCACAGAAGACCTGTAGCAATCCTGAACGGCCATGCGCATGCTTTTATCCATTTGGGACAGTTTGACAACAGTTGAACATAGAACAGTACAGGACAGGACAGCACAGGACAGCACAGCACAGTACAGTACAGCACAGGACAGCACAGGACAGCACAGCACAGGACAGCACAGGACAGCACAGTACAGCACAGGACAGCACAGCACAGTACAGGACAGGACAGCACAGTACAGCACAGTACAGTACAGCACAGTACAGGACAGGACAGCACAGTACAGGACAGGACAGCACAGTACAGCACAGTACAGTACAGCACAGGACAGCACAGGACAGTACAGGACAGCACAGTACAGGACAGGACAGCACAGTACAGGACAGGACAGCACAGTACAGCACAGTACAGTACAGCACAGGACAGCACAGGACAGCACAGTACAGCACAGTACAGTACAGCACAGTACAGGACAGGACAGCACAGTACAGGACAGGACAGCACAGTACAGCACAGTACAGTACAGCACAGGACAGCACAGGACAGCACAGTACAGGACAGCACAGTACAGGACAGCACAGCACAGGACAGGACAGTACAGTACAGCACAGTACAGGACAGCACAGTACAGTACAGCACAGTACAGGACAGTACAGGACAGCACAGTACAGCACAGGACAGCACAGTACAGCACAGTACAGGACAGCACAGTACAGCACAGTACAGGACAGCACAGCACAGTACAGGACAGCACAGTACAGCACAGTACAGGACAGCACAGCACAGTACAGGACAGCACAGCACAGTACAGGACAGCACAGTACAGCACAGTACAGTACAGCACAGTACAGGACAGTACAGCACAGTACAGGACAGCACAGCACAGTACAGGACAGCACAGTACAGCACAGTACAGTACAGCACAGGACAGGACAGGACAGGACAGTACAGCACAGTACAGCACAGCACAGCACAGGACAGCACAGTACAGCACAGGACAGCACAGGACAGCACAGGACAGTACAGGACAGCACAGCACAGCACAGTACAGCACAGTACAGCACAGGACAGCACAGTATAGCACAGGACAGCACAGCACAGGACAGCACAGTACAGGACAGCACAGCACAGCACAGCACAGCACAGGACAGCACAGCACAGGACAGCACAGCACAGGACAGTACAGCACAGCACAGGACAGTGAGGTTGTCCTTGCTGATTTCCCCAAATTGTCAGCCTTGGACCCATCGCACTTCCCCCACAGCAGATCAGCTGACAGACCATTGAGCTTATTTTTTATTCTTTTATGATGTGGACATTGCTGGCTAGGCCAGCATTTATTGCCCATCCCTAATTGCCCCTTTCAAAGGTGATGGTGTGTCGCTTTCTTGAACCGCTGTAGTGTGTGTGGTGTAGGTACACCCACAGTGCTGTTAGGGAGGAAGTTCCAGGTTTTTTGACCCAGCGGCAGTGAAGGAACGGCCGATATATTTCCAAGTCGGGGTGGTGAGTGACTTGGAGGGGAATTTGCAAGTGGCGGGGTTCCCAGGTATCTGCTGCCTTTGTCCTTCTAGCTGGTGAAGTTTGCAGGTTTCGATGGAGCCTTGGTGAGTTCCTGCAGTGCATCTTGTAAATGGTGCAGGTGGCTGCCACTGTGCGTCGGTGGTGGAGGGAGTGAAGTTTGAAGGTGCTGTAGGAGTTTTAGGGGCTGGTTTAGCTCAGTGGGCTAGACAGCTGGTTTGTGATGCCAGCAGCGCGGGTTCAATTCCCGCACCAGTTGAAAATCTCCACTTCTGACCATTTGATGGAACGAAGGTCTTTGATGAAGCAGCTGAAGATGGTTGGACCGAGGACACTACCCTGAGGAATTCCTTTGTTAAAAACATGTAGCGTACTCAATTCTTTTTTTTTTTCCTAATCAAGGGGCAATTTAGCGTGGCCAATCCACCCACCCTGCACATCTTTTTGGGTTGTGGGGGTGAGACCCACGCAGACACGGGGAGAATGTGCAAACTCCACACGGACAGTGACCCAGGGTTGGCTATTTGTGGACAGGACATGCTTGGCCAATTTTCCACATTGCTGGGTAGATGCCAGTGTTCTTGCTGTACTGGAACAGCTTGGCAAGTTCTGGAGCACAAGTCTTGTACTATAACTGGAATATTATCAGGGTCATTGCCTTTCCAGTATCCAGAGCCTTCAGCCGCATGGATTGATTCAAATTGGCTGAAGACTGACGTCTGTGATGTTGGGACCTCAGAATGAGACCGAGATGGATCATCCACTCGGCACTTCTCACTGAAGATGCTTGAAAATGCTTCACTGGTGTGCTGGGCTCCTCCATCATTGAGGATGGGGATATTTCTGCAGCCAACTCCTCCAGTGAGTTGTTTAATTGTCCACCACCATTCACGGCTGGATGTGGCAGGGCTGCAGAGCTTGGATCTGATGGTTGTGGGATGGTTTAGCTCTGTCTATCGCATGCTGTATGGCCTGCAAGTAGTCCTGTGTTGTAGCTTCACCAGTTTGACACCTCATTGTTCGGTATGCCTGATGTTGCTCCTGGCATCCTCTCCTGCACTCTTCATTGAACCAGGGTTGATCCCCTGGCTTGGTGGGAATGGTAGAGTGGGGGATATGCTGGGCCATCAGGTTGCAGATTGTGGTCGAGTACAATTCTGCTACGGCTGAAGTGTTTCCTGGGTCACCCCCTCCACTCGGATTCTCGTCTTTCCCCTTGGGGCAGGAAGCAGCGTTCCCCAGGGATCGGCACTGGGACAACTATCGTTCACCATTTAAATAAACTATTTTGACTTGGGAAATATAATTAAAACTGAGGAAAACTGTCAAAATGCAAAGGGCGAGACTTACCAACCACCGTGCCACATGTTTTTCGACGGGGGTGCGGCCCACCAGCAGGATTTGTCAACAAACATCCCTCGTCCTTACACTAGCCTCCAGGGGCTGGTACAACAGTCTAACCCAGTCGATAAAGCCCCTACCGAACCCAGATCGTCCCAGCACCTCCCATAAATAGACCCACTCCACCCGATCAAATGCCTTCTTCACATCCATTGCCACAACTACCTCAACCTCCCTACTCTCCGGGGGCATCATAATCGCCTTATATTGGTCACCAACTGCCTGCCCTTGGCAAACCCGGTTTGATCCTCCATAATCCATCCAGCACACAATCTGCAATCCTGGAGACCAAAACTCTGGCCAGCAGCTTGGCGTCCACATTAAGCAGTGAGATCGGCCTAAATGACCCACATAGCTCCGGGTTCGTGTTCCGCTTCAATATTAACAAAATAGTGGCCTGTGACATCGTCATGGGCAGCACCCCTCTATCTCCTCTATCCCTCACCTCATTGAAAACCTTGGCCAGCAACGGCCCTAATATCCCCGAGGATTTCTTGTAGAATCCCACCGGATACCCGTCCGGTCCCGGGGCTTTACCCGACTGTATTGCCTTCAAGCCCTCGGCTATTCCTTCGGCCCTTCCCAAACCGCTCCACTGCCTTGTCTGTGGACAGCACCCCGAACTCGGCCTGCAGCCTCCGACGTTCCCTTAAAAGCTCCACCCCCAGGGTCGCTGCATACCGTCTATCTATCTGTAGGATCTCCGGGTTCAAAGGCTATGGGGGGAAAGCAGGATTAGGCTATTGGGTTGGATGATCAGCTATGATGGTGATGAATGGCGGAGCAGGCTCGAAGGGCCAAAAGGCCTCCTCCTGCTCCTATCTTCTATATATCTATGTATAAAACATAGAAAAATACAGCACAGAACAGGCCCTTCGGCCCACGATGTTGTGCCGAACTTTTGTCCTAGATTCAGAACAAATTCATCTACACCCCATCATTCTACCGTAATCCATGTACCTATCCAATAGCCAATAGGTCCCTAATGTTTCCGACTCAACTACTTCCACAGGCAGTGCATTCCATGCCCCCACTACTCTCTGGGTAAAGAACCTACCTCTGACATCCCCCCTATATCTTCCACCATTCACCTTAAATTTATGTCGCCTTGTAATGGTTTGTTCCACCAGGGGAAAAAGTCTCTGACTGTCTATGTATGTATCTATTCATGTATTTGTCAAGACGCCCCTTAAACATCACTATCGTACCTGCTGCCACAACCTCCTCCGACAGCGAGTTCCAGGCACTCACTACCCTCTGTGTAAAAATACTTCCCTCGCACATCTCCTGTATCAACCTGTGAATCCTCCAACACATGCCAATGGCAGGCGGTAACAACAGAAGAGAGAGCGCGAGACTCCTGGCCATCCCTGCTTGGTGTGGAGTGGCGCCCCAAGAGCGAGAACCTCTGGCATTGTTCCCATTGCCGAATCAATCCATGTTTAATGTGTTCCTTTCTTTGCCTCCTACCTCCCACAGTGTCACCCAGTGTTGAAAGCTTTCATGTGTGGCTCTCTCAGCGGGACCTGCTCAACGCTGCTCTTCCAGCCCCTGGACCTGGTGAAGACCCGTCTCCAGACTGTGCAGGGCTCCATGAATGGGTACGTGTTCACTTGTGGGGGGGGAGAGAGAGAGAGAGGTACGTGTTCACTTGGGGGGGGGGGGGGAAGGCACGTGTTCACTTGGGGGGGGGGAGGGGGGGGGAGAGGTACGTGTTCACTGGGGAGGGGGAAGGTACGTGTTCACTTGTGGGGGGGGGAGAGAGAGAGGTACGTGTTCACTTGGGGGGGGGGAAGGTACGTGTTCACTTGGGGGGGGGGGGGAGAGGTACGTGTTCACTTCGGGGGGGGGGGGGAAGGAGGACACAGGCATGGGTCAGGAACAAAACTATCACACGGGGCAGTGTGTTGGCTGACTTCACTCCCGTTCCGACACCCTGTCCTGAGGAGGTGAATTTCCTGCGCAGTGTTTTTGTAGCGTTGAGTTGTTGAAACAGACATTCTAGCTAATTGTTTGCACCTGTCATATCCCCCCCTGCCCCACCAGCCTTCGGACATTAAGCCCCTGGACTTCATCCCCGAGCTGTCTGCTGGTCCCCATAGTCAGAGAGACAGACTTTATTTTCCATGTCCCCGGGGTTGTGCGATCCTTGCTGGAAAATGTCAGTGTGTGAACACTGGGACTTGACTGTGAGATGCCCTATGCAGTCGAATAGCCTGTAGACACCCTTATTTTTGGCTCACAAGAACAGTCACTTGGATGGCATGTGTGGACGTCAATGGTTCTGTAACCCCAGCACAAGAGGGAGGAGGCAGAACGGACAGAGCGCTATCACACTATCCAGATCAACCACCCAATCCAGTATTGGAGCCTGACAACAGACTCCTCTTCACTTCGGTAGCCCTCTTGCCCAACAGGTTAATATGCAGATGAGGGAGGAAAGGAGTAGAGCGTGCTTTTAAATTTGAAATGTGTTGAAGAATTCGCACATTCGTATATCACCGTTCTCATCCCCAATATCACCAAATGGTTTACAGCTGCCAGATTCTTTTTGAGGTGTTGTGGAATGGATGCTGGCCACCAATTAGCAGGTTCCCACAAACAGCAAATGTGATGTTGTTCAGATTGAAGGGTGAATGTTGGTCAAGACACCCGGGGGTTCTCCCTGGTTCTGGATGTGGGGTCTGGGGGAGAACGGCAGGGGGTGGGGGGGGGGGTGGTCGTGGCTTAATGTTTCATCCAATAAGAGGCTCACCCAGTGGCCATGGCGGCTGCTTGCAAAACAGAACATAGCAGGTTAACCCTTTGTCGTCCAGGAGATTTGATTTGGGGATTTTTATCTATTATAGATCCGGCCGAGTTGGAATGATTTCCATCTTGCTCAATGTTATTCGCACCGAGCGAATAATTGGACTGTGGAAAGGAGTATCTCCGGTAAGTGAGTGGCGGATTCCGTGTCCGTGAGTGTCTACCCTGTGTTCGACCTCTTTGTGGAAGATGCGGTTTAAATACTTAGGCAGCTGTGGGACTGCTTCGCTTAACCTGAGTGTGGCTGATTAAGGCGATTGAGAGGGGGGTGTGGGGTGGAGTGAGATCTACACCTCAACCTTGTTTCTCTGGACTGTCCACGGATGAATTTCAATGATGAGGCTCCTCATGGTTGAAAAGCCAGCGAGCGTATGTAGAGTGGGGTGCCACTAGAAATGAAAAATGAAATGAAAATGGCTTATTGTCACGAGTAGGCTTCAATGAAGTTACTGTGAAAAGCCCCTAGTCGCCACATTCCGGCCCCTGTCCAGGGAGGCTGGTACGGGAACCATTCAGCAGAAAAGAAGGTTCGGTGGGGGGTGGGGGTGAGGGGGGGGGGGGGGGGGGGGGGGGGGATGAACGAGGGGTACTGAGGGAAATGGAAGCAAAGGCGGGTAATGGAATTACGGTACGGATCAGTTACAGCCTGAACAAATGGCAGGACAGCTGCAAAGGGGCTGAATGGCCTCCTGTGCGATCAAACGAATCTCCCGTAAGAGAGCCCGGGATGCTTCAGTGGATTGGAGCTGAGGCATTGAATCAGCGAAGGGAGCCATTCGGCCCATTGAATCTGTCCTGGTGCGAGCTGTCCAAGTCCGATTCGCCTGTCCTTTCTCTGTCTCTGGAGCACTTCCTTCCTCCAGCTACATGTTCCTTTCCCCTAACCAAGGGCATCTGGATCCAGGCCAATGTCGTTTGGCTTAGGACCAGTACAAGCTGGGGGATTGAACATGGAACCTTCTGGGTCTGCGTGATATGGGGGGGGGGGGGGGGGGGGGTAAACTGTTCAGTGGAGATAGCAGCTGTGCCCGTTGCCCATCAGGGGGCGTGACCCCAGATGCCACCTGACTCCAGAGAGGTGCCCAGAGCTGCTGTTAACTCTTAGCATGTTTTACATGCTGTGTTGTGACTGTACATGTTGTCCCACAAGCTGTGAGCCTCACACCCGATTCCTTTTTATTTTATCTCGATCTCCTTCGGTCCAGTCGTTTGTCCGATGCATTCCCGGAGTTGGGATTTACTTCAGCATGCTCTACTCCATGAAGCAGCAGTTCTTCAGGTGAGAAGGAGATGCACATCACACTGTTTAACTTCAAAGCCCAGGATGTTGTCCGTGTCTCTGTTCAATGTGAAGTTCTATCTCGGCAGCTTCCTGGCTAGTTTGAGCTTCTAACATTCAATTCAGCACCAATGCACGAGGAGAGGCAGGGTCTCAGCGAGCCACAGAATGATACTTGCTGTACGATGGGCTCTCTTTTGACAGCTGAAGCAGTGTAGAGGGCGTAGTCTTGTACATCTGCCTCACGCTTGACCAGCCTTGAGAGTGTTTGTTGGGGATAGTACAGACAGAAGCCCCTCTGTGGGGCCCCTGCATCCTGTCAAACAGGTAAGTTGCAATGGAAGGTTGTTCAAAGGGAAGCTCCTCCAATCACAGGCTGCCCCTCCCCGCGCTTGCGTGAGATAAGCTCATTACCGAGCCTATCAACAGCAAATGCGCGAGAGAAAGATTCTGTGATTGGAGGGGCACGATCACAAGTTGTGGGGAGTTCTGATCCTGGGAAGCAGTGTAACAATGTGACTGGCAAGCGGGGCCGGGGATACAATTAGCCACTGAGTGGGGCCTGGGAAACAATGTGCTCGGGAGCGAGCTGGAGAAGCTGTATGCCCAGAAGGTGCTGAAGAAACAGAGTGCTGGGGCCGCATTGAGGAGACACTGGCTTCGAGGCCCGTGTGTGAGAAGTTGTGGAGCCCCAGGTCAGGTGGAATGGTGTGGAAAGATGCTTACTGTGGTGAGTGTGAGATCGAGTGTATGTGCGTGTGAGTGAGAGAGAGTATGAATGAGTGTTTGATGGGGGTCAGTAGGAGAGTGTACAGGTGAGTGTGGGTGGCTGAGTGAGAGTGTGGGGGTGAGCGTGAAAGACTGAGTGAGTTTGTAGGTGCGTGTGTGCCATACCCCCAAGTATCAGCTTGCCCGCTCCTCAACCCCACACATCAATGCATAGGCACGCATTGACACTTCCCCAACCACAGACAATGACCCTCTCACATGCTGGTCTTTTTTGTTACTTACTCTATTTTTAAATTTAACAATTTATTGCATTTGCATTGCTTTTTACTTTTGCTCAGAAATCATTTCTTTCCTTAAAGCCCCCACCCCCAAAATGTTTTGAAATTGGCCTTATTGAGTAAGGATAATGTGCAAAAAAGGGAGCTTTACTCTGTATCTAACCCCGTGCTGTACCTGTCCTGGGAGTGTTTGATGGGGACAGTGTAACGGGAGTTTTACTCTGTATCTAACCTTGTGCTGTACCTGTCCTGGGAGTGTTTGATGGGGACAGTGTAGAGGGAGCTTTACTCTGTATCTAACCCCGTGCTGTACCTGTCCTGGGGAGTGTTTGATGGGGACAGTGTAGAGGGAGCTTTACTCAGTATCTAACCCCGTGCTGTACCTATCCTGGGAGTGTTTGATGGGTCAGTGCAGAGGGAGCTTTACTCTGTATCTAACCCCGTGCTGTACCTGTCCTGGGAGTGTTTGATGGGGACAGTGTAACAGGAGTTTTACTCTGTATCTAACCCCGTGCTGTACCTGTCCTGGGAGTGTTTGATGGGTCAGTGCAGAGGGAGCTTTACTCTGTATCTAACCCTGTGCTGTACCTGTCCTGGGAGTGTTTGATGGGGACAGTGTAACGGGAGTTTTACTCTGTATCTAACCTCGTGCTGTACCTGTCCTGGGAGTGTTTGATGGGGACAGTGTAGGGGGAGCTTTACTCTGTATCTAACCCCGTGCTGTACCTGTCCTGGGAGTGTTTGATGGCGACAGTGTAGAGGGAGCTTTACTCTGTATCTAACCCCGTGCTGTACCTGTCCTGGGAGTGTTTGATGGGGACAGTGTAGAGGGAGCTTTACTCAGTATCTAACCCCGTGCTGTACCTGTCCTGGGAGTGTTTGATGGGTCAGTGCAGAGGGAGCTTTACTCTGTATCTAACCCCGTGCTGTACCTGTCCTGGGAGTGTTTGATGGGGACAGTGTAACGGGAGTTTTACTCTGTATCTAACCCCGTGCTGTATCTGTCCTGGGAGTGTTTGATGGGGACAGTGTAACGGGAGCTTTACTCTGTATCTAACACATGATATATCTGCTCTGGGAGCGTTTTGGGCATTTACAGGGAACTCTATAGGAGGGGAAGTGGGTATCTCCAGGAGTGGGTCTTCAGGTCTTTAGTTTCTTCAGATGTACGGAGGGGCAGTTAGGAAGATAGAAAATATGAATCTCCCACAAAGTCTAGGATGACACCAGGAATGCCGCGAGAAATCTTTGAAAGTCCTGCTTTTCATTGATGTTTGTTTTTGAGACGTAAGGTGTGGCCGAGAGAGTGACGCCTGTGCTTGATCCCCAACACTGCAGCAGGCCGGCTGGATGGCCCGTCTAGAATAAATGTCCCATCACTGGGGCAGTCCGTCGGCTGTGTTGGGAGAGGGGGAGGGGTGTTCTGGATCATATCCAGGGTGGAAGCCTTTGCTTTCCCCACAATCCTGAGGTGCTGTGTCTGAGCCCCCCTCCTGCCCGCCACCTGGTCTGCAAGGGGCTGACCATCCGCCCAGTGATGATGTCTTAAAAACTGTTTTTCCTCTCCAGTGAGAGAAGCCCAACGGCGCTGGAGTCGGTGGGTTTGGGCGCCAGCGCCCGCACAGTGGCGGGCATCTGCATGTTGCCCGTGACCGTGGTGAAGACTCGTTACGAGGTGAGTTTTGATGCCACGTCCTGACTGCAAGGTTTTTCAACGCTGTTTGGTGGATGTGGGACAGGCATCGACGGGGTGCAGAGGGGGATTGAACTGGCAGACTCTTTCCTTGGTGCTGTAAATATTGTACCCTCCTCACACTGCCCCACACATCTACCTGGCATTAAACTGAAAGCAGAATGAATGAAAGACAGGAACGGGCCTTTTTAAAGATGGTTGTGGGAGCTCTGGCATAAGGGAGGGAACAGACTCCTCCTGTCTCCAACGTGAAATGAAATTGTGTGGTCTCCAGCCTGCAAAGCACCAAACAGGCTCTGATTGGGCGCTACAGCCCATTGTAGCAAATGCAAGAGTTTGCACTACTCTCCGAGGTCGGGCTGGAGTTCATTTCTTTTATACACTGATTCCTGCCTTGTTTAATTCTGCTTTCAGCATCTGCACCCTACTTGGATCCCTCTTCCAAATGGACTGCCCCCCCCCCCCCCCAAAGTTACCCACTTACAGGCACTCTGCAAACCCAGCTCCGAGGCTGTGTCCTCAATCTCGCACACAGCCTCTCCCTAAGACGTTCCCCTTCTGGCTCATGTGCCCCGGAGCTTTGTCGAGGTTGAGAATAGGTTGCAAACAGAGTTTGAGCCCCAGTCAAGGGATTGTATGCAGGACCTCCACTTGCGATGTGTTGGCTGGGACTGGCCCTTTGCTAACTGTACCAGAGAAAGGCACGAAGGAGAAGACCGCCCCACACTCCCACTCTGCTCTACCCCCTCTTCCCCAAGCACCTAGCAACATCCCAAAGCCAAACGGGCTACAAACAACTGGGGTGCCCAGAGATCCAACGCTGCCTAGGCCCCCTTGTTGCATGAGTAACTACCGTAACCAGGATTGCGCATTCGGGCCGATGCGGAAGATCACTGTTACTGTTTGAAGAAGAGCAGAATGTGTCCTTGTTTGTTCCTGAACAGTGTTTATCCTTCAGCCAAAAGCAACTCGCCGGCTTGCTCGTTGCGTGACAAAATGGCCGCCACCGTTGCTGGGCGTTTGAATGTCCGTGTGTGAGATTCCTGGAGATGTTAGAAAGAAAGACCATAGGTCTGTAATCGAGCCTCTGATGTCCTCTGGATCTCCCAAAGCATTTCACAGCTGTGAGGTGGATCAATGTGGCAGCCAGGCTGTGCACAGCAGGATCCCACAAACAACAGTGCAGTGATGACCAGGTAATCGGTTATCGCATGCTGGCTCGAGGGATAAACGCTGACCAGGACACCAGGAAACTCCTCTTCTCTCTGTGTAGTGGCCGTGGAATGTTTAATATTTATCTGAGCAGACAAGGAAACTCGGTATGATGTCTGTCAAAAGGGTGCCACCTATGATGAGGCAGCACCGGATGCTCGGCCTAGATTCTGTGCTGAAGTCAGTTGCTGCACTGACCTCTCGAGGGAGACTGAGCCCCCGCCCGCAGTGCCGGGGGAAGCAGTATAATCGCAGCAGAGGAACATGCTGCGGGAAGTCATCTCTTCTTTAACTCGATTTGTGTGTATGTGGGCGGGGAGATGGGATATCAGAAAAGAGAGAATTAATCTTGTGTGTCTACGTCCACAGAGTGGGAATTATCGGTACGAAAGTGTATTTGGTGCTTTGAGAAATATCTACAAGACGGAGGGCACGCGGGCACTGTTCAGCGGACTGACGGCTACACTCCTGCGTGATGCCCCCTTCTCTGGGGTTTACCTGATGTTTTACACACAGACCAAGAAAGCAATTTCTGAAGGTGAGTGTGCGGTGCGGTCGCCTTCATGAAAGTATTTTGTTGGGTGTGGTTTTTCGCACAGAAGGTTCTCGCAGTGCACAGGTTTTTAAAAAAAAATGATTTAATGGGATGTGGGTGCCACTAGTGAGGCCAACATTTGTTGCCCATCTCGAATGGTCTTTTACGGGACGTGATACACCCCAGTGACATTCAGTGTCGGGTGTCCATACAGGGCAAGATCGTCAATGTGGTCAAGCCCAGAGACGGTTCTTCCCCCCCCACCCATTCTTGGTTGACCTCCCTTGGGATTGCACAGAATGAACGCCGAGTTCAATCTTCAGTTTTGAGTGAAGTCAGAGAGTGCTGAATAATTCAAACCTATTTTAGCGTCAGAAATTCAGCCACTTTGGGCAGCAGGGTGACGCAGTGGTTAGCACTGCTGCCTCACGGAGCCGAGGACCCGGGTTCGATCCTGGCCCCGGGTCACTGTCCGTGTGGAGTTTGCACATTCTCCTGTGTTTGCGTGGGTCTCACCCCCACAACCCAAAGATGTGCAAGGAAGGTGGATTGGCCACGCTAAATTTCCCCTTAATTGGAAAAAATGAATTGGGTACTCTTAAATTTACTTTTAAAAAAGAAAGGAATTGCTTCAATACATAAAAATAGAAAAATTAAAAGGTTTTGGAACAAGAAGGGAGGAGTGGGTCTTTCAAATGGTCTCTGATTGTGTTCTCATCGCCAGTGAGCTGCTCCACAGAGACACCTAGTGGCTGACAATTGACATGAGTAGAATGGGTAATGTTGACAGAGTGGTGTCTCATGGGAAAAGTTAACCGACATCCAACATTTGTGAATAGTTACACAAAATGGTTCATGGAGAGACAAACAAACATGTTAATTGACTGGGGGTGGTCGGGATCACAAAAGGAGGGTTGCTTTATTTGGCCAAAGCTGATTGTTGGCTCTTATCTTTCAGAGTGCTTCGATGCACCGATCGTTCCTCTGATCAACTTCAGCTGTGGCATCTTTGCGGGCATTTTGGCATCTTTGGCGACCCAGCCAGCTGATGTCATAAAAACGCACATGCAGCTGTCTCCCCAGAAGCATCGACATATCAGACACACCATCTTCTTCATCTTTGAGGTACGGTCATTTTCGCAACATTCATTTATAGAATCATAGAATTTACAGTACAGAAGGGGGCAGTTCGGCCCATCGAATCTGCACCCTACCTAAGCCCACACTTCCACCGTTTCCCTACATCTCCACCCTACTCCTACACCTTCACCCTATCCCCGTAACCCCACCTAACCTTTTTTGGACACTAAGGCCAATTGAGCATAGCCAATCCACTTTTTAAAAAAAAATAATTTCTATTATGGTTTTCAAAAAAATATCAAAAACATAAAATAACAGCAAGAAAACCGTATTAACAACAACAAAAAGAAATAACACAATAACCCCCAAAACTAAACCCCCCCCCCCCCCCCAGTAACTGCAAAAAGAAGAAATAGATGAGCACCCGGCATATTCAATAAACACATATACACATTTCTCCCTTCCCCCGCAACAAACCCCCCCCCCCCGGGTTGCTGCTGCTGCCGGACTATTTTCCTACCGTTCTGCCAGGAAGTCCAGGAAAGGCTGCCACCGCCTAAAGAACCCCTGCACTGATCCCCTCAGGGCCAAATTTCACCTTCTCCAATTTGATGAACCCCGCCATATCATTGATCCAGGCCTCCACGCTTGGGGGCCTCGCATCCTTCCATTGAAGCAAAATCCTTCGCCGGGCTACTAGGGACGCAAAGGCCAGAACCCCGGCCTCTTTCGCCTCCTGCACTCCCGGCTCCACTACAACCCCAAAAATTGCGAGTCCCCAGCCCGGATTGACCCTGGATCCTACCACCCTCGATACCGTCCTTGCTACCCCCTTCCAAAATTCCCCCAGCGCTGGGCATGCCCAGAACATATGGGCGTGGTTCGCTGGGCTCCCCGAGCACCTAGCACACCTGTCCACGCCCCCGAAAAACCTACTCATCCTCGTCCCGGTCATGTGGGCCCTGTGCAGCACCTTGAACTGTATGAGGCTAAGCCTCGCACAGGAAGAGGAGGAATTCACTCTCTCCAGGGCATCCGCCCACGTCCCCTCCTCAATCTCCTCACCCAGCTCCTCTTCCCATTTACCCTTCAGCTCCCCCACCGAAACCTCATCCACCTCCTGCATGATGTGGTACACGTCCGAAATCCTCCCCCCTCCAACCCATACCCCCGAGAGCACCCTGTCCCGTACCCCACGTGGGGGCAGCAGAGGGAATCCCTCCACCTGCCGCCTGGCAAACGCCCAAACCTGCATGTACCTAAACATGTTCCCCGGGGGGAGCCCAAACTTCCACTCTAACTCACCCAGGCTCGCAAACCTCCCATCCACAAACAGGTCCTGCAACCTTCTAATACCTACCCTGTGCCAGCCCAGAAACCCACCATCGATGCTCCCTGGGACAAACGCTGGTTCTCCCATATCGGGGACTCCATCGAGCCCCCCACCTCCCCCCTATGCCATCTCCATTGCCCCCAAATTTTAAGGGTAGCCGCCACCACCGGGCTCGTGGTATACCTCGTTGGAGGGAGCGGCAATGGCACCGTTACCAGCGCCTCCAGGCTTGTGTCCATGCAGGACGCCATCTCCATCCTCTTCCATGCTGCCCCTGCCCCGTCCATTACCCACTTGCGCACCATCACTGCGTTGGCAGCCCAATAGTACCCACAGAGGCTGGGCAACGCCAGCCCCCCCTATCCCTGCCCCACTCCAAAAACACCCTTCTCACCCTCGGAGTCCCATGCGCCCATACAAATCCCGTAATACTCCTATTGACCCTCCTAAAAAAGGCCTTCGGGATAAGGATGGGGAGGCACTGGAGCAGGAACAAAAACCTCTGGAGCATCGTCATCTTGACGGACTGCACCCTGCCCGCCAGCGACAGCGGCAACATGTCCCATCTTTTAAACTCCTCCTCCATTTGCTCCACCAGCCTAGTGAGGTTAAGTTTGTGAAGGGCCCCCCAGCTCCTAGCCACCTGGACTCTCAGGTACCGAAAGCTCCTCCCCGCCCTTTTCAATGGGAGCCTACCAATCCCCTCCTCTTGATCCCCCGGGTGCACGACGAACAGCTCACTCTTACCCAGGTTGAGCTTGTACCCAGAAAAGCCCCCAAATTCCCTAAGGATCTGCATCACCTCCGGCATTCCCCCCACTGGGTCCCCCACATATAGCAACAAGTCATCTGCGTATAATGACACTCGGTGCTCCTCCCCACCCTGCACCAGACCCCTCCAATTCCTCAACTCCCTCAACGCCATGGCCAGGGGCTCAATTGCCAACGCAAAGAGCAAGGGGGACAGGGGACACCCCTGCCTCGTCCCCCGGTACAACCGAAAGTACTCCGATCTCCTCCTATTCGTGGCTACGCTCGCCATCGGGGCCTCAGCCTCACCCAACTGACAAACCCCTCCCCGAACCCAAACCTTTCCAGCACCTCCTACAAGTACCCCCACTCAACCCTATCAAAGGCCTTCTCCGCGTCTAATGCTACCACTATCGCCGCCTCCCCTTCTACCGCCGGCATCATTATAACATTCAGAAGCCTACGTATATTGGTGTTCAGCTGCCTTCCCTTCACAAACCCTGTCTGGTCCTCATGAATGACCCCCGGCACACAGTCCTCTATCCTTGTGGCCAAGATCTTCGCCAACAGCTTGGCATCCACATTTAACAACGAGATCGGCCTATATGATCCACACTGTAGGGGGTCCTTGTCCCGTTTAAGGATCAAGGAAATCAGCGCCCGTGACATAGTCGGGGGCAAAGCCCCCCCCTCCCTTGCCTCGTTAAAGGTCCTAACCAACAGGGGGCCCAGCAGGTCTGCATACGTTTTGTAAAATTCGACCGGAAACCCATCCGGCCCCGGCTCCTTCCCTGACTGCATGCTACCTATTCCTTTGACCAGCTCCTCCAGCTCAATCGGCGCCCCCAGCCCCTCCACCTGTCCCTCCTCCACCTTCGGAAATCTCAGCCTGTCCAAAAAGTGCCCCATTTCCCCCCCCGCCTCCACCGGGGGCTCGGACCGGTACAATTCCCCATAAAAGTCCCTGAAGACCCCATTAATGTCCACCCCCCTTCGCACCACATTGCCTCCCCTATCCGTCACTCCACCAATCTCCCTGGCCGCGTCCCGCTTACGAAGCTGATGCGCCAGCATCCTATTTGCCTTCTCCCCATATTCGTACACCGCACCCTGAGCCTTCCTCCACTGAGCTTCCGCCTTTCCGGTGGTCAGCAAGTCGAACTTGGCCTGATGATTACGCCGCTCCCTCAGCAATCCCTCCTCCGGAGCCTCCGTGTATCTCCTGTCCACCCTCACCATCTCCCCACCAACCTCTCCCTCTCTCTTTGCTCTCCCCTCTCCCTATGGGCTCGGATGGAAATAAACTCCCCTCTAACCACCGCCTTCAATGCTTCCCAAATGGTCCCCACCCGGACCTCCCCATTATCATTGGCCTCTAAGTACCTCTTGATACGCCCCCGAACCCGCCCGCCCACCTTCTCATCCGCCAGCAGCCCCACCTCCAGGTGCCAGAGCGGGCGCTGGTCCCTCTCCTCCCCCAGCTCAAGGTCTACCCAGTGCGGGGCATGATCCAAAATGACTATGGCCGAATACTCGGCATCCTCCACCCTCGAAATCAGCGCCCTGCTCAGGACAAAAAAATCGATCCGGGAATAGGCTTTATGCACGTAGGAGAAAAATGAATCCTCCCTGGCCCTCGGCCTCGCGAACCTCCACGGATCCACCGCTCCCATCTGGTCCATAAACCCCCTCAACATCTTAGCTGCCGCGGGTCTCCTGCCCGTCCTGGACATGGATCGACCCAATGGGGGATCCAGCACCGTTAAAGCCCCCCCCCCCCCCCCAGTATCAGCCCCCCCGTCTCCAGATCCGGAATGAGGCCCAACATGCGCCGCATAAAACCCGCATCGTCCCAGTTTGGGGCATAGACATTCACCAGCACCACCCGCTCCCCCTGCAGCTTGCCGCTCACCATCACATACCTCCCTCCACTGTCAGCCACCACCTTTGACGCCTCAAATTACACCCTTTTTCCCACCAGAATCGCCACCCCCCGATTTTTTGCATCCAGCCCCGGCCTACCCAGCCCTTCCTCAGTCTAACCTGGTCCGCCACCTTCAGGTCCGTCTCCTGGAGCATAGCCACGTCCGCCTTCAGCCCCTTCAGGTGCCTAAACACCCGGGCCCGTTTGACCGGCCCATTCAGCCCCCTCACATTCCAGGTTATCAGCCGGATCAGAGGGCTCCCTGGCCAATCATCTACTTCGAAGCCATTTTCCCCACTATCCTTATATCCCTTGATGTCATTAGCATCCAGATATCTAGGGCAGCGCGGTGGCACAGTGGTTGGCACTGCTGCCTCACAGCGTCGGGAGACCTGGGTTCAATTCTGGCCTAGGTAGGGTGCCCTTTCAGAGGGTCAGTGCAGACCCGATGGGCTGAATGGCCTGCTTCTGCACTACAGGGATTCCATGGAGATTGCAGCAATAGGAGACGGGAAATGCCATGGAGGAATCTTTAGTAGGGGGATGAGAATTTTAAAATGCCGATGAGCCCCTGGAGGGTGCAAAGTGGCGCCAGCGCCATGGGAGCGTCGCAATAGTCCTCCAGCCTGGCAAAGGGGGAAGAATTAAACTGAGCTCTTTCTCAGTGGGCTCTTGACTTGATTCATTGGCAGCATAACATTGTTCCTCTCCCTTTCCCTCCTCAGAACCATGGCATGTTGGGCTTTTTCCGGGGTGCTGTCCCTCGGTCGCTACGTCGATCACTGATGGCAGCCATGGCCTGGACGGTTTACGAACAAATGATGACCAAGTTGGGCCTCAAGTCATGAAAGTCCCGGGCAGTTAAATTGCGGACTGTTGGGTGATGAAGGGGAGGGTGAAGTTTTTGCTTGTCAAGGCTTCAAACGGGGCGGGAGCCTTTGAAAGAGAAAAATGGTACTTTTTAAAATTTTGGTTTAAAGAATTTGCTTCATAGCGGAATGGAGTTTACACTGTTTGACTCTGTGCCAGATACGCACATATCTACAGATGCCAAGAGCTTTGTAACCTCGCGACCTCCTCTCCCGAGATTATGTAACTGGCAGAGGCCGCCTGTTTGTAACTCTGGACCCACACCTGACCTTTTCCCGATTAGCTGGTGCATTTTAGAGCTTCTGACAGTGAGCCATGGAAGCTGAGCAGTGAGGCGGAGGTTATTAAAATACTCCAACCGTAGCCATTTGATAGGAGCTGAGTACAAGAGTACAACGTCTGGTTGTGTCGTATTGGGGAAGGAGGAGGTGCTAAGTCTGGTTAACTAACGGACTGGGAAAAGATTACTGTCAGCCCCCCCCCCCCCCCCCCCCCCCCCCCCCCTTACTCACTATGAGGTACAGGAATCCAGAGCTGTCCGTGTCTTCAACTATTCCGACCTTCACTATCTCGGCCATTCAGAACCTGTTGGGTAACTCCTAACAGGAAAGTGGGTGAATTTGCCACCCGTTACCACGTGCACAGGCCCTTGTCTAAGTTGGGGGGGGGGGGGGGGATTTGCCACCCTTTACCACGTGCACAGGCCAGGGAGGCCCTTGTCTAAGTTTGGGGGGGGGGGGGAGGTTCTGCAATTGGGATCAGCGTCTTTGACTTGTGTTAAAGGGGTGTCACTCCTTTCCCCCAATCCCAACCAGGCACATGGGCGACAGTGTTGCCCTCTGAGGCTGAACAGGCAGTTAGTGCTCAACAATGAAGATTGGGTGTCCAGTAACTCAACACGAGGCAGTGTCTTCAATGGCCAATCAGTAAGCCCAGTTCTCATAGAAACTGCCCATTGGGTCAGTTTGCTTCTTGTCCATCAGACGAGAGGTTCGATCAGCCTCCTGCTGTATCAGTCGCGGTCTGAGGACATCGATTTATTTCACACCAACCTCGGTGTGACCCCCTTTCATTTCCCAGGGGCGTTGTGTTGGTATTTTAGGGGTCGGAGTTCACAGTGAGCTGCAAAGTGACGAACTGCTGTGCCCGGGCGAGGCTGTCTGTCTTTATTGTGGCGGCCGATCCGATCCTTTGCCCCTCCACTCCCGGTGCAGGTTTCACAGCAGCTCCATGTGTTGTGGACCCCCCCCCCCCCCCCCCCCCCCCCCCCTCACCTCCACCCTTCTGCCTCACCTCTCGTCCTGCAACTTGGCCTTCAGTGAAGAACCCGCTCGTTGAAACCACACGTCTTGCTCTTGACCCCCTCGCCCCCCCACCTCGCACAATAGCACAGTGGTTAGCACTGTTGCTTCACAGCTCCAGGCTCCCGGGTTCGATTCCCGGCTTGGGTCACTGTCTGTGCGGAGTCTGCACATTCTCCTCGTGCCTGCGTGGGTTTCCTCCGGGTGCTCCGGTTTCCTCCCACAAGTCCCGAAAGACATGCTGTCCAGTGAATTGGACATTCTGAATTCTTCCTCAGTGTACCCAAACAGGCGCCGGAATGTGGCGACTAGGGGCTTTTCACAGTAACTTCATTGCAGTGTTAATGTAAGCCTACTTGTGACACTGAAGATAATTATTATAAGTGGCAGATGAAAAGGAGACCGTTTCGTTGGAAATTGAGAAATAGACTTTTCAACAGTGTGGCAGGATTCATCTCAATAACAGACAGTTACTGAATTACAAGAGTGGGTGCTTTTATCTCCGTAACGTCTGGCTGAAGTTTTTCTAAATTACCTTTGTGACTGGGCGATAGCTCTGTGCAGCTGAGAGGGAATGCTACTGTCCAGGAAAGGGCTAAAATGAGTTACAACTTCTCAGAGAGGAAGGGTGGAACTGGAATTGTTTCTTTTGAGTGTGCGTCAGGCAGCTCAGTTAATGAACTTTGGAGTATTCTGAAATCCACTGTTCGAATTGCGTAAGGCTTCCAGTTTGACATAGAATGCAAATTTCTACTGACTCAGGGCCCAGAATGTGCTTTGCGCGGGAATGTTGCCAGCAGGGGGAGAGTGGGTTTTGGTGCTGGCACTGTTTTATCTCTCTGATGTGTAAGCTGATATTGAGAGCAGTCCAGTCGTGCCAAGGCAGGGCGCGTTAAAGCTGAGATCTCCCAGCCAACAGCCGCATCATCCCCCAGCCTGACCCGTCCACCGTAGCACGAAGGACCCCTCCCCTCCCCTTGCTCCCGATTGTGTTTCTTACCCTCTGTGTGAAGCTATGAGCCTGAATGTTTCGGAGTCACCTCCGGGCTGATGCCTCACGGGTGGGCCGATCCCAAATCGGAACGCTGAGGGGTAGCCCCTTGAAGACAAATGTAAGCTTTAGTGGGGCGACAGTGCAGACCGGTAGGGTTTGATGCCATTGAATCCCTCACAGATGGTGCCTGCGAAATGGTTCCATCGCCACCATCCTGGAGATGATGACATTCTGGAGGTGGAATGTTTGGTTTGTCCTGGGGCAGGTTTGAATCTTTCAAGCCCCTTTTTGAAAAAATTAACCCCTTCTGCACACATTCGCTCTGCCCACAGACACACACATTGTGTGGATGCTGTGGGGCAGTTAACCCCCCCCCCCCCCCCCCCCCCCAACCAATGTCCCTGACATTGCGGCAGAGAGCATCGCCGTTTCCTTATACAGACGCTCCCCAAGCACATCTCCTGCTGTCGTTTTTTTAATGAATTAATTCTAGTGTCTGATGCTAATGTTTGAATAATCCAATAACAGTAATTGTTGGTTTGTAAGTATTGAATGCAAATTAAATGTGCAATAAGATTTTCTGGGCTGTATGAATTGTTTGGCGCTCGTGGATTAAAGTTAAGAGCCCCCCCCCCCCCACCCCAGCCATATCTATAAAGCAAATTTGCTTTTGATAAAGCCCCTGAAGGCCCTGCCTATTTAGATGAAGCCCAGCCCTCAGGACCCCTGCTGCCTTGCCTCGAATACTCCCATTGGCGAATCTCCTCTGCATCAGACACCAGTGCAGCAGGGTGACCTGGGGGCAGGGAGGGAAATGTGACAGCCATCCTGATTCAACATTGGTGCGTAGCCTGGTGAACAGTCTTGGCTGGCTGGATGGGAGAGCTAAGAGATTGGAATGGCTGGAGTCCATTTACTGCAACTGGCCATGCACAGGGCAGGGTGCTCCAAGGTTGATTCCCTCAACTGGGCCAGCGAAGGGACAGAGGTCTGTCCCAATCACCGGTCGGATAAACTGTGGCTGGAAAGTGCAGCTCTGCGTCTAGCTTGTTCTGAGCACCAGGCTGGAACTTGCTTGTGCCGACCTCAGGGCTCCAGCACTCACTCACCAGGCTGACCCTGGAAGAATGGCCACCTGGATACGGAATCTGTGGGCGCGTGTGAGCAGGTTAATTCGCTCCATGTGCCCCATTCAAAAGAAAAAAAAGAAGTTTGGACTGAGTGAGGCGAAACCTGAGCTGGATTTCCCCCACCCCAAACCCTGGGATTAGCCCCGATCTCTTGACAACCCTTCAAGAATGTAGCTCCGTCACAGGCCTCGTATCCTGATGGGGGCTCAACTGATATTTAGAGGGAAAAAAACAACCTGCATTGGATAGGCAGGGTGATCATAAGCTGAATAATATGCACTTTCAAATAACTCTAACAGTGTAAAAATGGAACTTTGCATTGTACTGATTGACGCTGGCTATGAAATAGATCTCTACAATGCTCACATGACCCAACTAAAAACTTATAACTAAAATTTATTTAATAGGGATCAATAAAGATTAATTTGTTTTGAAATTGAATTGTTATGTTTGATTTTGAAGTGGAATCTCTGAAATAATTATTTAATTTATTTTTAGTGCTCATCAAATCGTGGAATGGAATATTTTCCACTAATTATTATTTTTTGAATGTTTCTTTTGGGGAGTGTACATGACTGACGAGGCAGATATTTCTTGCCCTTTGAGAGTTGCCCTGAGAAGATGGTGGTGGGCCGCCATCTTGAGCCGCTGAACACCATGCTGGGTCAATCGGGAGCAAAATTTGTTTTTAAATGTAGAGTACCCAATTATTTTTTCCAATTAAGGGGCAATTTAGCGCGGCCAATCCACCTACCCTGCACATCTTTGGGTTGTGGGGGGCGAGACCCACGCAGACACGGGGAGAATGTACAAACTCCACACGGACAGTGACCCAGGGCCGGGATTCGAACCCGGGTCCTCAGCGCCATAGGCAACAATGCTAACCACTGCGCCACCGTGCTGCCCAATCGGGAGCGAAGTTAAGAGTCAAAGTACTTGGGTGGCACAGTGGTTAGCACTGCCGCATCACGGCACCGAGGACCCGGGTTCGATCCCGGCCCCGGGTCACTGATAGTGTGGAGTTAGCACATTCTCCCCGTGTCTGCGTGGGACTCGCCCCCACAACCCAAAAATATTTGCAGGGTCAGTGGATTGGCCACGCTAAATTGCCCCTTAATTAGGAAAAAAAATATTAGTCTGACACTAGAGCCACGGATCGGCTTGACTGACTAAGGATGTCAGGTTACTCAGTGAATAGACTGAGGGAGTAAAGTCGCCACAGTCCCAGGTGACCATAGGCTCCTTTCCCCTTTGAGGGGAAGAGCTGACTTGTGGCGATTTAACCTGAGGTGGCACAGTGGTTAGCACTGCTGCTTCACAGCGCCAGTGACCCTGGTTCGATTCCGACCTCGGGTCACTGTCTGTGTGGAGTTTGTACATTCTCCCCGTGTCTGCGTAGGTTTCCGCCGGGTGCTCCGGCAATTTTCCTCCCACAGTCCAAAGATGTGCAGGTTAGGAGGATCGGCCATGATAAGTTGCTCTTTAGGGTGGGGAATAGAGCAAGTGATTGGGCCTAGGTGCTCTTTCGAAGGGTCGTTGCAGATTCGATGGGCCGAACAGCCTCCTTCTGCACTGTCGGGATTCAGTGATCACCACACCTCAGGTGAGGGGCAAGGTAGAGACTGGAATCGAACCAGCACTGTGCTGGACACTTGGAGGTGCCGTCTTTAGGTGAAGACCTCAATCTGAGGCCCATCTTGCCCACTGGACGAACCTTCGTACTATTTCAACGAAGACCTGTTTTTGTTAATCAATATTCATCCTTCGACCAATAACAGTAAAATAATTATCTAGTCGTCCTCCCATTGCTGTTTGTGGGAGCTTGCACTGCCCAAATGGGCTGAGGAATTTCCTACTCTGAAAATAGAACATTCAAAGCCTCTGCTGCAAGAAACCCGTGCTTTAACAGCCTGCTGCACAGATTCGCGACTGGTCAGCAAGTTTGTTGTTGTGATTTAGTCTGAGCTCTGAACAGTTCTAGCTGACCCAATAGCTCCTTGAACTTAACAGCATGATGCCGTGGAAGCTGGCCAAGAACATGTTTACTGTGCTAATCCGTTCAGGAGCCCTGAGGCGAGGAGGAAACACGCACTTTCTGAGAAAAATGAGCAATGAGCCGAGTAATTTTATTTTTTGTTCCCCCTACCCCTCAATGCTCTGACCCATGCTGGTGTTTGTCGGGTATGGACAGACTGCCCACTTTTCATCTGCGAGAGACCGGGAATGTGGAAGGGTCCCAACTCCCACTCCAGAGACTTTAGCATGTAATCTCGGTTGATCGTAGAATCCCTACAGCGTAGAAGGAGGCCATTCAGTCCGTCGGGCCTGTGCTGATCCTCCGAAAGCTCCATACCAAGACACATGACCCCCACCCTATCCTCTGTACTTAGGCCCAGACCTCCACCCTATCCCAGTAACCCCACCTAACCTTTTGGACACTTAAGGGGCAATTTAGCACGGCCAATCCACCTAACCCGCACATCTTTGGACTGTGGGAGGAAACCGGAGCACCCGGAGGAAACCCACGCACACACGGGGAGGACGTGCAGACTCCACACAGGCAGTGACCCAGCCGGAATCGAACCTGGGACCCTGGCGCTGTGAGATCCCTGCCAACATGCACCTAGTGCAGTAGTAGTGAGGGAGCTTTCTTTCAGATTAGACGTTAAAGCGTCTCAGATGGATGTAAAAAGGCAAAGATCCGCCAGCACTATTGGAGGAAGGGCAGAAGAGTTCGTCCTGATGTGCGGCAACATTATCCCTCTCTTGGGCAGCACGGTGGCACAGTGGTTGGCATTGCTGGCAATGGCGCTGAGGACCCGGGTTCGAATCCCGGCCCTGGGTCACTGTCCGTGTGGAGTTTGCACATTCTCCCCGTGCCTGCGTGGATTTCACCCCCACAACCCAAAAGTTGTGCAGGTTAGGTGGATTGGCCACGCTAAATTGCTCCTTAATTGGAAAATAATTATTGGGTACTCTAAATTTATTTTTAAAAAAACATTATCCCTCTCCCAACATCACTAAAAACAAATGATCACATGATCCTTTCCTGGAATGTGCAAATTGGCTGCCATTATTCTTAACATTCCAACAGTGACTGATGACACTTTGAATGTAATTAGTCGGCTGTAATGCTATTTGGAGGTCACACAGGATCCAATTCTGCCTTCACCACCTGTAAACTGCTTCCCTGAGGGGGCTCATTGAACCAAATCAAGAAAGAGAGTGAGAACTGGGCCTGACATTTATCCTCTCCCCCCCCCCCCCCCCCCCCCCCCTCCCCCTCCCATCACCACTGGGAAGAACGGCTTAGTAAAGCAAAATACTTCACGAGCCAGAACTAACGGTGCGAAGATAAAACCCCTGCAAAAAAGCAACAGAAACAGATGTTCCTGAAGGGGGTTTGCTCAGCGTTTACAGAGGTGTGGGGTTTTTTTCCCCAGTGTCGCCGCAATTGGTGTGTGTTTGCTCAGGAATTTGGGGCTTGATGGAATGAATATTTGTCCTCCCTGCTGCCTGTGAGGCTCTGTAAAAGATTGGCTCTGATCAGTGTTGACACATTCCCAACCTGTGTGTGTGTAAGGCAATGACCCAGCATGTGACACGACGAGGAGGAGACGTAACACCCACGTCAAGCCAACAGTCACAGCAGTCAGGATGACTCATAAATGCATTTAACAAAGGCAGGCCACAAAGATAAAACACAACAGGATGAAATTATTTAAGTACGGTACATAAAGGGGCGGCACGGTGGCGCAGTGGTTAGCACTGCTGCCTCACGGCGCCGAGGCCTCGGGTCCGATCCCGGCCCCAAGTCACTGTCCGTGTGGAGTTTGCACATTCTCCCCGTGCCTGCGGGGGTCTCACCTCCCCCCAACAACACAAAGATGTGCAGGGTAGGTGAATTGGCCACGCAAAATTGCCCTCTAATTGTAAAAAAAAAATCAGGACTCTAAATGTATTTATTTTTAGAGGACGCTATATAAATGCAGGTTGTTGTTGCGGAAACTCCATGGTACAAGCCTAAGTGGCAGGTGATGACAGAACAGTTGGGCTGTCCTGGATTGATGTGCTACTGAGAGTTCTGAAATATCCTGGGTGTATTGCTGGACTGGGCGGCATCGCTGATTTAAGCTCGGTAGCTTCAGAGACAGAGCATTGATCTCGCGGTTTAGCGGAAATAGAAATCAACCGGGTTTCTGTCGGCCTGTTCCTATTGCATTTACATAGTGCCCTCCGCATCAAAAACAAAATGCTCCCCCACTGACACCTCTGGCTTGATTCCTCAAAATTAGGTCCGATACCGCCCCCTGTCTTGTAGGACTCTCTACGTACAGACTCAAAAACCTCTCCTGGATGCACTTTCAGAATTCTGCTCCCTCAAAACCTTTCACACTCTGCCTTCCCAATTAATATTGGGGAAGTTGAAATCCCCGACTATTATTCCCCTATTTTTACACTTTTCTGAGACTTAACTACATATCGACTCTTCTATCTCTCCGTGACTGTTTGGGGGCCTATAGAACACTCCATCCATTGACTCCATCTACACCTCCCGCTGCCTTGGGGAAAGCGGGCAGCATAATCAAAGACCCCTCCCACCCGGCTTACTCATTCTTCCGACTTCTTCCATCAGGCAGGAGATACAGAAGTCTGAGAACACGCACAAACAGCTTCTTCCCCGCTGTTACCAGACTCCTAAACGATCAACTGATCTCTCCACACATCTTCTCCACTGAGTCATACTACACTCCGTATGCTTCGCCCAATGTGTATGTCTGTGTATTTACATCGTGTATTTATGTATTTTCTATTTTTTTCCATACGGAACGTGTAATGGTATGTATAGTGCCAGTGAAGTAAAGGGTTAACATCTGAAACTATGTGTAAATTAAACACAAGATGGCGTAACTAATTCATTGTATATAAGACAGCATCTCTAGGAATTCTGGGAGAAGATGATGAGAAGCTGATGAGAGCAGAGTGAGAATTGATTGTAGAGACTCAAGTTATAGTGGAGTTTAATAGTTAGAATATTGATTACTATACTACTGATTCAGTATTTTTAGTTTAGCATCTGTTACTCAGTAAAGTGTGCGAACCTAATGAAGTTTAGTAGTGTAAAATAAATTTGTTTTGATTCAAACGTCTTATTTTTTATTCTTTCTCAACGCTACGGGGGCGATTCTCTCAAATGGAGCCCAAGTGTTTGAGGTTTCACGACGGCAGGAACCGGGCCCGGGTACGACCTATTCTGTCCCCCACAGGGGGCCAGCACGGCGCTGGAGTGGTTCACGCCGCTCCAGCCTCCTTTCCCGGCGCCAAATGCGCGTCGTGCCAACCCGCGCATGCACGGGGGACTTCTTTAGCGCGCCGGCCCCGACTCAACATGGCGTCGGTGTTCAGGGGCCGGCTGTGCAGGGAAGTAGGCCCGGGGGCGGGGAGAGGGCGGCCCGGGGAGAGGCCCCCCCCTCCCCACAGGCTGCCCCCCAACCGTTCCTGCAGAGTTCCCGCCGGCAGCGGTCAGGGGTCAACGGCGCCGGCGGGACTCTGTCGTATCCAAGCGGCCGCTCGGCCCATCCGGGCCGGAGAATCGGCGGCCCCGGATGAATCCGCAACTCGGAGAATCGCGCAGTTGCGGCGATTCTGCGGCCCAGGGCTCGGAGAATCGCCTCCTACATATCTAGGCAGCACGGTGGCACAGTGGTTTGCACTGCTGCCTCACGGGGCCGAGGTCCCAGGTTCGATCACGGCTCTGGGTCACTGTCCGTGTGGAGTTCGCACATTCTCCCCGTGTTTGCGCGGGTTTCGCCCCCACAACCCAAAGATGTGCAGGGTAGGTGGATTGGACCTAAAAATGGTGAAAAAATGAATTGGGGACTCTAAATTTATTTTTAAAAAGACACGACATATCTGGCTATCATGGAGGGAAAGGCAAGGAATATAACAGAACGGGGCGGCACATGGTGCAATGGTTAGCACTGGGACTATGGCGCTGAGGACCCGGGTCACTGTCCGTGTGGAGTTTGCACGTTCTCCCTGTGTCTGCGTGGGTTTCACCCCCACAACCCAAAAAGAAAAATGTGCGGGATAGGTGGATTGGCCACGCTAAATTGCCCCTTAATTGGAAAAAAAAGTAATTGGGTACTCTAAATTTATCTTAAAAAAAGGAATGTAACAGAACGTTCTGTCTGGGCCGTATGTGAAACAACAGTTTTCACTGTATTTGGGTACATGTGACAATAAATCAAATCAAATCTGCAGTTAGAACATAGAACATAGAGAAATACAGCACAGAACAGGCCCTTTGGCCCACGATGTTGTGCCGAACTTTTGTCCTAGTTTAATCATTTGTTGACTCTCTGATCAATATTGCGACACCACTTCTTTTACACCTCCCACTGACTCAGCTGAAGATTCTATACCTGGAATGTTGAGCTGCCAGTCCTGTCACTCCCTCAACCAGGTCTCTGTGACAGCAATAATATCAAACCTCAAATCAACACATGCATAGGGTAGCTGTTGAACAGGCAGAAATAGTATGCAGCAAGTCTGTGAGGAAGGATAGACAGTTGATAGGGCAAAGTTGCACTCAGTGGAATGGGTTAAAGTGTGTCTGTTTCAATGCAAGGCGTGTCAGGAATAAGGGAGATGAACTTAGAGCATGGATCAGTACTTGGAACTGCGATGTCGTGGCCATTACGGAGACATGGATTTCACAGGGGCAGGAATGGTTGTTAGATGTTCCGGGGTTTAGATGTTTTCAGAAGAATAGGGAGGGAGGTAAAAGAGGAGGGGGAGTGGCACTGTTAATTAGGGAGTGCACCACAGCTGCAGAAAAGGAGGTAGTTGAGGAGGGTTTGTCGACTGAGTCCGTATGGGTGCAAGTCAGAAACAAGAAAGGAGCAGTCACTTTATTGGGAGTTTTCTACAGACCCCCCAATAGCAGCAGAGAGTTAGAGGAACAGATTGGGCGGCAGATCTTGGAAAGGTGCAGAAGTAACAGAGTTGTTGTCATGGGTGACTTCAACTTCCCTAATATTGACTGGAACCTCCTTTGTGCAAATGGTTTGGATGGAGCAGATTTTGTCAGGTGTGTACAGGAAGGATTCCTGACTCAATATGTAGATAGGCCAATTAGGGGGGGGGGGGGGGGGGGGGAGGCCATCTTGGACTTGGTGCTCGGCAACGAACCAGGCCAGATGCCAGATGTCTCGGTGGGAGAGCTTTTCGGTGACAGTGACCGCAACTTCTTGACCTTTACCGTAGTCATGGAGAGGGATAGGAACACACAGTATGGGAGGGTATTTAATTGGGGGAGGGAAAATTATACTAATAGACAGGAGCTGAGGAGCATCAAGTGGGAACAATTACATAGAACAGTACAGCACAGAACAGGCCCTTCGGCCCTCAATGTTGTGCCGAGCCATGATCACCCTACTCAAACCCACGTATCCACCCTATACCCGTAACCCAACAACCCCCCCCCTAACCTTACTTTTATTAGGACACTATGGGCAATTTAGCATGGCCAATCCACCTAACCCGCACATCTTTGGACTGTGGGAGGAAACCGGAGCACCCGGAGGAAACCCACGCACACAGGGGGAGGACGTGCAGACTCCGCACAGACAGTGACCCAGCCGGGAACCGAACCTGGGATCCTGGAGCTGTGAAGCATTGATGCTAACCACCATGCTACCATGCTGCCCCAATTGTTCTTGGGGAAATGTTCAACGGTAATGTGGGGATTGTTTAAGGAGCACTTGCTACGAGTGCTGAATAGTTTTGTCCCACTGAGAAGAGGAAGGAATGGTAAGGTGAAGGAGCCTTGGATGACAAGAGAAGTGGAGCTTCTAGTCAAGAGGAAGAAGGAAGCTTACGTAAGGTTGAGGAAGCAAGGATCTGGCTCGGCTCTAGAGGGTTACAAGGTAGCCAGGAAGGAACTCAAAAATGGACTGAGGAGAGCTAGAAGGGGGCATGAAAAAGCCCTGGTGGAAAGGATTAGGGAAAATCCCCAAAGCGTTCTACACTTATGTGAGAAATAAGAGGATGATGAGAGTGAGAGTAGGGCCGATCAGGGATAGTGGAGGGAACTTGTGTCTAGAGTCTGAAGAGATGGGGAGGCCCTAAATGAATACTTTGCTTCAGTATTCACTAGAGAGAGGGACCTTGTTGCTCATGAGGACAGTGTGAACCAGGTTAATAGACAAGAACAGGTTGATATTAAGGAGGCTGTGCTGGAAATTTTGAAAAGCATCAGGATAGATAAGTCCGCTGGGCCTGACGGGATATACCCAAGGTCACTACGGGAAGTGAGGGAGGAGCTTGCTGCGCCGTTGGCGATGATCTTTGCGTCCTCACTCTCCACTGGAGTAGTACCGGATGATTGGAGGGAGGCGAATGTTGTTCCCCTGTTCAAGAAAGGGAATAGGGAAATCCCTGGGAATTACAGACCCATCAGTCTTGCGTCTGTGGTGAGCAAGATATTGGAAAGGATTCTGAGAGATAGGATTTATGATTATTTAGAAAAACATAGTTTAATTAACGATAGTCAGCATGGCTTTGTGAGGGGCAGGTCATGCCTCACAAGCCTCATTGAATTCTTTGAGGATGTGACGAGACACATTGCTGAAGGTCGGGCAGTGGATGTGGTGTATATGGATTTCAGTAAGGCATTTGATAAGGTTCCCCATGGTAGGCTCATTCAGAAAGTTAGGGGCCATGGGATACAGGGAAATCTGGCTGTCTGGATACAGAATTGGCTGGCCGAAAGAAGACAGTGAGTGGTAGTGGATGGAAAGTATTCCGCCTGGAGGCCGGTGACCAGTGGTGTCCCGCAAGAATCTGTTCTGTTTATATTTATAAAAACCCCAAAAACCTCTTTGTGGTTTTTATAAATGACTTGGATGAGGCAGTGGAAGGGTGGGTTAGTAAGTTTACCGATGACACGAAGGTTGGTGGAGTTGTAGATAGTGTTGAGGGTTGTTGCAGGTTACAGCAGGATGCAGAGCTGGGCTGAGAAGTGGCAGATGGAGTTCAACCTTGACATATGTGAAGTGATTCATTTGGAAGGTCAAATTTGAATGTTGAATACAGGGTTAAAGGCAGGATTCTTGGAAGTGTGGAGGAACAGAGGGAACTTGGGGGTCCACGTAGATTCCTCAAAGTTGCTACCCAGGTTGATAGGGTTGTTAAGAAGGCGTATGGTGTGTTAGTTTTCATTCACAGGGGGATTAAGTTTAAGAGCCGCGAGGTTTTGTTGCAGGTTTATAAAACCCTAATTCGACCACACTTGGAATATTGTGTCCAGTTCTGGTCGCCACATTATAGGAAGGATGTGGATGCTTTGGAGAGGGTACAGAGGAGATTTACCAGGATGCTGCCTGGACTGGAGGGCATGTCTTATGAAGAAAGGTTGAGGGGAGGGAGCTGGGGCTTTTCTCACTGGAGCGAAGAAAGCAGAGAGGTGACTTGATAGAGATGTACAAGGTGATGAGAGGCATGGACAGAGTGGATAGCCAGAGACTTTTCGCCAGGGTGGAAATGGCTGTCACGAGGGGACATAATTTTAAGCTGATTGGAGGAGGGTATAGGGGAGATGTCAGAGGTAGATTCTTTACACAGAGAGTGGTGGGTGTGTGGAATGCACTGCCAGCAGAGGTGGTGGAGACAGAGTCATTAGGGACATTTAAGCGACTCTTAGACAGGCACATGGACAGCAGTAAATTGAAGGGGTGTAGGTTAGGTTGATCTTCGATTAGGATAAATGGTCGGCACAACATCGTGGGCTGAAGGGCCTGTACTGTGCTGTACTGGTCTATGTTTGAACACCCGCAGTTCATCGGCCTTACTCATAAGACTCCTGGCATTAAAATAATAATAATCGCTTATTGTCACAAGTAGGCTTCAACGTAGTTACTGTGAAAAGCCCCTAGTCTCCACATTCCGGCACCTGTTCGGGGAGGCCGGTAGGGGAATTGAACCCGCGCTGCTGGTCTTGTTCTGCATTACAAGCCAGCTGTTTAGCCCAATGTGCTAAACCAGCCCCTGGGTTTAAACGCCTTCCAGCCCTTGCCATATCCCCTTGTACCTTAACATGTCTCTGTTTGCTCTACCTGCCAGACTGACTTGGTTTTTCCCCTACATTTGGCTGTGCCTTACTGTACCCCCACTCTGTGACCCATCCCCTCCCAAATTAGTTTTAACCCCTGCCTCCAACAGCACTAACCCCGCAAGGTTGTTGGTCCCATCCCTGTTGAGGTGCAGCCTGTTTGACTTGTACAAGAACCACCTTCCCCAGAAACAGACCCAGTGACCCAGGAACCTCAAGCCCTCCCTCCTGGAAGGTCAGTGGTATTTGTGGCTGTGGCTCTCTGTGTGGCATCACAGTTTTACTGTGACCTGATTGACTGGGAGGGAATCTGTGTTAAATTTGAAATAAAAACTAATGAAAATAATTAATTAACTAGGAAGAGGGGTAATTAAACCGGATGGCAGAGATTAGTATTTCATTTTAAAGTAAAAAAATCTAGCGCCAGGGGCTATATAGTTAATCGTAACTTAATCTAATAACGATTTAAGTGTTTATTTTGAATTAATTAACCTGTGCTTAAATGTCACTCAGCGGGGTGCAGTGCTCCAACTGTGAGATGTGGCAGATTCCTGATGCTTCTCAGCGTTCCGGTCGCCTACTTCTGCAGCAAGTGTAACCAATGGCAGCTCCTCACAGAACGCGTGGTTCGGTTGGAGCAGCGGTCTGATGCACTTAGGAGCATGCAGGTGGCGGAAAGCGTCATAAATAGGAGTTATAGAGACGTGGTCACACCCAAGGTGCAGGCAGACAGATGGGTGACCGCTAGAAAGGGCAGTCAGTCAGTGCAGGATTCTTCTGTGGCTGTCCCTCTCTCTAACAAGTATAACGTTATGGATACTGTTGGGATAACCTATCAGGGGAAAACAACAGCAGCCAGAACAGTGGCACCACATCTGGCTCTGTTGCTCAGCAGGAAGGGCAAAGAGCAGGAGAGCGATAGATATTGGGGATTCTATAGTAAGGGGCACAGATAGGCGCTTCTGTGGACGTGAAAGAGACTCCAGGATGGTATGTTGCCTCGCTGGTGCCAGGGTCAAGGATATCTCTGAACGAACACAGGACATCCTGAAGGGGAAAGGTGAACAGCCAGAGGTCGTAGTACACATAGGTACTAACGACGTAGGCAGGAAGAGTGATGAGGTCCTGCAGAAGGAGTTCAGGGAGTTGGGCATTAAGCTAAAAAGCAGGACCTCTAGGGTTATAATCTCAGGATTACTCCCTGTGCCACGTGCCAGTGGGGCTAGATAAAGGAGGATAGTGCAGCTAAACACGTGACTCAACTGGTGGTGTAGGAGGGAGGGTTTCGGATTTCTGGACCACTGGATCTCTTCCGGGGCAGGAGTGACCTGTACAAGGACGGGTTGCATAAACTGGAGGGGCACCAATATCCCGGCTGGGAGGTTTGCTAGAGTCACTCGGGAGAATTTACACTAGTAAGGCTTAGGTGTGGGAACCAGAGCATTAGAAAGCAAAGAGTACCTCTTTCCTCACCAAATTCCCACTTTCTTTCCCAAATACACACACTCACTCTGGTTGTGTCTCTCTCAGGGTGTGACTGACTTCTTCAAAATTAGCCATGGCATCTTTTATGTTCATCCGTAATGGCAGACGGGGCCTCGATTTAAAGAGTCATCTGAGAGATGCCCCTCTGAGAGTGAAGCACTGCCGAGGTGCTGCACTAGAATGTCCGCCTCGATTCCGTGCTCACGTCTCGTGACAAAGGGCTGAAGGATACAGGGTGAAGAGTTCAGGAGGAACCTATTTGTCCAACGAGTGGTTAGGATGTGGAGCTCGTTACCCCAAGGAGTAGAATCATAGAATCCCTACAGTGCAGGAGGAGGCCATTCGACCCATCGGGTCTGCACCGACCCTCTGAGCCCCTACATAGGCCCGTGTCGCGTCTTTTCGTCCAACGTCACTTCGTCCAACGACACTTTGTCCACGTCTTTTGGTCCAACGTCTTTTTGTCCGCCCGTCTTTTGGTCCAACGTCACTTCGTCCAATTATCCAATTACAAATTAACTCCGTATAAAACCATTTAATTGATAAAATGCAAGTACAATACAGCAAGTGAATTTAGTTGCTAAAATGCAAGTAATTGATAAAATGCAAGTAAAATGCAAGTTGAAAAATGCAGTTTTAAAATCTAAAAATGCAGTTAAAAAATCTAAAAGTTTACTAATTACTTCAAATTCCCGAAATTACTTAAAATTGATGTAAATTGTAAGCAACATTCCTCAAGAAATCAATTTTTGTTGTAGAATCATATTCAACGGCCAATCTTTTGAGGCGTTCAGTTATTTTCTTATATCGCGTACATGAAGTCGACTGATCTCCCCGAAGAATTTGAGCCTTTTTGCCTATTATGAACCCTTCCTCTTCCTTCAGAGTTTTGATTAACCTCCAGATATTCAAATGAGCTCCACCCGCCGAACGCTTTATGGCAGAATGAAACCCCTCAGCAGCATTATTTGTTCTCGGTAGATCTTGTAGAACACGCTGATTAACATTCCATACAGCTGTCGGGAATGTAGGTGTTTCACTCCTTCGTCTGGCACCACGTCCTCTCACAATGCCTATGTAAGTCAAGTCGAAGTAAACGATGAATTCAGCAGGTATTTCTTCATCGTCTATCAAATAGTGGAGTGGAGTGGAGTGGTACAAGTTACAAAAAGTCAAGTTACAAAAAGTCTTAGACAAAAAAATTATTAGTAAACTTTTAGATTTTTTAACTGCAATTTCAGATTTTTAAACTGCATTTTTCAACTTGCATTTTACTTGCATTTTATCAATTACTTGCATTTTAGCAACTAAATTCACTTGCTGTATTGTACTTGCATTTTATCAATTGAATGGTTTTATACAGAGTTAATTTGTAATTGGATAATTGGACGAAGTGACGTTGGACCAAAAGACGGGCGGACAAAAAGACGTTGGACCAAAAGACGTGGACGAAGTGTCGTTGGACGAAATGACGTCGGACGAAAAGACATAGCACCACATAGGCCCACTCCCCCACCCTAAACCCGTAACCCCATCTAATCTACACATCCCTGGACAAGGGGCAATTTCCGAGCTAGACCAATCCACCTAACCTGCACATCTATGTGTATTTCAGGGGAAGTTAGATCAACATGAGGGAGAAAGGAGCTAATAAAAAGCAGATATGCTTAGATGAAGTGTGGTGGATGCATTAACTAGTCTCGACCAGTTGGGCTAAGGGCCTGTTTGATTTTTAAAAGATAATTAAAATACGTTGTTTAAGCCTGAAAAGATGTGTTAAAAATAAAACCTGCACATGTACTTCAAACTCAGTTGTCAGAAATCTGAATGGTTGAAGTCACGTGAATACGTAGCAGAGGATGTATCTTAAATACGGTAAATCGCAGTGATTCTGACAATGTCACAAGTAGCCATCAATTACGGATGCGAGGGGGGTCTTCTGTCATGCCTCCTGTGTGGGGGGAAATCCTGCCGACATTGTGTGGTCGCTCACACCCAAGAATGGCCAGCCAAAAGCTGACAAGAATATGACAGATGGAATGTTTGAGAAACTCCCTCTACCTTGTTGCTGCTGTGGGGGTGGGGTGCAAAGAATAGGTACAGCTTTGAGACGTAACTTAGAACGATAGAATTCCTGCAGTGCAGAAGGAGGCCATTTGGCCCATCGAGCCTGCGCCGATCCTCTGAAAGAGCGCCCTACCTAGGCCCACGCCCCCTCCCTATCCCCGTAACCCCACCGCACCTGCACATCTTTCGGGACTGTGGGAGGAAACCGGAGCACCCGGAGGAAACCCACGCAGACACGGGGAGAACGTGCAGACTCCGCACAGACAGTGACCCAAGGCCGGAATCGAACCCGGGTCCCTGGTGATGTGAAGCAGCAGTGCTAACCACTGTGCCACCGTGCCGTCCACTTGTTCAAGCTGAGGGGTATGTGGAGAGGATGTTTCGTCTTGTCAGAGAATATAGAGTTGGGGGTCGCTGTTTAAAAATAAGGATTTGCGGCATGTGGCACAGTGGTTAGCACAGGGATTGTAGCACTAAGGTCCCAGGTTCGATCCCGTCTCTGGGTCACTGTCCGTGTGGAGTTTGCACATTCTCCCCG
The DNA here is from genome assembly GCF_902713615.1 of Scyliorhinus canicula. Classification (NCBI taxonomy): domain Eukaryota; kingdom Metazoa; phylum Chordata; class Chondrichthyes; order Carcharhiniformes; family Scyliorhinidae; genus Scyliorhinus; species Scyliorhinus canicula. The sequence goes on along the minus strand of NC_052168.1, from coordinate 26,297,150 downwards.
TGTCTGTGTGGGTTTCTCACCCACAACCCAAAGATGTGCAGGCTAGGTCAGGGGTGGGAAAACTACGGCCCGCGGGCCGCGTGCGGCCCGCCAAAGGTCTTTATGCAGCCCACCAAGTCATTTAAAAAAAATATATATTTTTTTTTTAAAAACTTTTTTTTTTAATTTTAAATTTTTTTTTAAGGTTAATGGGGGGGGGGGGCTGTTGGGTTACTTACTGGTATAGGGTGGACACGTTGACTTGAGTAGGGTGATCATTGTTCGGCACAACGTCGAGGGCCGAAGGGCCTGTTCTGTGCTGTACTGTTCTATGTTCTATATGAGGCGCCCAGAATCATAACCGGGTGAAGTAATTATTTTACTTAATATACTATGCGGCCCTTTAAAATTGTGAATTTCTGAATGTGGCCCTTGCACGGAAAAGTTTGCCCACCCCTGGGCTAGGTGGATTGGCCATGCTAAATTGCCCCTTAATTGGAGAAAAAAATAATTGGGCACTCTAAAAAATGTATTTTTTTAAAATAAGGGGTTGCTTATTTTAGACGGAGGTGAGGAGAAATTTCTTCTCTCAGAGGATTGAGAGTCTCTGGAACTCTCTTCCTCAAAAGGCAGTGGAAGCAGAATCTTCGAATATTCTTAAGGCAGAGCTGATTAACCGGGGGGGGGGGGGGGTGAAAGGTTATCGGGGGGATGGGCAGGAATGTGGGGTTGAGGTTACAATCAGATCAGCCACAATCGTATTGAATGGCGGGACAGGCTCGAAGGGCCAAGAGGCCTACTCCTGCTCCTAACCTGTATGTTCGTTATCAAGAATGGGAACCGCCCAAACAGATGTGCTGTCTGCTTACGAGTGAGAGGCAGCTCTCTGCTTCTGTGCAAGGACTCTGAGCACACAGGGCTGCACAAAGCAGCTGGTGCCCACCACGAGTGTGGCTGGTCGATTAGGTTATCAACTGATCCCGAAGCACAGGCACAGGACCATGGGCGTGTAAAATAACCACATTTATAATCTTGGAACAGTCTCTTCTCATTCTGGGAATGAGTGTGGTTAAATAATTTAGAACACATCTTTAAATCGCTCATTTTATTTTTTAAAATAAATTTAGAGGTTTTTTTCTTCCAATTAAGGGGCAATTTAGCGTGGCCAATCCACCTACCCTGCACATCTTTGGGTTGTGGGGGTTGTTACGTTCTGGTGTTTGGCCAGTTGGAATAAATGCACTAAACAACGTTTAGTATAGACTAAAGTTTTATTATTTAACAATTGCTTGGCTAAGATTTTTTTAAAATTTAGAGCAGGGGTGGGCAAACTTTTCCGTGCAAGGGCCACATTCAGAAATTCACAATTTTAAAGGGCCGCATAGTATATTAAGTAAAATAATTACTTCACCCGGTTATGATTCTGGGCGCCTCATATAGAACATAGAACAGCACAGCACAGAACAGGCCCTTCGGCCCTCGACGTTGTGCAGAGCAATGATCACCCTACTCAAGTCAATGTATCCACCCTATACCAGTAAGTATGACTTGGTGGGCCGCATAAAGACCTTTGGCGGGCCGCATGCGGCCCGTGGGCCGTAGTTTGCCCACCCCTGATTTAGAGTATCCAATTCATTTTTCCAATTAAGGGGCAATTTAGCGTGGCCAATCCGCCTACCCTGCATCTCTTTGGGTTGTGGGGGATGAAACCCACGCAGACACGGGGGGAATGTGCAAACTCCACACGGACAGTGACCCAGAGTGTTAACATGTACTAGATGCTGTGGTATGAAGAGCCAAGAGTTCAGCTCCTTTTTCACCAACACACCTTTAATGGTTCAAACTCACTCTGCACAGAACTCTACAGATCATCACAAGCTCCCGAGTCCACCTGAAGCCCCTTTACATATCAGTGTCAATCATTGAACACTTAACATAAATGAGACAACTAATTGCAATGTCTCTTAATCCATTACTTAACAGTCTCCCCTTGGAGAAAGAAAAACAATTAGGTAAAAATAAAATTTCAAGAAACTAAAATTTCAAGAAACTAAAACACACACCTGATTCCCCCCCCTTTTGTTTTTTTTTAAGTAGAAGAAAAAAAAATTCACAGAAACAGGCGCCCTTCATTCACGATATCTAAAAGTTTCTGTGAACTAGCCCCTCTTTTCGTGAAACAGTCTGACAGTTGATAGCTACTGTCAACCCATTTAATTTTTGTTATTTCACCTCTGTCCAACATCTGCTTTAAACTTGCGATGTCTATCCGTAACCTCTTTTCATTGACACTTTTTGTAGAGTGTACATTTTCCCACAGAGATTTATTGTCAATGTGACAGTCAATAGGTATATTACCTAAATCCTCTAATCCCAAAATTTCTGTCAATATCTGACTTATATAAAAGGCCATAACCACCGCTTCCACTAAGCTTAATGTCTCAGCAGCCAAAGTGCTTTTGACCACTCTCTTTATTTTCTTTGTTTCCCACACAAGAGGGCAACATTTACCATTGTTCCCCAAAAGAAAAATTATAAAACCTCCTGCGCTTGAAACTCCATCACATAAATTTGCATAGGACGCATCACTATAAACTATGAGTTTCAAATGCCTAGGATCACCTAAACAGGGAACTTCAAAACACACTCCTGCATTTTTAGTTTGGCCAACACTTTATTTTCTCTTATTATGTCTTCCACTTTGGGATCATTCACCTTTGTACTCAACTCTAAAACATCAAAACTCACGTCCGGTCTAGTCTGTCTTCCTAACCAGTTCAGTTGCCCAATTAAACTTCGCAGTTGCTCTTTTTCTATCTTCAAAACCATTGCGTCTTTTTGTGAAACCCGGCCACGACTAATTGCTATCGGGCTGATGCTTTCCAAGTAAGATTGCTGACGTAAAGTTGCCCCTAACTGAGTCTGTCCGATTTCCAAACCAATATATTTAAATGCACCGGAAGCCTGACTTCCAACCCTGAATTCTTTCCTCAAGTCAGAGATTACAATAGCTTCAAAATCACTAGTCCCACCCCACAAAAAATTATCGACATGCATCATGAAGATGCCAGCAAGATTTCCTTTATAGTGCCAGTAAAACATTGCACGATCTGATTTCAACTGGCAACAGCCTAACTTTAACAAGACTGACCTTACCGAAAAGTACCAGACTCTAGGTGCATCATTTATTCCATATACACATTTGTTTGACTTCCACAGTACCTCTTCTGTGTTAGCTGCTTCTTTAGGAGGACGGAGAAAAATGTCTCTCTGGAGCTGATGCCCCTGCAAAAAGGCAGCTTTTATATCTATAGATTTGCAGTCCCCATGCCTTTGTGGCTAATAGAGCCAAGAAGGTCTTTAAAATAACCTTGGACTTCCGGTTGCGGCTATGACCAGCTAAGTCGCACATTTGGCAGCTCCTGCGACAAAGGTGTTTAAGGGCCGATTGGAGGGCCCCGACGGTACTGTAAAGACGAATCCCGGTGGGGGAAGGCTCCCTGAGGAGAGTGAGACCAACTTTATGGTCGGTACTCGGAGAGGGGCGACAAAAAAAGCGGCAGCAGCTCCCCAAAAAAAGCGGGGGAAGAGGACCAAAATGGCGGCCGGTGGTGCACTAGAAGATTGGAGAAAATGGGCGGAGGAGCAGCAGGCCGCTCTCCTCCGGTGTTTTACGGAGCTGAAAGTGGAACTCTTAGAGTCCATGAACGCGACGACCACAAGGCTGATGGGGGCCCAGGCGACCCAAGAGGCGTCGATAAGAGAGCTGCAGCAGGAGATGGCGGTGAGGGAGGAGGAAGCCACGGTCCTCGTGGGAAAGGTGGAGGTGCACGAGGCACTCGACCTGAAATGGCAGAGCCGCTTTGAGGAGCTGGACACGCGAATGAGGCGGAAGAACTTGAGGATCCTGGGCCTAGCAGAAGGCCTGGAGGGGCCTGATCTCCCGAAATATGTAGCGGGGATGTTGAGCTCCCTGATGGGAGAGGGGGCCGGTCCATCGCCCCTGGAGCTGGAAGAAGCATATCGGGTCATGGCTAGGCGGCCTAGGGCAAGCGAGCCCCCGAGGGCGGTGCTGGTGCGGTTCCAGCGTCTCTGCGATCGGGAGAAAGTGCTGAGGTGGGCCAAGAGGGAGAAAAGCAGCAAATGGGAGAATTCGACGGTGCGGATATATCAGGACTGGAGTGCGGAGGTGGCAAAGCGGCGGGCCCGGTTTAACCGAACGAAGGCGGTGCTGCACGCAAAAAGGATCAAGTTTGGAATGCTGCAGCCAGCGCGCTTGTGGGTCACCTACAAGGACCAGCACCATTACTTTGAGACCCCAGAGGAGGCATGGACTTTTGTTCGGGAGGAAAAGCTGGACCTGAACTAGAACTTGGGAACGCCGGCGGTCGAGGCCGCCCGAGTACCCTTGACTGATCAAGTGGCCCATGTCTTTCTTAGGCCAGGTCGGAACTTGGTTAAAGTTGATGGATCGTTTGGTTTCTTTGAAACTTGTGTTATGGGGGGTTTCTTTGTTCCTTTTTGTGTGTCTCTTCCCGTTGCCAACTTCCCTTAATTATTGTTGTTGTAGGGGGGGCTTTTTTACTGTTTTTTGATCTGTTCTTTAAGGGTTATGGTTACTGTTGGTTAAGTACGTTATTATTGGGTAGTTATTTAGTTATTTAGTTATGCAGGCATAGTTATGTATTTATGTATTTATTTGCGATTTGTTATTTATATTGTTATATTGTTAAGTTGGGGAGGCGGGACGGGGGGGGAGCAAGTGGGTTATGCGTGTTTTCTTTTTCTCTTTTTTCTTCCTCTCGTTTTAAGGGGGCTTTGTTATCGGTGTGGATGGGGACGGGGGTGGAATTGAAGATGGCGGGGTAGGGTGTGGCCGGGCGAAAGCGCGGGCTCTCCCCTGTTTCCCGCGCGCGGGACGGAGGAAGGGGGAGGAGAGAAGAGTGGGGTGTGGCCAGCAATGGCGGCTTTTCCCGCGCTGAAGCGGAGTCAGAGAGGGATGGCAAGGGGGGGGGGGGAGGCCCCTCCCCCCCCACATCGGGAGGAGTCGGAGTGTGGCAGGGGCAGCCGGGTCAGCGAAAACCAGCTGACTCTCGGGAGTACGATGGTGGATACACTGCGGCTAGGAGGGGTCCTAGCCAGGGGGGGGGGGGGGGGGGAAGGGGGGTTAGGGGGGGGATACCGGGTTGCTGCTGGAAAGGCTGAGGACGGGAAGGGAAGAACGGGAGGAGAGAGGGGGGGGGGGCCATCGCCATGGGGAACGGGTCAGAAGGGGAGGGTCGACCCGGGGCGAACAGGGGACAGAACATGGCTAATAGACAGGGGAAAGGGACGGGTCGCTCCGCGACCCGGTTGATTACTTGGAATGTGAGGGGGCTGAACGGACCGGTCAAGAGATCAAGGGTTTTTTCACACCTAAAGGGACTGCAGGCGGATGTGGCAATGTTGCAGGAGACTCACTTGAGAGTAGTAGACCAGGTGCGCCTGAGAAGGGGGTGGGTGGGACAGGTGTTCCACTCAGGCTTGGACGCAAAGAACCGGGGGGTGGCGATTTTGGTGGGAAAGAGGGTGTCGTTCGTGGCGGCGCAGGTGGTAGCAGATAAGGAGGGTAGGTACGTGATGGTGAAGGGTAGGCTGCAGGGAGAGAATGTGGTGCTGGTAAATGTATATGCCCCGAATTGGGATGACGCGGGTTTTATGAGGCGCCTGTTGGGCCTCATTCCGGGTCTGGAGGCAGGAGGCCTGATCATGGGGGGGGACTTCAACACAGTGCTCGACCCTGGGCTGGACAGATCGAGTTCCAGGACGAATAGGAGGCCGGCAGCGGCGGAGGTGCTAAGGGGGTTCATGGAGCAGATGGGGGGGGTAGACCCATGGAGATTTGGCAGGCCAAGGGCGAGGGAGTATTCTTTTTTCTCCCACGTCCACAGGGTGTACTCCAGAATAGACTTTTTTGTACTGAGCAGGGGGCTGATTTCGAGAGTGCAGGACACGAAGTACTCGGCCATTGCGATTTCGGACCATGCACCACACTGGGTAGAGGTAGAACTGGGGGAAGCACGGGACCAGCGCCCGCTGTGGCGCCTGGATGTGGGGCTGCTGGCGGACGATGAGGTGTGCGGAAGGGTCCGGAAGGGCATTGAGAGATATCTGGGCACGAACGACACGGGCGAGGTGAAGGTGGGGGTAGTATGGGAGGCCCTGAAAGCAGTGATCAGAGGAGAGCTGATCTCCATAAGGGCACACAGAGAAAGGAAGGAGAGGCAGGAGAGGGAGAGACTGGTGGGGGAACTTATAGAAGTGGACAGGAGATATGCGGAGACACCAGAGGAGGGGCTGTTGAGGGAGCGGCGCAGTTTACAGGCCCAGTTTGACCTACTGACCACTAGGAAGGCGGAGACGCAATGGAGAAGGGCACAGGGTGCGGTCTATGAGTACGGGGAAAAGGCGAGCAGGATGCTAGCACACCAGCTGCGCAAGCGAGATGCAGCCAGAGAGATTGGGGGAGTGAGAGAGAAGGGAGGGAACGTAGTGCAGAAGGGGCAAGAGGTGAACGGGGTCTTCAGGGATTTCTACAGGGAATTGTACCGGTCTGAGCCGCCCAGGAGGAGGGGGGGAATGGAGAACTTCCTCGATAGATTGAGGTTCCCAAAGGTCCAGGAGGAACGGGTGGAGGGGCTGGGGGCGCCGATAGAGCTGCAGGAACTAGTTAAAGGGATAGGCCAGATGCAGGCGGGGAAGGCGCCGGGGCCGGATGGGTTCCCGGTGGAATTTTATAAGAAGTATGTGGACTTGGTGGGTCCAGTGCTGGTGCGAGCCTTCAATGAGGCGCGAGAGGGGGGGGGCTCTGCCCCCGACAATGTCACAGGCCCTGATCTCCTTGATCCTGAAGCGGGACAAAGACCCTGTACAGTGCGGGTCCTATAGGCCTATCTCCCTCTTGAATGTAGATGCCAAACTGTTGGCAAAGGTCCTGGCAACCAGAATAGAGGATTGTGTGCCAGGGGTAATCCATGAGGACCAGACGGGTTTCGTAAAGGGACGACAACTTAATACAAATGTCCGGAGGCTGTTGAATGTAATTATGATGCCAGCAGTGGAGGGGGAGGCTGAGATAGTGGTAGCACTGGATGCGGAGAAGGCATTCGATAGGGTGGAGTGGGAATACCTGTGGGAGACGCTGGAACGGTTTGGGTTTGGGGAGGGATTTATCAAGTGGGTGAAGCTGCTGTATTCGGCCCCGATGGCGAGTGTGGTTACAAACGGGAGGAGGTCGGAGTATTTTGGGCTCCATCGAGGTACCAGGCAGGGATGCCCCCTATCCCCCTTACTATTTGCATTAGCGATCGAACCGTTGGCGATGGCACTGAGGGGTTCAGGGGGTTGGAGAGGACTGACAAGGGGAGGGGAGGAGCATCGGGTATCACTCTATGCGGATGATTTGTTGTTGTATGTGGCGGATCCGGAAGGGGGAATGCCGGAGGTAATGGAAATACTAGCGGAGTTTGGGGACTTTTCGGGATATAAATTAAATGTGGGTAAAAGTGAGGTCTTTGTGATACACCCGGGAGATCAGGGGGAGGGAATTGGGCGGCTCCCCTTTAGGAGAGCAGTAAAGAGCTTCAGGTACTTGGGGGTGCAGGTGGCAAGGAACTGGGGGACCCTCCACAAGCTGAACTTTTCAAGGCTGGTGGAGCAGATGGAGGAGGAGTTCAAGAGGTGGGACATGGTACCGCTGTCGCTAGCAGGGAGGGTGCAGTCAGTCAAAATGACGGTCCTCCCGAGGTTCTTGTTTCTGTTCCAGTGCTTGCTCATCTTCCTCCCCAGGGCCTTCTTCAAGAAGGTAACTAGCAGCATTATGGGCTATGTGTGGGCGCATGGCACCCCTAGAGTGAGAAGGATTTTCTTGGAACGGAGTAGGGACAGTGGAGGATTAGCGCTACCCAATCTTTCCGGATACTACTGGGCGGCGAACGCATCGATGGTGCGCAAGTGGGTGATGGAGGGGGAGGGGGCAGCTTGGAAACGTATGGAGAGGGCGTCCTGCGGCAATACAAGCCTGGGGGCGCTAGTAACGGCACCATGGCCGCTCCCCCCCACAAGGTATACCACGAGTCCGGTAGTGGCGGCCACCCTTAAAATCTGGGGGCAGTGGAGGCGACACAGGGGGGAAGTGGGGGGTCTGATGGCGGCGCCACTGAGAGGGAACCACAGATTTGTCCCGGGGAACACTGGCGGGGGATTCCAGAGCTGGCACAGGGCGGGCATCAGGCAACTGAGGGACATGTTCATAGAGGGGAGGTTTGCGAGCCTGGGAGAGCTGGAGGAGAAATTTGAGCTCCCCCCGGGGAACACGTTTAGATACCTGCAGGTGAAGGCATTTGCCAGACGACAGGTGGAAGGATTCCCCTTGCTTCCCGATGGAGGGGCGAGTGATAGGGTGCTGTCAGGGGCCTGGGTCGGAGAAGGGAAGGTCTCGGACATCTACAAAATAATGCAGGAGGTGGAGGAGGTACCGATAGAGGAGCTGAAAGACAAGTGGGAAGCGGAGCTGGGAGAGCAGATAGAAGATGGGACATGGGCGGATGCCCTAGAGAGGGTCAATTCGTCGTCGTCGTGCGCAAGGTTGGGCCTCATCCAATTTAAGGTGCTGCACAGAGCCCATATGACGGGGACTAGGATGAGTCGGTTCTTCGGGGGTGAGGACAGGTGTGTTAGGTGTTCGGGAAGCCCTGCGAACCATGTACATATGTTCTGGATGTGTTCGGCACTGGAAGAGTTCTGGGAGGGGGTGGCGGGGACGGTATCGAGAGTGGTGGGAACCAGGGTCAAACCAGGGTGGGGGCTAGCGATTTTTGGGGTTGGGGTGGAGCCAGGAGTACAGGAGGCAGGGGAGGCCGGAATATTGGCCTTTGCGTCCTTGGTAGCTCGGAGAAGGATCTTGATTCAGTGGAGGGACACAAGGCCACCAAGCGTTAACACCTGGTTAAACGACATGGCAAGCTTCATCCAATTGGAAAGAATCAAATTCGCCCTGAGGGGGTCGGTACAGGGGTTCTTCCGGCGGTGGCAGCCCTTCCTTGACTTTCTGGATCAGAGATAGGAACCGGAGGCCGAAACAGCAGCAACCCGGGGAGAAAAGGGGGGGGGGGGAAGGGGGGGGGGGGGGGGATAGCAACGAAGGGAGCACGTCAGCGGGGGGGTCGCGGGCAAGGACTGCCCGAGGCCATCGGCAGAAAGGGAAAAAACGGTTTGGTTGCTAGACTGATAGCGCGGAGGGGGGGGGCGGGGGGGGGGAGGGAGGGTGGGGGGGTGCGCGCGGGGGAGGGCGTGGGGAGGATTTTCCAGGGGGGACTTGTGGTGTTATAATTTAAAATGTAATAGGGGTAAATGTTTGTATCGAAAAATTTCAATAAAAATTATTTAAAAAAAAAAAAAATAACCTTTCCTGCTGTAGGTGAATCTACCCTTAAGTCCTGATCATCTAAATTTTCTTCAAATCCCCTTGCCACAAGCCTGGCCTTTGCCTTATAAGTTCCATCTGGAAGAACCTTTTCTGTACAAATCCATCTGTGGGATAGAGCTTTTTGTCCCCTATCCGGTACTTCCGTGTATACCCCAAATTCACTCCAACTATGCAATTCTTGCTGTTTACCATCTTTGATAACTTTTTCATCTAATTTATTTGAAGCCACTAAAATCTCACGTGCATGTGGGCTTCTACTTCTATTAGTATTTGTAGTCTTACTCCTGTTCCAAGATCTTGATAAACTACGTCCCCTTTCCTGCCTGGTATCTCGTTCTGTACTGCTACTGCTTGATCTTTCTTTTCTGTAGCGGGATGTCCTTTCAATAGTTCTCGACCTTTTCCTGCGAACCTGTTCACTATCCGATGTACTATCTGAACTAGCACTGTGTTTCTGTGCCCTCCATTTTTGAACTTCGTTTTCCCAATCCATCGTCTTAACTTCCTCCCCTGAATGCTGTACATTCAACCAATGTTTATACTTTCCAGTGGCCTTCCCTGCTCTACTAATAACAGTTGCATCCTTCCATTGACTAGACCCTTCAGGCAAGTATGTCACTTTTGTACCAACCTTTGGCAGTTGCCCTTTCGGAAAAATGGCCTGATCTAATTTATCAGAAGTGTCATGTTCCTCTACAGAAACCCTGTCTATATCAGTTAACTGGCCTCATAGTTCTGTAACACATGCGTACCAGATGACTCTGGTTCCTCGTCATGTCTGACTGCTCTGTCTAAATTTGAAAATTTGTAATCGGTACCCATTATCCTTGATGAATGTACCCTAACAGTTTGATTACCATGTTGCAAAATAAATGTTTTGCCATCTATGCCTATGATCTTCCCTGGACCTTTCCATTCATTAGAATTGTCTCTCTTATAGTATACCATTTCTCCTTGTTGAAAAACGGCATCTGATGGCCGTACATTATGTCTTAAAGCTCTGCGAATTCTTTCAGAGACTTCTGCTTCCAAAAAAGCTTTTCTACTGCAATGTAACGCGTTTAAATGTTCAGCAAAACCTGAGCTAATTGTAGTCCCTTCCCAAGCTGGAGGCTGGTCATCCAAAATGGAGGGAATTTTAGGATTTCTACCAAACGCTAATTGATAAGGACTATAGCCCCCAACCATCTGCAATGTATTCTTTGCATGTGCCGCCCATGCTAAAGCTGAATTTAGCGTGCAGTTTGGTCGATCTCCCAAAATTTTCCGAAGCATGTCATCGATAACAGCATGATTTCTTTCGCAGACACCATTACTAAATGGGCTTTCGGCAGCCGTATTCATAACTCTGATATTCATGTTTTCACACATATCCCTAAACTCATCATTAGCAAATTCTCCCCCATTGTCCGTAAAGAATTTTGCTGGTGGACCCATTCCTGTCCCGCCATTTTTCCACAATTTTGTCCAAAATTACTCTCTTTTCTTTACTTCGTACAATCGTTGATTGACTAAATCTGGTCACTAAATCTACAAAATGCAAAATAAATATATTATTTGCTTTATCCCAGATCTTAAGGTCCATGGCCACAATGTCATTAAAATCCCTGGCCAAAGGTAGGGTTACTATCGGTCGTGCTGGTGTTCTTCTGTACTTCCTGCAAACTTCACAGCGATCACTAACCTGTTGAATAGTCATCATCCCTTACCCCTGCATCCTTTAATAAATTTTTCAGCCTCCGAGGAGACGGATGTACAAATTGCCTATGCAGTTTTACTACAATAAGCTTTTTACCAACTAAAGTCGCATTATCAACTGTCATTAATACATCCTTAACCACTCTACTTGAAACATTATTTGTCAATAATGGAATACAATAATGTCCCGACTGTGTAAATTGTAAGTCCACCGTCTTTCCAAAAACTGTTGCCTTATCCTGTTCCATATCCAGCTTCATGTGTGCTTTCTTCATCGACGGTCTGCTCAGAAGCAAAGGTATTCCACTTGATACAACATCCGTGCTAATAAAATGATTCACTCCAGCAATATTGCAAGGGATCACCACTCTTTTCAGCGACTTCAGAGTATTATCATCCCCAAACCTGAAACTTGTGGAACTTTTAAATTCCTTAACCTTGTTACGATTTTCAGCGTTCAATGAGTCCAGATAGCATTTTAACCAGTCAATCCCACACACAGTAGATGTGCAGCCACTGTCCAATACAGCACAGTTAAAAGATTCTGCAACCAACATCCTCATTACCGGCGTAAAGCAGCTTGTTAATAGGGCAATGCCTTCTTTCTGGTCACTATCTTTTTCCTCTTCTGACTCTTCCGTGTCATGTGTCGCTTCAAATACTCTATCATAACGAGTTGGACAGTTGAAAGCATAATGGTATTGAGAGTCACATCGAAAACATCGATTTATCATACCCCGTACATTTCTGGGGTTCATCCTCCTATTGTAGGTTCTAACTGGGTTTCTGTCTTCATCATTTCCTTGTCTCGGTCTTCTTTTATAGTCTTGAGGCCTGTTCGTAGCCATACGATTTTGCCATCCTGTTAGTAGTGTATCTTCCATATTCTGCCTTATAGCAGGCTGACCTATTTGGGTCATCAGAGCCATTGCAATCGAATGTTTCTCCAAAAAAAAATTTTAAGCTGCTGTCATCTGTTCGAATAAGGTATCGTTATCCATAAACTGAACTCCTGTCAAAACCAGGAGCCTATCCACGTTGCTCACTCTAGCACAGTCAAGTAATTTAAAGGCCAACACAGACTGTGGAAATTCCAGCCTGTGTTTCTGCAGCTATTTATATAGTCTGCCAAATTCCATTATATAGTCTTCCATAGATAAATCCTCCATTTCCGGAACTTATCAAAATCCGACAATGCTTCATACGCACTTAACAAGTCATCTTTCTTATAAATCTTGTCCATATAAAGTAATAAAGTCGCCAGACCTTCTTCTGAGTCTAACTCTTCCAACTCCAGCTCAGAAAGCACTTTGTTTCGGATTTTACTGCCATATGGTAAAGAAAGAGCCAATGCCATACCTTGTTTTCTCTTTCCTAAAGCAGTCACCTTAGTCCACATAACTACTGCACTTCTCCATTGGTCGTATTATTCCCTTTCAGAAAATAGGGGAGGATAATCATAACCAGCCATCTTTGTCCTGGGTTCAGCCATGTTTCCCTTTTTTTTTCACTCCTTGGTTTGATCTGGAAAAATTGTATCTTTCAAGCCTTCACATTTACACAGCAACCATTCTCTGCTGCCATTGTTAACATGTACTAGATGCTGTGGTATGAAGAGGCAAGAGTTCAGCTCCTTTTTCACCAACACACCTTTAATGGTTCAAACTCACTCTGCACAGAACTCTACAGATCATCACAAGCTCCCGAGTCCACCTGAAGCCCCTTTACATATCAGTGTCAATCATTGAACACTTAACATAAATGAGACAACTAATTGCAATGTCTCTTAACCCATTACTTAACACAGAGCCGGGATCGAACCCGGGACCTCGACGCCATGAGGCAACAGGGGTAACCCACTGCGCCACCGTACTGCCACGAGGCTAAGATATCTATCAGGATACTACCAAAATCTACGAACTATAATAAATTAATTAGCAGCTACGGCAAATTGTGACTATTGACTACGAAGATCTTCTATCAACTCCCTGAGGTAACAGTGTCACGTGGTTGTTCTGTACTGCCACCTGATGGTCAGAGGTTTTCTCTATCACTATATACACGACCGGTTATGTCTGTCATTACAGGGGTGAGATCCACGCCGACATTGGGAGAATGTGCAAACACCACATGGACAGTGACCTGGGGCCAGGATCCAACCCGGGTCTTCGGCGCCGTGAGGCAGCAGTGCTAAAATCGCTCATTGTAATCATGAAATGTACTTGCAAAGTTCACAGGTAGATTTTAAAAAATACATATTTTTATTGAAGAGAATTTAATTTTTTAATATAAATTTAGCGTACCCAATTCATTTTTTCCAATTAAGGGGCAATTTAGCGTGGCCAATCCACCTACCCTGCACATCTGTTTAGCTGTTATGGGGCTGGTTTAGCACAGGGCTAAATCGCTGGCTTTTAAAGCAAACCAAGGCAGGCCAGCAGTACGGTTCGATTCCCGTAACAGTCTCCCCGAACAGGTCCCGGAATGTGGCGACCAGGGGCTTTTCACAGTGATGGAACCATCAATTCACCAGACACGTGTTTCCGATGTGAATCTAGGCTTTAATCAACTTACTTCAGAGCCAGCCTGTTACCTGTCAATGAACTCGTAGTGAACTCAGGCTGACTCTGGACACGGGTATTTATACAGCTGCACTAGGGGGAGGAGTCCTGGGCGGAGCCAAGGGTGGAGCCCAGTACAAGTTCCTGAGTGCTCCCAGCGCTACTCCCCCTAGTGGTAGGATAGCGCTACTGTGCTTACAAAGACAGTGTGAATTAACATATATACATCTATACAGTATTACATTCACCACACACAGTAACTTCATTTGAAGCCTACTCTTGACAATAAGCGATTTTCATTTCATTTTCTTTGGGGTGTGGGGGCGAAACATACGCAGGGAGAATGTGCAAACTCCACATTCACCTGAGGAAGGAGCAGTGCTCCGAAAGCAAACATGTTGGACTTTAACCTGGTGTTGTAAGACTTCTTACTGCGCAAACTCCACACGGACAGTGACCCAGAGCCGGGATCGAACCTGGGAACTTGACACCGTGAGGCAGCAGTGCTAACCGCTCCGCCACCATGCTGCCAGGAATGTAATTTCTAACAGAGTGCACAATATCAATATGAAAAACAGCAGAGCAAAGGCAAAACCAATACCAAAGGGAGACACATACACGTCTGTGGGGCAGGTAGCTAGTTGTGTCCCCTTGAGATAGAGCCTCTGTACAGGTGTGGGGGCCCCTGTTTGTGAACCCCCGGTGTTCAGCTGCCACCATCGTCCCCCCACCCCCGCCATCCTTGTTGTCTCCTGGTACTAAACCATAATGGGGAGGCGTCCGCCGGGCAAGGTTTGGTCCCGCTGTTGTGGTCCTTCCACCTGCCCTCCAGCTCTTTGTCCCTTCCGGTTCCCCTGTGTTTCCCTTGGTGTTCCCTTAGCAGCCGATTTGTGCACAGCAAGATTCCAGGGACGGCAAAGCGACGACAGCCTGAGATTCCAGGTTAGATCCCAGCTCCGGGTCACTGTCCGTATGGAGTTTACACATTCTCCCCGTGTTTGCGTGGGTCTCACACCCACAACCCAAGATCTGCAGGGTAGGATTGGCCACGCTAAATTACCCTAAATTGGAAAAAAGAGTACTCTAAGTTCATTTTTTAAAAAATATCGTCAAGGACCAATCCCCCACAATTCTTTGAAATGGGGTCACCCAGCCTTTTACACTACCCGAGGGGTCTCGGTGTTGTATCTCATCTGAAAGGTGGTACCTCCGACAGTGTAGCACCCCCTTAGTACTGCACTGGAGTAACGGTCACCATTTTAATACCCAAGACTGCGATTGCTAAATTTTGTTAGACACAGGTTTCAGGGGGTGGAGAGAAGAGGCAGGTATTTGGAATTGAGGTTAAAAATAAGCCATGGTCCAACTGGAAGGCAGGACAAGTTTGAGGGGCTGAATAACATAATCGTGTCCCTAAGTTCCGACTTAAAACGCCAGTGGAGTTCCGCCTGTTGTCCACTTGCGCTTGATTAATTAGAATATGGAAGGAATTCACAAATAAAGTGGAAAATTTAAAAGTTAACTCCATCAGTAATTCAATAAATCACAAAATAATTAATAGTAAAAAGGCACTCATTCAGCATAGCAGATTCCAATATCTGAAGTATGATCAACGTCCCTCACAAACCAAGGTTCACGTTACCTTCACGAGAACATCGGTTTGTTTAACAGAGTGATGGGCTGTTGTCTTATAATGTTTGCTCAGTAATAATAATAATTGCTCAGCTTCCCAGAGTGAGTTGGAATGTCACAATGCTAAGCACAGTCGAGGAAGGTTATTTTTAAAAATAAATTTAGAGTCCCCAATTAATTTTTTCCAATTAAGGGGCAATTTAGCGTGGCCAATCCACCTACCCTGCACATCTTAGGGTTGTGGGGGCGAAACCCACACAAACACGGGGAGAATGTGCAAACTCCACACGGACAGTGACCCAGAGCCGGGATCGAACCTGGGACCTCGGCGCCATGAGACAGCAGTGCTAACCACTGCGACCCAGTGAACCGCTCCAGCGCCATGCTGCGCCCCTGTAGGGGCCAGAATCGGTACTCCCAGCGGCCCGTTCACGCCGTCGTGAAACGTGACGCCGTTTCCGACGGCGTGGACACTCTGCCACCGAATGGGAGAATCCCGCCCAGGGAGAACGTGTAGACTCACAACAGACAGTGACCCAAGCCGGGAATCGAACCCGGGTCCCTAGCACTGTGAGGCAGCAGTGCTAACCACTGTGCTAACGTGCTGCCTAAAGTTAGTGGATATCTGGGTCTCTTCTCCCCAATTCCAAAACTATTAATAATCATAATAATCTTTATTATTGTCACAAGTAGGTTTACATTACAATGTTCAGTTGGGTCGCTTGAGGGTTACAAGGTAGCAAGGAATGAGCTAAAAAAAGGGCTTAGGAGAGCTACGAGGGGGCATGAGAAGTCCTTGGCGGGTTGGATCAAGGAAAACCCCAAGGCTTTTTACTCTTATGTGAGAAATAAAAGAATGACCAGGGTGAGGTTAGGGCCGGTCAAGGACAGTAGTGGGAACTTGTGCATGGAGTCAGAAGAGATAGGAGAGGCGTTGAATGAATACTTTTCTTCAGTGTTCACCAAGGAGAGGGGCCATGTTTTTGAGGATGAGAGTGTGATACAGGCGGGTAGGCTGGAGGAGGTAGATGTTCTGAGGAAGGATGCATTATCAATTTTGAAAAACCTTAGGGTCGACAAGTCCTCTGGGCCAGATGGGATATATCCAAAGATTCTTTGGGAGTCAAGGGATGAGATTGCAGAGTCTTTGGCTTTGATCTTTGGGTCCTCACTGTCCACGGGGATAGTGCCAGAGGACTGGAGAGTGGCGAATGTTGTTCCTCTGTTCAAGAAAAGAAATAGGAACGTCCCTGGTAATTATAGGCCAGTTAGTCTTACTTCGGTGGTCGGTAAGTTAATGGAAAAGATCTTGAAGGATAGGATTTATGACCATTTGGAAAGATGCAGCTTAATCCGGATTCGTGAAGGGTAAGTCTTGCCTCACAAATTTGATTGAATTCTTTGAGGAGGTAACTAAGTGTGTAGATGAAGGTAGAGTAGTTAATGTCGTATACATGGATTTTAGTAAGGTGTTTGATAAGGTTCCCCATGGTCGGCTCATGAAGAAAGTAAGGAGGTGTGGGATAGAGGGAACTTTGGCCAATTGGATAAGTAACTGGCTATCACATAGAAGACAGAGGGTGGTGGTGGATGGAAAATTTTCAGACTGGAGACCAGTTACCAGCGGTGTACTACAGGGATCAGTGCTGGGTCCTCTGCGATTTGTGATTTTTATCAATGACTTGGAGGAGGGGGCTGAAGGGTGGGTCAGAAAATTTGCTGATGACACCAAGATTGATGGAATAGTGGATGAGGTGGAGGGCTGTTGTAGGCTGCAAAGAGACATTGATAGGATGCAGAGCTGGGCCGTAAAATGACAGATGGAGTTTAACCCTGATAAAGTGCGAGGTGATTCCTTTTGGTAGAAAACATTTGAATGTGGATTACAGGGTCAACGGCAGGGTTCTGAGGAATGTGGAGGAACAGAGAGATTTTGGGGTTCATGTCCACAGACCTCTGAAGGTTGCCACTCAAGTGAAATGAAATGAAAATCGCTTATTGTCACGAGTAGGCTTCAATGGGGGCTGTTTAGCATACTGGGCTAAATCGCTGGCTTTGAAAGCAGACCAAGACAGGCCAGCAGCACGGTTCGATTCCCGTAACAGCCTCCCCGAATTGGTGCCGGAATGTGGCGACTAGGGGCTTTTCACAGTAACTTCATTGAAGTCTACTCGTGACAATAAGCGATTTTCATTTTTAATTTCAATGAAGTTACTGTGAAAAGCCCCTAGTCGCCACATTCCAGCGCCTGTTCAGGGAGGCTGTTACGGGAATCGAACCGTGCTGCTGGCCTGCCTTGGTCTGCTTTCAAAGCCACCGATTTAGCCAAGTGTGCTAAACAGCCCCTGGATAGTGGATAGAGCTGTGAAGAAGGCTAATAGTGTGTTAGCGTTTATTAACAGGCGGCTTAAGTTTAAGAGCCGCAGGGTTATGCTGCAACTATACATGATCCTGGTGAGACCACATTTGGAGTATTGTGTGCAGTTCTGGTCACTTCACTGTAGGAAGGATGTGGAAGCATTGGAAAGGGTGCAAAGGAGATTTACCAGGATGCTGCCTGGTTTGCAGGATAGGTCATATGAGGATAAGTTGAGGGAGCTAGGGCTTTCCTCATTGGAGCAAAGGAGGATGAGAGGCAACTTAATAGAGGTTTATAAGATGATGATGGGGATAGATAGAGTGGACGTTCAGAGACTATTTCCTCGGGTGGATGTAGCTGTTACAAGGGGGCATAACTATAAGATTCAGGGTGGGAGATATAGGAGGGATGTCTGAGGTAGGTTCTTTACTCAGAGAGTGGTTAGGGTGTAGAATGGACTGCCTGCTGTGATAGTAGAGTCTGACACTTTAGGAACTTTCAAGCGATTAATCGATAGGCACATGGAGCACACCAGAATGACAGGGAGTGGGATAGCTTGAACATCGAGGGCCGAAGGGCCTGTTCTGTGCTGTACTGTTCTATGTTCTGTTAATACTGCAGTGAAGTTACTGTGAAAATCATGCATGGGGGCCAACTAAAAATGGGGGCGGCAATGAAAATCTCTGGGTCACAAAGGAGGGTCACTTGAGACATTCAAGAGGGAATTGGATTTTTTATCTAAAGAGGATTTAAAAATAAACAATTGCAGGTTGGGGGGGGGGGTGCTGTGGTATTGTAGGAATTGCTCCTTCAGAGGGGGCCAGCACAGACTGGGCGGGCCGAATGGGCTCCTTCTATGACCACCTCCCCTGGGTGGGGGGAGTGGGAAGCCAGGCCCGTGAGGCGGGCCTCAGGCTGCAGCCTGTCTCCTCCTCCAGACCAGCGGGTGGCGCTGCCAGCCGCCTAGGGGAGGGGGTGGGGCCTAAAGTCAGGTGCCCCGCGCACGCGCGAATCCCCCTCGCCTCCGGCACCGGAAGTGAGCGGCCGGCGAGCTGCCTATAAAAGGGCGTCACTTCCTGCCGCGCGGCCTCTTTGCCACCGACCTTCCACACGGCGTTGTACCGAGTGAGTGAGGGGGAGAGGCGGCCGCTAATCCAATATAACCCGCTGCACGCACCGGGCCTCCGCGTAACGGCCTCGAGTGTTTGGCAAGGGGCGAGGTTTTTTTTTGGGTTGGGGGTGACATTGAAGCGCTTCACTCGCGGTCGGTTAGGCCTCAGGCTTTGGGCCTCGGGCTCTGACCGCTCGGCACCCGGGCGGCCATTAACACGTGGGTGGTGTCCCAGGGTTGGGGGGACCGCCTCCCCCTCCACCCCGGGATGGGGGACCCCCCTCCCCCTCCTCCCCACCCCCGGGTTGGGGGACCCCCTCCTCCCCCCACCCCCGGGGTGGGGGACCCCCTCCCCCTCCTCCCCACCCCGGGATGGGGGACCGCCTCCCCACCCCGGGATGGGGGGTCCCCCTCCCCCTCCCCACCCCGGGATGGGGGGTCCCCCGCCCCTCCTCCCCACCCCGGGATGGGGGGTCCCCCTCTCCCTCCCCACCCCGGGATGGGGGCCCCCCTCCCCGCCCCTCCACCCCGGGATGGGGACCCCCTCCCCACCCCCCCCTCCTCCCCACCCCGGGATGGGGGGTCCCCCTCCCCCTCCCCACCCCGGGATGGGGGCCCCCCTCCCCGCCCCTCCACCCCGGGATGGGGACCCCCTCCCCACCCCCCCTCCTCCCCACCCCGGGATGGGGGACCCCCTCCCCGCCCAGGGTTGGGGGACCCCCTCCCCGCCCAGGGTTGGGGGAACCCCCTCCCCCGCCCCTCCACCCCGGGATGGGGGACCCCCTCCCTGCCCTCGCACCCCAGGATGGGGGACCTCCACCCCGGGATGGGGGTCCCACAGGGTCCCACACCACATGGAAGGGGTGACATCAGGTGGTCCTGAGGTCAATTACCTGTGGGAGGGGGGGGGGGCACAGTTTGGAGCGGCAGCTGCTGTGGGTTGGTATCCGCCACCGGTCCCGGAGACGGTGGGTGAGCCGGTGGTGTAGGTGCACCCACCGTGCTGTTAGTGAGGCGGCTCCTGGTGACGGCGAAGGAACGGCCGATTATATTTCCAGCAGGTTCACCAGATTGAATCCTGGGACGTTAAGGGGTTGACGTAATGAACCGTCTGGACTTGTACCTGCTGGAGTTTAGAAGGATGAGAGGGGAGCTGATTGAGGTGTATAACGTGTTAAGAGAGGCAGCACGGTTGGTGCAGTGGTTAGCACTGGGACTACGACACTGAGGACCCGGGTTCAAATTCCGAACCTGGGTCACTGACCGTGTGGAATTTGCACACACTCCCCGTGTCTTCGTGGGTTTCACTCGCACAGTCCAAAAATGTGCGGATAGGTGGATTGACCACACTAAATTGCTCCTTAATTGAAAAAAAAATAATTGGGTGCTCTAAATTTATTTTTAAAAATAAAGTACGAAGTAAACGTAGACCAAATGTTGGGCGGTCTAGAACGAGAGGTCACGGATATAGGTTGAGGTTAAGGGGCTGGTTTAGCTCACTGAGCTAACTCGCTGGCTTTTAAAGCAGGCCAGCAGCACGGTTCGATTCCCGTACCAGCCTCCCCGGATAGACGCCGGAATGTGGCGACTAGGGGCTTTTCACAGTAACTTCATTTGAAGCCTACTCGTGACAATAAGCGATTTTCATTTCATTTAAAACTGCGATCTGGTGGATGTACTCATTGGGCGGTGAAATAAAAATCGCTTATTGTCTCAAGTAGGCTTCAAATAAAATTACTGTGGAAAGCCCCTAGTTGCCATATTCCGGTGCCTGCTCGGGGCTGGTACAGGAATTGAACCGTGCTGCTGGTCTGCCTTGATTTGCTTTAAATGCCAGCAATTTGGCGCTGTGCTAAACCAGCCCCAGAAAGATGTGCTATTAGGTAATTTGGACAATCTGAATTCTCCCTCGGTGTACCCGAACAAGCACCGGAGTGTGGTGACTAGGGGATTTTCACAGTAACTTCATTGCGGTGTTAATGTAAGCCTACTTGTGACAAAGATTATTATAATATTCTAAAATTATAAAAAATATATATATTTTCTAATTTTTAAAATGTTTTGAAAGGATATGGGGAACAGGTAGGGAGGTGTATTTGAGACCAGGAAGTGATCTACCATGATCTGATTGAATGGCGGAGCAGGCTCAAAGGGCTGAAATCCCTACTTCTGGCTCCTAATTCCTATGTTCAAGTCGTGACAGCAAGTGGTTTACAGAGTAGGTTCCAGTGTGTCTGCTGCCCTTGAGGCGGTAGAGGTTAACATCAACAGCGCCTTGTCTTTTTTTAAATTTAGAGTACCCAATTCATATTTTCCAATTAAGGGGCAATTTAGCGCGGCCAGTCCATCTACCCTGCACATCTTTGGGTTGTGAGGGTGAAGCCCACGTAAACATGGGACGAATGTGCAAACTCCACACGGATAGTAAACTGGGGCCGGGATTAAACCTGGGACTTCGACACCATGAGGTAGCGGTGCTAACCACTGTGCCACCGTGTTGCCCTTGACTCCGCCTTGTCAAGAAGCCCTGCGCCTTGTAGATTATGCATGCTGTAGGGTGGCCATTATTTCCATACTACAATCATAGAAGCCCTACAGTGCAGAAGGAGGCCATTTGGCCCATCTAGTCTGCACCGATCCCCTGAAAAAGATGCTGTGCCAATCCATTGGGGTTACTGACCCAAGAGCCGAGAATGGGAAAACTCAGCAGGTCTGGCAGAATCTGTAGGGAGGGAAATGGTCAAAATCTCAAGCGTATTTGCCTCTTCGTCAGATTCCATCACCCGCAGTATTTTGCTTATTTTCGGTTACCAACCACCTTGGCAAGTATGGTTCCCACAGACTGGATCGAATTGCTGCTCTGCTGATTTGTTTGATCTGAGCTGGGACAAGTGACAATGGGTATGCATATTCTTGGCAGCATCTGTTGAGTGAGAAAGCGTCACACCTTTATGGTCAGAGACGTTTCATCAGGAGCTCAAGATGAGAAGTTCTGAAACTTGTAACTGTGGTGTGTGGTAGATTTGTGTGCCCGTGGTCCACGTTCGGGGCTGTTTAACATGTGAAGCTTTCGCCCCTCAGGTTACCCATCGTTGCTTATAACGGGAAACATTCACAATGTCCGGAGGTCTCGATGTGCTGCAGATGAAGGAGGAGGATGTCCTCAAATTCCTTGCTGCTTCTACCCACCTGGGCAGCACCAACCTGGACTTCCAGATGGAGCAGTATGTCTACAAGAGGAAAAGTGATGGTAGGCACCTGGCTACTGAATCTATAAGGGGGGGGGGGGGGGGGGGGGGGGGGGAGAGAGCTTAAAGTACACGTGGGGAGGTTACTTGTGTGCATTTAGAATCCAGACAAATGCTGAGGGCACCAGAAAAGCCCTATTGGACGTGTCTGTGATGGGAGCTCCTCCAGGATTTGTGTTGTGGCTTCTTTAATATTTGAGCTGTAAGTTAAGCAATGTCACTGTGGGAAAGAACTTCCCTGTTCAAGCACCTGGTGCCTGTGTCCAACACCACCTCTGTATACCATAGCTCTGACATCACCTCTGGCTCCTTAAAATGTACCCTCAACTTTTAGGCCACCCGTTGTGATGTATTTATTTTTTCTGATAACATTCCTATGAAGCACGGTGATGTGGCTTAATATCTAAATTCAATTTCTCACACCTGGCTTCATTTGCCATTTGTACTGTAGGCCGACACGCCAATCCACCTACCCTGCACATCTTTGGATTGTGGGAGAATGTGCAAACTCCACATGGACATTGATCCGGGGCCAGGATTGAACTCGGTGCCGTGAGGCAGCAGTGCTAACCGCTGTGCCACCGTGCCGCTCTCCGATCCCATTGCTTTTTAAAAATTATTCATCCATGGGATGAAATGAAAAAATGAAAATCGCTTATTGTCACGAGTAGGCTTCAAATGAAGTTACTGTGAAAAGCCCCTAGTCGCCACATTCCGGCGCCTGTTCGGGGAGGCTGGTACGGGAATTGAACCGTGCTGCTGGCCTGCTTTCAAAGCCAGCTCTTTAACCCTGGGCTAAAACAGCCCCTGCAGGTGCTGTTGACAAGACCCAGGTTATTGCCCTTCGGTGTAAATGGAGCTTCTTGCCAGGCCATTCCAGAGAGCAGTGAGGCAGATGTAGGCCAGGCTGGTCAAGGACGAGACATTTCCAAAGATGTGCTGGTTAGGTGGATTGGCCATGCTAAATTGACCCTTGGTGTCCAAAGATGTGCAGCTTAGGGCGGGAAGTGGGCCTAGGTGAGGTGCTCTTTCGAAGGGTTGGTGCAGACCTGATGGGCTGAATAGCCTCCTGCACTGTAGGGATTCTATAAGAATCCATTTCCTTCCCTAATAGGTATTGGGGTTTTTATGACAATACAGTTTCATGGTCGTCATTGCTGAGACCTGATTTATTTCATGAACTGTATTTGATTGGTGTGGTGTAGTGTGCTGAGAAACACAACTGCGTTGTTACCTCACAGACCATGTTCATATTATGTCAAAGTTGTGTGTGTTGAGGCAGTGTGCAGCAGTCCCAGGAGGAGGATTCAGGTCCTGGAGAAGGACACGGGGGCGATTGTATATTTTTCTGCACATTCTTAAAACTCGGTTCTGAGGTCAGTTCCTGGCCGGTGAACTCCCGGGTGTCGGAGATGTGCTACAGCAAAATGGCAGGTGGTTCGCTAACACCACTAGAGTGTCTGACTTAATGAGTGGGGTTTGATAGTAGTTCCTGCTACAAAAGACGTGATATATCCTTGCCAGGGAACGCTCAGGAGTTTGTGCATTAACCTAGTGAGTGGATTTGACTTCGGAAGGGGTGAACGGTTACGCTCTCCAAACTTGTTATGTGGCTGGAGTTTGAGGTGCCCGATGATAACCCTCAACTCTCCATGTTACACTGTCCTGTACAATGGAATCTGCTTGGCTAGTTAAGATTGGTTCACAGGCTGCCTCCAGCCTCGGTGGCTGGTGGTGATGGAGCATTTTCCTCCCTACCTATGAAGGTCGGGCAACCCCAGCTCTGGGCTGTTAGGTGGAAAGGGTGGACGAATTTGCATTGTTGTAGTGTTCTTCGCATTCCTCAATGTGCCAAAGTATTTACAGCCAATCACTTGTGAAATCAAACTCTGCGCTCTTACAGTCCCTGGCGAAGTAGGCCTGGGAACTGTGAAATCCTCTCCCTAAACGTCATCTCTCCTTAACCTCTATTTCTGTGGCCATTTATCGTAATAACAACTCCACGTGTGGGTTCACTCTTTGCCGAGGCTCGTTGAGGTATATTGAGGCACTTCACTACGTTTGAGGTGCGATTTAAAAAACCCAAGCTGCCTATCGGGTGTCTGACATTTCCATAGAATCATTTGGCTCATTGTCTGTGTTGGGCTGGGCTGTTTGAACGAGATGCTCGTGTCCTTTTCCCTGTTGCCCCACAAATCTTTCCTCCGTATCCAGTTTCAATTTTAGGTTCTGGGGCACCGAATCAGGTCCGGTTGAGGGATGGAGAGGGGGTTATGTAAACGCCGGGTGCTCAATCCCTGGATTAATTCCAATTTGCTACTTTATATGTTTGTAATTTTATTCTTTGCATTCAAACAGGTATCTATATCATCAATCTGAAGAAGACTTGGGAGAAATTACTGCTTGCCGCCCGTGCCATTGTCTCTATCGAGAACCCAGCTGACGTTTGCGTCATCTCGTCCAGACCGTTTGGCCAGGTGTGTGTCTGAGCAATGACCAGCCGCTGGTCACTGTTGTGCCGTGCTGTACCTTGTAGACATGCACATTATTAAAACCTGGGGATTTGGGCCAATGTCTTGGCCGGTGATCTCTCAAGTGTCGGAAATGTGCTACAGTAAATCTGGCAGTTTTTCGCTAACACCACAAGGGTCTGTGTGACTCGATGAGTGGGGTTTGATAGTAATTCTTGTCACAATTAATCTCAAACTAGACTCTGATTTAAATGTTTTTTAAAATAAGTTTAGTACCCAATTATTTCTTTTCCCACTTAAGGGGCAATTTAGCATGGCCAATCCACCTAGCCTGTACATCTTTGGGTTGTGGGGGTGAAACCCACGCAGACATGGGGAGAATGTGCAAACTCTGCACGGACAGTGACCCAGGGCCGGGATTCGAACCCGGGTCCTCAGCGCCGTAGTCCCAGTGCTAACCACTGCACCGCATGCCACCTGTGCTCGACTCTGATTATAATTAATGCCGATGCTTCGATTTAATGACTAAGTGCTGCTTAACCTTTAGATACTGATAATGGAAGGAGATTAATTCTGAAAGGGGATGTCAGAGATTTGCCTTGATTTAAACTCCCTGCAGAGGGATGTATGGTGGGTGGGGCATCATGGTGGCACAGTGGTTAGCACTGCTGCCTCACAGCGCCAGGGACTTGGGTTCAATCCAACCTCGGGTGTCTGTGTGGAGCTTTTTGCCCATGTCTGCATGGATTTCCTCCGGGTGCTCCGGTTTCCTCCCATGGTCCAATGATGTGTAGGTTCCGGTGGTGGGACGGGGCAGTGGGCGAGGGAGGGTGCTCTTTCGGAGGGTTGGTGCAGATCCGATGGGCCGAATGGCCGCCTTCTGCATTGTACGGATTCTACGATATGTTGAAGCAATGTGGGGAGCTGCATGTGTATGTTGCTTGTTCTGGGAGGTCCTCAACTGTTCTAGAGCTGTGTGTGTAGACTCGGTTGGGTTAGCAGCAAGTTCTTCCAGTGTTTCTTTACAATGGCTGCCTCTTCCTTCTCTCAGCGTGCTGCCCTGAAGTTCGCTGCTGCCACTGGTGCCACCCCTATTGCCGGAAGATTCACCCCAGGTACGTTCACCAATCAGATCCAGGCTGCTTTCAGGGAGCCCCGTCTGTTGGTGGTGACGGACCCTCGACAGGATCATCAGCCCTTAACTGAAGCATCGTATGTTAACATCCCCACCATTGCCATGTGCAACACCGATTCTCCCCTGCGTTATGTGGATATCGCAGTCCCATGCAACAACAAGGTACAGCTGATTATTACCGTGAATTCATCCATTGTCGTTTAATTGCTGCAATATTAACTTCATTCGGAAGTTTCTGCTTTTTTTTCCCTCTCCTGACAATAAAGGCTCCTCCAAACAGACAGTTAAGTTTCCTGTTCTTGGGCATGTGTTAGAACCGCCCTCTTTCCTTATTCATCCAATTAACTCAAACAGTGGATCGAGATGGAGAGTGAAGGAATACACAGGAGGGTCCAGCATTCTGCAGTGGATGTTGCTTCAGGCTTGTCAAGTGCTTGGTTCCAGTGCGAGATTTCGGGAGAAGCAAAATCCTGAATTTGGGGATCGGGGAGGTAACAAATGGGAGCAAAATTGAGCTGAAAGCGAGATTGAAGAGCTGGGGGCATTGCTAGTCTAAATATCTCGTTTCAGCTGGGAACAAGGTACATAGAACAGCACAGAACAGGCCCTTCGGCCCTCGATGTTGTGCCGAGCAATGATCACCCTATTCAAACCCACGTATCCACCCTATACCCGTAACCCAACAACCCCCCCTTAACCTTAAGGTAATTGAGAACTAGTTAATATCAGTGGCTGAGAACACTGATTAAATTGTGAATTTTCTAAAATATCTAGTTGTGAAGAAATTGAACTGGAAGCAGGTTTCAGAAAGGCAAAACGTGTCTGGCATATACTTTGAGGAGGTGAAATGTGTGGTGGGTGGGGAAAGGCAGTGGATGTTGTGTATATGGACTTACAGAAAGCTTTTTTGTCAAGATGCCACATCCGGGACTAGGTTGCAGAATTCCGCTGGGGGTGGGGTGTCAGAAATCGGATTAAACCCCAGTTTCTTGGTAGTGGTGGGCGTGCAATTCACGGGTGCACATTGCTAGAACTTGGAGCTGAGGCTGGTGTTTGGCCGATGAACTCTGAGAGTAGGAAATGTGCGACATTATTTCGCAGGAATCTCTAACACTGCTCGGGCCTCTGGCTCCATGAGTAAGGTCTGGTAGTAATTCCTGCTACATTGCCAATGTAACACTTACAGGCTCAGTACCAGGCATAGGGACGCCCAAACTGCTCTGAACTGCTAGAATAAATAAATGGATGTCTTCACTTGTTTAAATTGGATATTTCAAACTAAACCTTTTAATAGTTTGAATTTTACCTTTTAGAAGAGTCCAAAGAGATTTACTGTGCTAGAAATCTAACTGGGGGGTTGAAGAGTGGCGTTAAAGAGGAACCCACGTACTTCATGTCTGCCGTGTGTTTTGAGGCATTCTATGGTTGTGTGTAATTTCTGTGGTGTGAGGATACAGAGGTGGCTCTCACAGCTGCCCTCTGCTGGCTGTGGGGTGGTACTGGCCACTGTGAGTTGCTGTCTTCTGGTAACATTGGTACTCGGATGACCATGTCCATCAGGGCTTACCCAGTGAGCTGCTGTTAGAGAGAGCCAGCAGGAAAAATGGTCAAATGTGGCAAGTGGAATTTAACCTCAAAGTGAGATGATGTATTTTGGGAGGACTAACAAGACAAGGGACTACACAATGAGCGGTAGAGTCCAGGATGTACAGAGGGAACTTTGGGTGCCCGTCCATAGGTCCCTGAAGGCAGCAGGATCGGTAGATCAGGTGCTTAATAAGGCTGATGGGATACTTGCCATTATTAGCCAAGGTTAGAACAGCAAGGAGGTTATGATGGAGCTGTATAAAACATTTGAGTACTGTGTTCAGTTCTGGTCTCCACACTATATAGGAAGGAAGTGATTGGATTTGAGATTCACCAGGATGCCTCCTGGGGTGGAATGTTTCGGCTATGAAGAGAGGCTTGTTAGGCTGGGGGTTTTACTTTGAGCAGAGGGAGCAGCTGATTGAGGTGTATGGGTGGGGTAGATAGGAAGGAACATTCCCCCTTAGGGGGTCAATAACCTGGGGGTATATATTTACAGCAAGGAAGAGGAGATTGAGGGGATTTGATGAAAACCCTTTTCCACCCAGAGGGAGGTGGGAATCTGGAAGTCGCTGACTGGGTGTATGGGTGGGGTAGATAGGAAGGAACATTCCCCCTTAGGGGGTCAATAACCTGGGGGTATATATTTACAGCAAGGAAGAGGAGATTGAGGGGATTTGATGAAAACCCTTTTCCACCCAGAGGGAGGTGGGAATCTGGAAGTCGCTGCCTGAGAGGCTGGTGGAGGTGGGAACCCTCACAACATTTAAGAAGTGTTTAGATGAGCATTTGAAATATAGTATTCAAGACTACGGACCAAGTACTGGAAAAAGGGATTAGGACAATCAGGAGCTTGATGGTGCTGCAGAAACAATGGGCCAAAGAGCCTCTTTCTCTGCTGTAACTCTGACTAAACCAACCGCGAATGATGTTAGGTTTTTACAGTCTTTGCGGCAGTTCTGAAGACTCCAGGATTGATCCCGAATCGTGTTAGGATTTCAATCTTTCCCTGCAGGTGTAAAGGATGGGAGCTGATGGGCATAACTGTTTGTCTTTTCTGTTAGGGAGCCCACTCCATTGGTCTCATGTGGTGGATGCTTGCCCGCGAGGTTCTGCGTATGCGTGGCACCATTAGCCGTGAACATCCGTGGGAGGTGATGCCCGATCTGTACTTCTACCGGGATCCCGATGAGGTGCGTTTGACAAATGGCCAATTAGCTTTGTTATTGGAAGTTTTAGCCAGGTTGCCCATGCGTTCCGGTGAGCTTCCCATCGTGGCATTTCTTGTTCCCGGGGATCTTTGTGTCGCGGTTTTAATTTTTTCATTTCGGAATTGAGACTTGCTGGAATAATTCCTTTGGAAGAGGATCAGGGTTGGTCCTGTTTTGTTTTTTTCAGCATTGCGCATAGTGAGCAGCAGTAGCCCCCCCCCCCCCACTGTGGAAATGTCTTTATTTTCTCCACATCATTGTGGCCGATGGCCTTTGTGTGTGAAGTACCCGCAAAGCTTCTGCACTGTCGGGGACAGTGTACCAGTGTGTGCGTGTTTGTCTGCTCTGTCAGCTGGACACAGCATTGGTTGTCAGTGTCCAGATAGGACTGCGGTCAGCTCCCCTACCGTGAGTGGAGAAGTCTGCGAGCTCCAAATCTATCCATGCATCACTGGCGCCCAGTTGAGTTTAAGTCCTCCGAGCTGTAGCCATCTTGCAGTTGGATTGACGAACGCCTTGTGCCTGTCGCTTGTCCTCTAATTTTATTCTTTTAAACCAATCCTGTTGCAGATCGAGAAGGAGGAACAGGCTGCTGCAGAGAAGGCTGCCGGTAAGGAGGAGTACCAGGGAGAGTGGACCGCTCCCGTCGCAGAGTTCGTCCAGCCTGAGGTTACCGACTGGTCTGAGGGGGTGCAGGTCCCGTCTGTGCCCATCCAGCAGTTTGCAGCTGCTGCTGTTAAAAATCTGGCCGAGACACTGGAGGCAGCAAGTCCATACGCGAAGCCAGCGACATTCACCCCTGAACCAGCTACAAGTGAGTTTGGGATAGGCAGCGTCTTCTGAACGATTGTGATTAGCGATGGGGGATTGCGCAGGGTGACCTTTAAAGAGTTTTTGTTTTTTTAGTGTCGCCTCGCCCTTTTGGTTAATATTTCCTTCTGGTTCCACTCACTGCAACGTTCAACAGACCTCCAAGCCCAATCTCCACTCCCTCAATATCTGTTCACCGCCTGTGATTACCAGAAGGGTTTTGATTTTGATTTCTAAGTAAGCATTGTTGTTGGAAAATGATCACTGACTTCCCGAAGCATTAATCTGTGGTAATGAGCATCCCGCTTCCAGCTCACCAACTGACCACCTCGCAGGAATTATTTTCAGATCCAGGTTTGCGCTGTATCACAAACGGTGGAATTCATTGTCGCTCGTGGGTCGCAAAATAAAACTGGTTCAGCGTTTCTACCGGAACCAAATTTGGCTGCCGGAGACGGACCCGTGCAGGGTCCTGTAACCCACGGTAGTCCAGTGAAGGGGGTTATACAGTTCAGGTTTAGAACATACAGTGCAGAAGGAGGCCATTCGGCCCATCGAGTCTGCACAGACCCACTTAAGCCCTCACTTCCACCCTATCCCCGTAACCCAATAACCCCTCCTAACCTTTTTGGTCACTAAGGGCAATTTTATCATGGCCAATCCACCTAACCTGCACGTCTTTGGGCTGTGCGAGGAAACCGGAGCACCCGGAGGAAACCCACGCAGACACTGGGAGATCGTGCAGACGCCGCACAGACAGTGAACCTGGGACCCTGGCGCTGTGCAGCCACAGTGCTAACCACTTGTGCTACTGTGCTGCCCGTCTCCCACCCCTGAAGCATCTGGTGGGATATGGAAATGAGACTAGTGTAGTGTTAATTCTGAAATGCTTTAAATGCCTCAATAAAATATTTTCCCCCCCAAAAAAATTCTGAAATGCTTACGGAATAAACTTACAACCCCTTGATTCCTCTCGCTGGTAAATCCCTGAGAGGGTGCTCATGTTGGAATGCTTGTGTTAGCACTACCAGGTCCAGCGTTGGCTCTCTCCTGGCGACTGAGGGTCTTCGGAGAGCTGCAGGATTTCTCTAATGCTTTCCCTCTGCTTCTTCTAACAGAGGACTGGAGTGCCCAGCCGGCTGCTGAAGACTGGTCTGCTGCTCCCACTGCACAGGCTCCAGAATGGGGCGGTGCTACCGCTGACTGGTCCTAAGCCTGGGGTTGGAGTCAACCAGGAAACTGACCTGTCCTACCTGCATTTGGTTGAAAAGAAGGAAATAAAAGTGATTTGTTTTTAAACGTTCTTGTTTGGTGTAATCTCTGGTCGCAGTCTGCTGCCTTACTGTCAAGCTAATTGTATCTGTAATTGGGTCTAAATGTGTGCTGAATTAAAGTTGATTCTTTGATCCCAGCACTAAAGGAAGGACAAATGGAGCTCTGTTCCAGCTTGTTACCTGGTCACATGTTGAGGCTGCTGTTTTCCTGAGCACCTGCCGCCGCCTCTCAAATTGTTTTATTTTTTAAAAATAGAGTACCCAATTATTTTTTCTCCGTTAAAGGACAATGTAGTGTGGCCAATCCACCTAACCTGCACATCTTTGGGTTGTGGGGGTGAAACAAACGCAGACATGGGAAGAATGTGCAAACTTCACACGGACAGTGACCCAGGGCTGCGATTGGAACACTGGTCCTCAGTGCTGCAGTCCCAGTGCTAACCACTGCGCCACATGCTGCCAAGCTGAGAGGAGATTTGCTAGAGATGTTCAAAATCCTGAGGGAACTGGACAGAGTAGATAGGGAGAAAATGTTCCCCCTCAGAAAAGGATCCAGAACGAGAGGGGACAGATTTAACGTGCGTCATGCGAGAGTACCTTTAAGAAAAGGGTGTTTATCAAATAGTTGCAGTGATGTCAGAGTATGGTGAAGCTGGGCTGACTTTTTACTTTCGTTTTTGAGCTGGCAGCTACAGTGTGTTTGGTTTCGTTTTCAGAGTTGGAGCTACATCCAGCCAAACAAGGTGTAATTTTGATCTCTGTATGAAAAGAATGTCTTCAGATCACTTGCTAATTTAAATGTGATAACTGCTCTCAGTAAAGAATTTAAACCTGCTGTCTTTGTTAAAGAGGGTATTTGTCTTATGGATGTTGCGAGGAAAGATTAAGGGTTACTTATAGAGTACTGTATTCTTTGGGGGAAAGTATTTGAGTTGATAGTTGCTAAGATGTTTACTGTGTGTTTATAAAATGTTAACTGGGTTCATAGAATAAACATTGTTTTGTTTTAAAAGTACTTTAGCTCTCTGCACCACACCTGTAGAGTGAGCCCTTGTGCTCCCCATAACCAAAATCTATTAAACGTTATGGGTCAGGTGAACTCCATGATATACTTTGGGGTTCTCTAAACACTGGCCTGTAAGTGATTTATAAAGAAGCAGATGTGACGCTTTCAAACTGAGTGGATTGGGTCTGGAATGCATTGCCTGGAAGTGTGGTGGAGGCATTGAACAGGGCATTAGATTATTATTTGAATAGAAACAATACGCAGGGGCATGGGCAAAAGACAGGAGGACAGCACTAAGTCATAATGCTCGTTTGGAGAGGCAGTGCAGGCACGTTGGGCTGAATGGCCTCCTTCTGCACCGTAACCAGAGTAAACATTTCACATTAATTCCAGGTAAATTAGACGTGAAACATTAATTCTGTTTCCTGCTCCACAGACACTGCCAGGTCGGAGTTTATCTAGCATTTTCTGTTTTTATTTTACCGTGTGAAAACCCATCTATTCACTGATGCCCTTTAGGGAAGGAAATCTGCTGTCCTTACTCATCCTGGCCTACAAGTGACACTGGACCCACAGTAATGTGGTTACCTCTTAAATAACCCCCAAAATGGGCTAGCAAGCCACTCCCAAGAGCAATTAGGGACGGGCAGCTAATGCTGGGCCTCTCACACATGATGAATTTTTAAAAAGACTGGTTGGTGCTGTGGCTTAGATGGTTAAAGCGAATGCCTAGTAAACAGGAGATCCTGAGTTCAAATCTCCACAGTGCCTTCACATGTTGAGGTCAAAGTGAGTAGCCTGTGAAGAAATGCTGCCAATTTAATGGTGACTGCAGAACACGTTGCAAAATCTCTATGGCACCCACTTCGAAGTTTGCTTTCCCCTTTGAGGTTGTCCATTTTCGAAGGACAAATATGAATGCGGAATACAGGGTTAACGGTAGGGTTCTTGGCAATGTGGAGGAGCAGAGAGATCTTGGGGTCTATGTTCATAGATCTTTGAAAGTTGCCACTCGTGGATAGAGCTGTGAAGAAGGCTTATGGTGTGCTAGCGTTCATTAGCAGAGGGATTGAATTTATGAGCCGTGAGGTGATGATGCAGCTGTACAAAACCTTGGTAAGGCTACATTTGGAGTACTGTGTGCGGTTCTGGTCGCCTCATTTTAGGAAGGATGTGGAAGCTTTGGAAAAGGTGCAAAGGAGATTTACCAGGATGTTGCCCGGAATGGAGAGTAGGTCATACGAGGAAAGGTTGAGGGTGCTAGGCCGTTTCTCATTAGAACCGAGAAGGATGAGGGGCGACTTGATAGAGGTTTATAAGATGATCAGGGGAATAGATAGACTTTTTTTTCCCCCGGGTGGAACAAACCATTACAAGGGGACATAAATTTAAGGTGAACGGTGGAAGATATAGGGGGGATGTCAGAGGTAGGTTCTTTACCCAGAGAGTAGTGGGGGCATGGAATGCACTGCCTGTGGAAGTAGTTGAGTCGGAAACATTAGGGACCTTCAAGCGGCTATTGGATAGGTACATGGATTACGGTAGAATGATGGGGTGTAGATTAATTTGTTCTTAATCTAGGACAAAAGTTCGGCACAACATCGTGGGCTGAAGGGCCTG
The DNA here is from genome assembly GCF_902713615.1 of Scyliorhinus canicula. Taxonomy (NCBI): domain Eukaryota; kingdom Metazoa; phylum Chordata; class Chondrichthyes; order Carcharhiniformes; family Scyliorhinidae; genus Scyliorhinus; species Scyliorhinus canicula. The sequence continues at coordinate 26,263,982 of NC_052168.1, read as the reverse complement.
TTCTGTGCTGTAATTTTCTATGTTCTTATATCTGAAGGACTCCTGCTCTGACGCTGCAACTTAGTGTTCTGGCCCAGATAATGCAGCCAGGAAGCTGCTCATTTCAGCTACAGCGTGGATTTACCAGGATTTAAAACAGTTAAATTATGTTCTCAGACGTTTAGGAATTCAGAGTGCACTGACCTTCCCGGGGGGGTAGGCGATGTCAGGAAGCACGTCTTTCCACAAAGGCAATTGGAAATCTGCCTCAGAAAAGCTGTGGCTGCTAGCCGCAAATTTGAACTCTCCAGGCTGAGGTCGGCAGGTTTTCCTATTAATGACCAAGTCCCTGTTGCCCATTTCAGACAGAAGCAGATGTCAACTTTCCTGAAAAGGTGCAGCAGGAAAATGAGAGGTCAGCGAGTGGAGTGATGCAGAGGCAGTCATCAAATCGACTGCTTGAAAGGTTAATCACGTAGTCCCTGCTGAGGTGGCTATCTCAGTCAACCCAGTGGGACGGATGAAGCAATGAGGGAAACATTGGTCAGGTTACCTCCACCTGATTGGCTTTCAGTGAATCCGAGTGAGAGATTGGAGCTGTGATGGCCCATTTGAGTAAATAGCTCAGGTGAAGGGGTGGCTACTTTTACAGGAGGGGCTGAAGGGATTAGCTGACGGGATTGCAGAGGCATTGGTGGTCATTGTTCTGGAGTCAGGGGGAGTCCCAGAAGACTGGAAAATGGCTAATTTACACCCCTGTTTAAGAAGGGAGGGAGGCAGAAGATGGAAAATTATAGGCCGGTTAGCCTGACTTTGGTTTTTGGTAAGATTTTACACTCCATTATTAAAGATAAGATTGCGGAGTACTTGGAAGTGCATGATTAAATAGGACTGAGTCAGCACAGCTTCGTCAAGAGGCGGTCATGACTGACAAATCTGTTAAGAGTTCTTTGAGGAGAACCAGGTAAAGGATTGAATCTCAGGACTGCAGCTTCAGCCTGTTAAACACTTTTTTTTTGTTTTTTAAAAATAAATTTTAGAGTACCCAATTCACTTTTTCCAATTAAGGGGCAATTTAGAGTGGCCAATCCACCTAGTCTGCACATCTTTGGGTTGTGGGGGTGAAACCCACGCAGACACGGGGAGAATGTGCAAACTCCACGCGGACAGTGACCCGGGGCCGGGATTCGAACCTGGGACCTCAGCGCCGTGAGGCAGCAGGGCTAACCCACTGCGTCACCGTGCTGCCCCTGTTAAACACTGTTAACTGAGAACCTCTTCGGTGATGTGAAGGCGGCACAGTGGTTAGTGCTGCTGCCTCAAGCACCAGGGACCTGGGTTTGATTCCGGCCTCGGGTGACTTTCTGTCTGGAGTTTGCACTTTCTCCCCGTGACTGCGTGGGTTTCCTCCGGATTCCTCGCACAGTCCAAAGATGTGCAGATTAGGTGGATTGGCCATGATAAATTGCCTTTAGTGACCAAAAAAGGTTAGGTGGGGTTGCTGGGTTGTGAGGTCTGGGCTTAGGTAGGATGCAATCGATTTTGATTTCCAGAAGGCCTTGGACAAGGTGCCATGCAGGAGGCTGCTAAATAAGAGCTCATGGTGTTAGGGGCAATGTACTGGCATGGATAGAGGATTGGCTGACTGGCAGAAGGCAGAGAGTGGGGATAAAGGGGTCTTTTTCAGGATGGCAGCCGGTGACTTGTGGTGTGCCTCAGGGGTCTGTGCTGGGACCATAACTTTTTACAATATACATTAATGATCTGGAAGAAGGTACTGAAGGCATTGTTGCTAAGTTTGCAGATGATACAAAGATCTGCAGTGGGACAGGTAGTATTGAGGAAGCAGGGGGGCTGCAGAAGGATTTGGACGGGCTAGGAGAGTGGGCAAAGAAATGGAAGATGCGAGGTTATGAACTTTGGAAGGAGGAATGGGAAAAGGCTTCGTAAATCTGAGGCACAAGGGACTCAGAAGTCCTAGTTCAAGATTCTCTTGAGGTTAACGTGCAGGTTCAGTTGGCAGTTAGGAAGGTAAATGTAATGTTAGCATTCATTTCGAGAGGGCTAGAATACAAGACCAGGGATGTACGTCTGAGGCTGTATAAGGCTCCGGTCAGACCCAATTTGGAATATTGTGAGCAGTTTTGGGCCCCGTATCTAAGGAAGAATGTGTTGGCCTTGGAAAGGGTCCAGAGGAGGTTCACAAGAATGATCCCAGCAATGAAGAGCTTGTCATATGAGGAGCGGTTGAGGACTCTGGGTCTGTACTCGTTGGAGTTTAGAAGGATGAAGGGGGATCTCATTGAAACTTACAGGATACTGAGAGGCCTGGATAGAGTGGACGTGGAGAGGATGTTTCCACTAGTAGGAAAAACTAGAACCAGAGGACACCATCTCAGACTAAAGGGACGATTGTTTAAAAAAGGGATGAGAAGGAATTTCTTCAGCCAGAGGGTGGTGAATCTGTGGAACCCTTTGCCACAGAACGCTGTGGAGGCCAAATCACTGAGTGTCTTTAAGACAGAGATTGATTAATAAGAAGATCAGGGGTTACGGGGAGAAGGCAGGAAAACGGAGATCATAGAATTTACAGTGCAGAAGGAGGGCATTCGGCCCATTGAATCTGCACCGAGCCTTGGAAAGAGCACCCTACCTAAGCCCAGACCTCACAACCCAGCAACCCCACCGAACCTTTTTTGGACACTAAGGGCAATTTAACATGATCAATCCACCTAACCTGCACATGGTCAATCCACCTAACCTGGGAGGAAACCGGAGCACCCGGAGGAAACCCACGCAGACACGGGGAGAATGTGCAGACTCTGCACAGACAGTGACCCAAGCCAGAAATCGAACCTGGGACCCTGAGCTGTGAAGCAACTGTGCTGCCGTGCTGTCCCTGAGAAACATATCAGCCATGATTGAATGGCAGAGCAGACTCGATGGGCCAAATGGCCTAATTCTGCTCCTATGTCTTATGGTCTAATGGTCCCGGCCGCAATATTAGAATCTGGAGTAGACAACGTGGAGAGCGAAAGGGGAGAGGGGGAAACGGGAAGAGCTGGTGGGGGGGTTACACGTTAAATCTTGTGTTTCGTAGGCAATAAAACATTAATTCAGGACTTGGATGATCATTTACAATTTATCTCTTTGTTACACAATATGTCACATCATAAAAAACAAATTGTAGTTATGGCAAAAACAATCCGATAATATCCGACAGGACACCCCATAGCCCTTTTGTGACAGCCCCTCTTGAACACACCAGATAGCTGCTTGCATTTCAGGTACCAGAAAATACACGTTAGTACCACCAGCCTGAAATGGTTGTACAACTGTCATTAAAAGCGTTGAATATCGAAAGATGTCCTCTAACGCACCGGTTTCTCAAACCTCCATTCCTGCTTAATCAGAGGAGGTTTTTGCTCCAATGTGTAAATTCGTTGGTTACCTGTTTTGATCGAGAATTACCACGACACTATTGCTTCTTCAGAGTTCAAGTACCTGAGGTCCTGGCTCCAGTTTAGAGGGTAAAGGGGACGACAGCCCAATACTGCTGCTCTCTTTTCTTAAATATAAATTTAGAGTACCCAATTCATTTTTTCCAATTAAGGGGCAATTTAGCGTGGCCAATCCACCTACCCTGCACATCTTTTGGGTGGTGGGGATGAAACCCACGCAGACACGGGGAGAATGTGCAAACTCCACACGCACAGTGACCCAGAGCCGGGATCGAACCTGGGACCTCGGCGCCGTGAGGCAGCAGGGCTAACCACTGCCTCACCGTGCTGCCCGAGATCCCTGCTCTTAAACACTGGATCAGGTTTGTCAAACGCATGATTAAAATGGGTAAGTTTCCGTATCACCCAGCAGTCACCCAGAAGACAACAAACTCCCCACCTGTTTCAAGGGGACACCAGTATTGGTGATTGAGCGATACAGCCTCTGAGGCCATTCAGCTCATTCTGTCTGTGCTTGCTGTTTGAAAAAGCTAATCCCGTTTTTTCCCTTGCAAGATTATCCTTTTTGATTATTTTGAAATTACTGATGAAAATTATTTGCAGCCCCCCCCCCCCCCCCCCCATCAAGTAGTGTGTCCAGATCACTGCGACTCATTAAAAAAATGTTTCCTCGTTAGCTCTTTAGCTAATTGTCTCAGATCTGTCTCTGGTTCCCAACTCTTGTGCTGTTGGGAATAGTAAAGCCTTCACTCAAATCACAGAACAGAATCCCTGCAGTGAAGGAGGTCGCCATTCGGCCCATTAACTCTGAAGGATCACCCTCCCTCGCCCTATCCCCACCTAACCTTTTGGACACCACGAGCAATTTAGCATGGCCAATCCACCTAACCTGCACATCTTTGGACTGTGGGAGGAAACCGGAGCACCCGGAGGAAACCCACGCACACACGGGGAGAACGTGCCGACTCCACACAGTCACCCGAGGCCGGAATCGAACCCAGGTCCCTGGTGCTTGAGGCAGCAGTGATAACCACTGTGCCACCCTCACATTACAGAAGAGATTCTCAGTTAACAGTGTTTAACAGAGGGCAGCACGGTGACGCAGTGGTGATAGAGATTGCTGCACCATCAAATCACTTGGGTTCTCTGCAATTGGGTTCACTGACATTGAAATGGTTGCAGGCTTCTGGAAATTAAGGGAACAGAAAACAAACTAGTTCCCAAGTTGGGCGTCACGGTGGCGCAGTGGTTAGCACTGCTGCCTCACGGCGTCGAGGTCCCAGGTTCGATCCCAGCTCTGGGTCACTGTCCGTGTGGAGTTTGCACATTCTCCCCGTTGCTTGTGTTTCACCCCCACAACCCAAAGATGTGCAGGGTAGGTGGATGGGCCATGCTAAATTGCCCCTTAAATTGGAAAAAATGAATTGGGTACTCTAAATTTATTTAAAGAAAACTAGTTGCCAAGTTAGCCAACGACCCCTCGCCCTATCACCCCAGTGACTGGTCAGTGTCCAGAGGCACCATCCAGGTACTGCCTCTGGATTCTCATTGATCTGGACTCTCGGGTTATTTATTTCTCAGAGCAGAGAGGGCTGAGGGGGTTTGTACAAGATTATGAGGGGCAAGGACAAGATGGGTAAGAAGCAACTCTTCCCCTTAGTTGAAGGGTCAATAAGGAGGGGCCATAACATCAAAAGGTGAGGGGAAGGAAGTTTGAGGACCAAATTTTTCACCCAGAGGGTGGGGGGAGCCTGGAATGTGCTGTCTTGGAGTAGAGGCGGGAAACCTCTAGGTGGATGAGCACTTGAAATGTTATAACATTCAAGGCTATGGGCCATGTGCTGGAAAGTGGAATCTGTGTAGATTCAGAGCAGTTTTGTCAATGCAGACTCGATGGGCCTCTCCTGTACTGTATGACTCACCTTGGCTCAATCACACAGAGTATCCCGACTCTGGAATCCTGCAGGGAATATTATGGATTCCCACAAGGAATGCTCTAAATTACGCAGAGATTATGCAAGACATAAAGGGGACTTATCCTGTTATGATTTGGATCCAGGGTGTGAGGGATTTTCTATTATTCACATTTAGGCCATCACTAGGATGGTGAAGTGTTTGAAAGTTGTTAATGTGGGAAGCATTCAGCTGTAGGTGTAGTTTCTGTCCTATGTGGGTGGCACGGTAGCGCAGTGGTTAGTAATGTTGCTTCACAGCTCCAGGGTCCCACAGCTTGGGTCACTGTGCGGAGTCTGCACTTTCTCTCCATGTTTGTGTGGGTTTCCTCCGGGTGCTCCGGTTTCCTCCCAAAGTCCACTTACACCACTATTCCCAAGGAATCCTGAATGGTTACTGTATATAGGAGTAAGTCACTGGGACTGAATCACACTATGAACCAGGTGGTCAATCTACAAGGGGCAACATGGTAGCACAGTGGTTAACACTTGCGTCACACTATCAGGGACCCGGGTTCGATTTCCAGCTTGGGTCACTGTGTGTGTGGAGTCTGCATGTTCTCTGCGTGGGTTTCCTCCGGGTGCTCCAGTTTCCTCCCTCAGTCCAAAGATGTGCGGGTTAGGTTGCTTGCTCAGGCTAAATTGCCCCGGAGTGTCCAAAGGTTAGGTGGGGTTGCTGGGTTACGGGGTAGGTGTGGGCTTGGGTAGGGTGCTCTTTCCAGGGGCCAGTGTAGACTCGATGGTCCAAATGGCCTCCTTCTGCACTGTAAATTCTGTGACTATGACTATTGGTCTACAAGCCCCTTCACAGATGGTTGTGATAAAGGGACGGTAATAATCGTGGGAGATTTCTGTCTACATGTAAACTGGGCAAAAATTATATTGACAGTAGCAATCTGGATGGGGAGTTCTTCGAAAGCTCTTGAGATGGTTTCTTAGAGCACCACTTTCTGGAACTAACCAGAGAGCAGCTTATATTAGATTGGCATTGTGTAATGTGAAAGGATTCATTAATGACCTCAGAATAAAGACACTTTTAGATAGTGGCGACCATAATATTAAAAAAAAATTTAGCGTATCCAATTATTTTTTTCCAATTCAGGGGCAATTTAGCATGGCCAATCCACCTAACCTGCACACCTTTTTGGGTTGAGAGGGTGAAACCCACGCAGGCACGGGGAGAATGTGCAAACTCCACACGGACAGTGACCCAGAGCCGGGATTCGAACCCGGGTCCTCAGCGCCGTAGGCAGCAATGTTAGGCGACCATAATATGATTGAATTTTACATCCAGCTTGAAAGGGGGAAGAGTGGGTCGAAGACTAGTAGTTGAAACATACAATAAGGGAAATGATGTAAGCATGAAAGCTGAGCCACCTGAAGTGAACTGGGACACAAGACGTGAGGATAGATCAATAGAGAAGCAGTGGCAGACATTTATGGGGGCATTTCAGAGTAAGTATATCTGTGGTTAACTAAAGAAGCTAAGGAGAGTGCAAGGAAAAAGCACATCACTGCGCAAAGATGAGCAGCAGTACAGATGATTGGTCAGAATATAAAGAGCAGCAGAGAATGACCAAAACGTTAATGAGGAGAAAGAAATTAGATTTTGAGGGGATGCTGGCTGGAACTATAAAAATGGATAACAAGAGCTTCTACAGGTATTTAATAATGAAAAAAGTGAGTGTTGGTTCTCTAGGGAGTTACAATGGGGAGTTAACAGTCAACAATAAGGAAATGGCAGATGAAATGAACCAATATTTTGCTTGTGTTCACTATCGAGGATACAAAAAAACAATCAGGGAATAGCTGCAAATGAGACGGTGGAAGGGAAAGAGGAACTTGGTAACATCGCAATCACAAGGGAAGTGGTGCTGAGCAAGCTCATGGAGCTGTGGGTCCTGATGGACTCCAACCGTGGGTCATAAAAGAGGGGTTATCTTCATGCTGGTCTAAGCCTCTGGTTTAGGCCTAACACCGGTAGTTACGACTCAAAGTCTGAGCTATGGCTGCAGCTGCATCCCGACCACCAGGCTGGGGAGTGCGAAACAGTGTCCGAGTCACAGTGAAGAAGTCGGAAGTGGATCACAATTTCTTCGTGAAGCGGGTGCTGCGGGTTTCAAGCAACAGACATCTTCTGCTTGCAAGATTTTCCCAGCAATGGTTATTTTGACGATAAAAGATGGGCTAATGAGATAGTTGATGCACAGGTGTTAATTTTTCAAAATTCACTCGATTCTAGCAAGATTCCATCAGACTGGAAAATGTAACCCCTCCAATTCAAGAAGGGAGGAAGGCAGAAAGCAGGAAACTATAGGACAGTTAACTTGATGTCCGTCGTGGGGAAGGTGTTAGAATCTATCATTAAGGCGGTTGTAACTTAGAAAAACCAAAGGTATTTGGGAAGAGTCAGCATGGTTTTGTGAAAGGGAAATCGTGTTTAACTAATTTATTGTAGTTTTTTCTGAACTAGTAATGTGCTGTGAATAAAGGGGAGCCGGTAGATGTGCTGTACTCAAGATTCCCAGAAGGCATCAAAGGTTAACTATTTGACCTTTGGTTAACTAAAGAAGCTAAGGAAAGCAACAAGTGCAAGGAAAAAGCACATCACTGCGCAAAGATAGGCAGCAGTACAGATGATTGGTCAGAATATAAAGAGCAGCAGAGAATGACCAAAACATTGGTCATGACCAAATACAGGTATTTAATAATGAAACAGTGAGTGTTGGTTCTTTAGGGAGTTACAATGTGGAGGGTAAAATATTAACCCACATACAAGATTGGTTAGCTGGCAGAAACTAGAGAGGATGAAGAATTGGGTCTTTGCCTAAAGGGCAGGATGTGACGCGAGGGGTCCTGTGGGTGTCTTTGCTGGGGCCTCAACTTTTTACACTTTACATCAACGACTTAGATGGGGGCATGGTAGCTACATTTGCAGCTGACACAAAGCTAGGTCGGAAAGTATGTTGTGAAGAAGACATAAGGAGTTTGCAGATAGATAGGTTTGAGTGAGTGGGCAAAAACATAGATGGAGTAAACGGAAAATGTGAAGTTGTTCACTTTGGCAGGAAGAATAAAAAAGCCGAGTTAATGGAGAATGACTGCAGAATTCCAAGGTGCAGTGGCATCTAGGTGTGTCACCAAATGTTAGTGTGCAGGTACAGCATGTAAACAAGGTTAATGGAATGCTATCCTTTATTTTGAGAGGAATTGAATGTAAAAGGATGTTATGCTTCAGATTTACAGGGCAATGGGTGAGACCACATCGTGATTGTGTAGTTTTGGTCTCCTTATTTAGGATGTTCACTGATTCGATTCCTGGAATAAGTGGGATATCTAATGAGGAATGGTTGGTCAGACTGGATAGGGTAAAGAGGGGTGGCTTATAAAATTTTTTTTTTAGCTTACCCAATAATTTTTTTCCAATTAAGGGGCAATTTAGCGTGGCCAATCCACCTACCCTGCATAGACACGGGGAGAAAGTGCGAACTCCACACAGACAGCGGCCCAGGGCCGAGATCGAACCCGGGTCCTCAGCGTCATAGGCAGCTGTGCTAACCACTGTGCCACCAGAGTGAGGGGCGACTTGATTGAAGTTTATAAGATCCTGAATGGCCTTGACAAGGTGGGTGTGGAAAGGGCATTTCCTCTTGTGGGTGAGTCCCGAACTAGGGGGCACGGTTTTAAAATTAGGGATCGGCCTTATAGGACAGAGATGAGGACAAACCTTTTCTTTCACAGAAGGTTACATGACTTTGGAATACTGCCTTAGAAGGCAGTGGAGGCCGGGGATCACTGAATATTTTTAAGGCAGAAGCAGATTCTTGTTAGACAAGGACATCAAAGGTTTTGGGGGTAAATGGGAATGATCGAAGCAAAGCGATCAGCCATGATCTTATTGAATGGCCTGGTTATTTTTTTTTAAAGTATACAATTCATTTTTTCCAATTAAGGGGCAGTTTAGCGTGGCCAATTCACCTACCCTGCACATCTTTGGGTTGTGGGGACGAAACCCACGCAGACATGGGGAGAATGTGCAAACTCCACACGGGCAGTGACCCAGAGCCAGGATCGAACCTGGGACCTCGGTGCCGTGAGGCAGCAACGCTAACCACTGTGCTGCCCTGCTTCTGCTTCATACAGACAAAGATTTGGCAGATGCAGTAGAATGAGGGAAATTGTGAGGTGGTCCATTTGGCAGGAATAGGAGAGCAGAATATTCTGTAGACTGCAGAATTCTATGGTACAGAGGGATCTGGGTGTCCTTGCACAAGAATTACAATAGGTTAGCATGAAGGTACAAGTAATTAGGAAGGCAGATGGAGTGTTGGCCTTTATTTCAAGGGGTATGCAGTATAAAAGTAGGAAGGTCTCGTTATATCTGTACAGGGCATTGGTAAGTCCACACCGAGTGTGCTGTGTACAATTATGGGCTCCTTATTGCAGGAGGCACATACTTACATTGGAAGCAGTTCAGAGAATCATAGAATCCCCACAGTACAGAAGGCCATTCAGCCTATCAGGTCTGCACTGACCCTCTGAAAGAGCACCCTACCTAGGCCCATTCCCCGTCATGCCACCTAACCTGCACATCTTTGGACACTTCAGGGGCAATTTTAGTATGGCCAACCCCAGCGAGCCTGCACATCGTTGGGACTGTGAGGAAAGCCAGGCCAACATGGGGAGAGCGTGCAAACTCCATACAGTCACCCGAGGCTGGATTCAAACCTGGTTCCCTGGCGCTCCAAGGCAGCAGTGCTAACCGCCGTGCCACACAAAGGCTCACCCAGTAGGCCGATTCCTGGAATCAAATGTCGCCTCTACAGGAAAGGCTGAGCAGATTGGAAGCTAGGTGTCTGGTGGTGTAGTAACGGCACTGGACTAGCAATCCAGAGTCAGAGCCCCCAGCTAATGCCCAGGGAACAGTTTCATATTCCACCATGGCTGCTTGTGCAATTTAGTTAAAATAAACTCCAATAGATTTGGGGTGGGGGCTGTTTACCAACCAGCCACCCCACCTCCCCCTCCCCCCCACACACAGAGTAGGGAACACAGAAAGGTTTGATGTTGCCAGTTTGCAGGTCAGTCCCAGAGTAACAGCGCCCCAAATGCAGGGGTGCACGCCGCAGCAAGAAACCCCCAGGCTCAACCAGGCTGCAGAAACGAAGGCCGATATTTCGGACATCAGCTGCTTTTAAGAAAACTGACTCCACACTACCATCCCTCAAAAATAAAAATCAGACAAGTTGCGAGTCAAATTGGTGTTTTGTATGTTTATGTATTTGAGAAGTTCGGTGCTTGTCCCGGCCAGACGCCGTGGGGGTGGCAGGGTCTGGGGCGCCTATCCTTCAGTAGGGAGGAGCGCCTTTTTACTTGCCACCAGGCAAGCTATTTAAGGTGTTGGGGCACTGCGGGGCAGCAGTCCCTGGTCTTCAACATCCGGTGGATCTGTTTGATCTCTCCGTGCTTCTTCCCGCATGCTGTCAACTCCAAACCTGGAAAACCCAAACGTCTGGGAGTAGGAACTTTGAAAACAAACATTGAACCAGCAGTGCCGATTGTGTGAGGCGTTGGTCAGATTCGCTGCTCCCTGTGCTGTGTAGCTCAATTAACCATATTTACCGGGGGGGGGAGAGATTAATGTAACATCTCGGGGTACCTCAACATTCTCTCATTTTGTTTCTTGGGAGATGGGTGGAAGAGACGCGAGATCTGGTTTGAAGAGCCCCACCATCTCGTTTAGTCGGACAACGATAAAGGTCATCACTCACCTCGCCCTGTGCCTGAGGTGACCTGGAATGCACACACTGTCACCAATTCACTGATGTGACATTCAACATCGCCAGTGTTTCTAGCACAAAGACTCCACTTATTCCACTCCAAATTTCAAGCGACATTGTTTTAAAAAAAGGGGCTGAAGCAAAAGAGATCTTCAACCCCACAGACTGGAATTTAAAAGGGGGAATGGGGAGCTTGGGGGCCCCTATTTTCCTCCAGCCCACCCCTCCCCCAAGGACACCAACGCTTACAGGGGGACTGGGTGACATTCCCCCTCTGGTACCTCGCCAGGGGAGAGCTTGCAGGGGGACTGTGTTCCAGGTGACATTCACCCTCTGGTACCTCGCCAGGGGAGAGCTTGCAGGCTATTCAACCAGTCACAGACCAGTCCAACGCTGTCCTTCATATACACCTGTACTCTGGCCCAGTCCAAGGACATGAACTCAAGTTTATTTTTCCGCTCTTTATTGCGCATGGCCTCGACTGAGAGACACCGAAAACAGAGCTGGGCTCGACAGGGGCAGAGCTTGAACCAAGGTGGGAGGAACAGGCCCCAAGCTCAAACCCCCAATCTCAGAGAAAGGGCCTCAGATGCTCAAAGCTGGCAGGAACAGACTTTAATGCTTTACCTCTTGGGGGAAGAATGTTAATCACCACACTGTACAATCTCAGACTGTCACCAAGTAAATGTAGCTGATTGGGCGCAAGTTAATAAAAGGCCCTCAATCAGATTACAACAGGAATCGGCAACATTGCAGGTGCATCTCACAACACAAAGTCTGAATGCCCCCTGACACCCACTACGCGATCTGTCCGTCCCTGAAGTTTGGTCGGAGCTGCTGGCAGAATCACCACGGTTACGACTGGCCATCCAGCCAGTACCGTCCGCGTGGCGCAGACTGCCACACAATAGAAAGGGTCGAATTACATTAAATGTTGCTCGCGGGCTGCCGCAGGTCTTCTCCAAGTAGCTTGGATGGTTCTTGGGACAAACCAATTTTTTTTTTCCCTTTTCCTCCTGCCAATCAGTAACCTGTCTGATCTGCAGTATTGTTAATAAGTGATAATAGTCACGTCCTGTGCTGATTGCATTCCTGCCAAAGACGGACCTGCCCGAGGATGGGTCAGACTGTCATGACCTTGCCCGACTGAGTTAATGCCCTCTTAGCACCGTAAATTCCGCCCATTAGCTTAAGGTACCGCCCCACTCCCTCAAAACACTCAAAACTATCGCCCCCACCCTCCCTGTCCTTTATTCCAATGTCTCACACCACCTTCTGTACATAAGGCCCAATGGGTATTGGATAAATAGAACGTTTAAAAAAAAACAGTCATTAGTCCTGAACTCCGAACAGATCTTCAGCCTTACTCCTCACGCAGTCTTGGGCCCCACACTTCACTTCCACTGGCCGAGGGCTCTGCTCAGTCTCGGCCCCAGACCTCCTTCCCCCCAGCCCTCGTTCCCTGGCCTCAGTCCCACTGGCCCCAGGCTCCCACTCGGCCCAGTCCGACACTCACAGGCACGGGGCCGCTCCACACATTCTCGCAAAAAGAAGCTGTGCTTTTTGAATGACCCCTTTTGCTTTGGAATCCCATTTGATCATCTCAGTTGGTCGTCAAAACCATTGAACTGTTCCTCAGGCAGAGCTGACGTCCTCCCCGTTAGCGGGTGAGAGCTAACGGACCCGTCAAGACTCGGGTTCAATTAAGGTCCCATTTGTAAATCAATTCAACTCGGCAAATTTTTCCCTTTTCCAGTGTCCTGGGTCAGAAGTGTTCTAAACTTAACAAAAGGAAATCACCCTCAATCATGTAGCCAGCAAGAGACTTCCTAATCGGCGGAGGCAACTAGACCAATTGGGAAACTTCAATGCAACATATCCCACGTGATGCTGTCCACTGCGACCTTATGGAGGAGTCAGAAGTCATTATGATTTCCGTTGGACCTTTGGAGAGTCTCCCTGGTTTTGGCTGCCATCTGGGGGGGGAAGAGGAGAAGGTGGGAATATTAACAGCGGACAGTGTGTTCAACACTTTCGTTATGATCAAGTACAGCATTATGGATTCATACAGCACAGGAGGGCACGCAGCCAGTGTACGAGTGCCAGCTCCCAGAAAGAGTCATCCCAGTTAGTCCCAGTCTCCCGCTCTTTTCAAATATTCTTTCATTATTCTAAGAGATGGTGTATTGCCCCTCACGCAAGCTCTGCCAGTCAAGAGAGCGCGAATCCCAAAGATTCACAACCAGAGTGAAGACATTTCTCCTCATCCTGGTCCTAAATGTGAGATGAAATGTTAATGTAAACCTACTTGTGACACTAAAGATGATTATCATGATCCCTAATTTTAGATTGACCCAACCAGGGGAAACAAACCATGTCCCAACCTCTCGGAATCCAGCAGGTTTCAGTGATACATTCTCATTCTTATAAACTCTGGAGAATTCAGGCCCAGTCTACTCAATTTCTCCTCCCCGCTTACTCCAGCAGTCAGTCTGGTGAACCTTCATTGCAACCTCCATTTGAGTACAAGTACATTGAGTGCTCGTTGTGCGAAACATTTCTCTTCCCCTTTTCCAGCCAATTATCCATGTCCTCTAGTTCCCAATCCTTCTGCTGCTCGAAAGCAAAACCCTCAGAATTCTGGGTTATATCTCTGTGAAGGAGAGTGATCCCAGTCTTACCACACCCTGACCGAAGTCCCATTCCTCTGTGCCTCTATTTATATAGCCCAGGTTCCTATTAAAAAAAGATGCCTCAACTTTTTCCTGTCCCTTTCAAAGATCTGTTTGCAAAACCCCAGGTTTCACTGTTCTTTTTTTAATTAATTCATGGGAGGTGGGCGGCGCTGGCTGTGCCAACATTTATAGCCCATCCCTAATTGCCCTTGAAGGGGCAGTGAAGAGTCAACCACATTGCTGTGGCTCTGGAGTCACACCTGACCAGGTAAGGACAGCAGAGTTCCTTCCCTAAAGGAGATCAGTGAACCAGATGTGACAATCGACAATGGTTTCATGGTTGTCATTAGAATATTAATTCAAGATTTTTATTGAATTCAAATATCACCATCTGCAGTGGCAGGATTGGAACCCCAGAGAATTCATCTGGGTCTGTGGATTATTAGTCCAGTGACAATAACACTATGCCACCGCCTCCCTCTTGCACCGTGTTAAAATCTAGTTTATATTGCCTTGTCACGTGTCGTTTTCCAAAACGCTTCACTTCACAGAATGCAACCCATTTCAGAACATTGAGTTCAACAACTTGTGACCATAAGACATAGGCGCAGAATTAGGCCACTCGGCCCATTGAGTCTGCTCCGCCATTCAATCATGGCTGATATTTTTCTCATCCCCATTCTCCTGCCCTCTCCCCATAACCCCTGATCCCCTTATTGATCAAGAACCTATCTATCTCTGTCTTTCTTTTTTTTAAATAAATTTAGAGTACCCAATTCATTTTTCCAATTAAGGGGCAATTTAGCGTGGGCAATCCACCTACACTGCACATCTTTGGGCTGTGGGGGCGAAACCCACGCAGACACAGGGAGAATGGGCAAACTCCACACGGACAGTGACCCAGAGCCGGGATCGAACCTGGGACCTCGGCACCGCAAGGCAACAGTGCTATCACTGCGCCACCGTGCTGCCCTATCTATCTCAGTCTTTTTTAAAAATAGATTTAGATTACCCAATTATTTTTTCTATTAAGGGGCAATTTAGCGTGGCCAATCCACCTACTCTGCACATTTTTGGGTTGTGGGGGTGAAACCCACGCAGACACGGGGAGAATGTGCAAACTCCACACGGACAGTGACCCAGAGCCGGGATCGAACCTGGGACCTCAGCACCGTGAGGCGGTTGTGCTAACCACTAGGCCACCGTACTGCCCTATCTATCTCAGTCTTAAAGACACTCAGTGATTTGGCCTCCACAGCCTTCTGCGGCAAAGCGTTCCACAGATTCACACCACCACCTTTTTCTAAGATATCCTGTACATTTATTGCTTGAATATAATAACCCACCACTCTCCATCACACCAGGCTATCCGTCTCCTGTTCCTAAGATTGCTACATCTTGTTGCAATCCCTCCCAGCCACACTTGAATATCCAACACATTTCTCCCTCTCTTTTATTTCTGATAAAGAGCCGGAGGACTCGAAATGTTATCTCCGTTTTCTCCCTCCTTACAGATGCTGCCGGACCCGCGTTTTCCCAGCATCCTCTGCTCCATTTCAAGGCAGTTTGCTAAACACCAGTTTCCCAGCTGAAGGCTGACTGATGACGGACTTGTGCAGCATCAGTGGAGACCGCGGCAGGGAACAACAATATAGCAGCCATTACACTGAATTAATGGAATCAGGGACACCAAGTTCAAATCTCACCACGGCAATTTGCGACGCGAACTTTGACAACTCAGGGATCGGTGCTGGGTAAACTGTTATTTGTTTATATATAAATGATTTGGATGAGAATGTAGGAGGCATGGTTAGTAAGTTTGCAGATGACACCAGGATTGGTGGCATAGTGGACAGGGAAGAAGGTTATATAAGATTGCAACAGGATCTTGACCAATTGGGCCAGTGGGCTGATGAGTGGCAGATGGAGTTTAATTTGGATAAATGTGAGCTGATGCGTTTTGGGAGATCAAATCAGGGCAGGACCGACTCAGTTAATGGTAGGGAGTTGGGGAGAGTTACAGAACAAAGGGATCTAGGGGTACAGGTTCATAGCTCCTTGAAGGTGGAGTGGCAGGTGGACAGGGTGGTGAAGAAGGCATTCAGCATGTTGGGTTTTATTGGTCAGAATATTGAATACAGGAATTGGGACGTCTTGTTGAAGTTGTACAAAACATTGGTCAGACCGCACATGGAATACTGTGTTCCGTTCTGGTCACCCTATTATCGGAAGGATATTGTTAAACTAGAAAGAGAGCAGAAGAGATTTACGAGGATGTTACCAGGACTTGATGGTCTGAGTTACAAGAAGAGGCTGGATAGACTGGGACCTTTTTCACTGGAGAGTAGGAGGCTTACGGGTGATTTTATAGCGGTCTATGAAATAATGAGGAGCATCGATAAGGTAGATAGTCAACATCTTTTCCCAAAGGTAGAGGAGTCTAGAACTAGGGGGCAGAGGTTAAGGTGATTGAGGGGAGGCAGTGGTAGAGGCGGGTACAATGTTTCCTCAGACAGTTACATGGGCAGGATGGGTATAGAGGGACATGGGCCAAATATGGGCAAGTGGGACTAGCTTAGTGATGCAGAAACTGGGCAGCATGGACAAGCTGGGCCGAAGGGCCTGTTTCCTTACTGAAAAGAAAACATCTCAATTTCAGATTGGGGGGGGGGATTTGCACGGCCATCGGATTCTGATAACTGACTGCTGGTGGTTGGGGGGCAGTTTCTGTCATTGAGCATCAATGGCTGCCCGCCTTTGTCCTTTGGGAGGTGGGTATTGGGGCTGCATCAATATTTACTGGGCGTCTCCTGCAGCAGTTGAGAGCAGTCCCGGTGGGGGGTGGGGGAAATGATTCTAACGCAGTTCTTGGTACAATAGTTAAAAGCAATGGTGCCCAGAGTACACTTGTAAATCATCATTCACCACCACACACTGCAGCGAACCACAAATAGCCGAATGGAGCTTGATCCGGACCCTGTTTACCAAGCACTAGGCACAGCAATGTGCGTACAAACGGACTGGTACCTGTGTAGGCCTGTTGTAGGTGGGCTGGCACACTTGATCTGGAAAGCTGTGTGGAACCAGACTGCAAACCTTTCAAAATACCTGTAGGGAAGAGGGAGAGAATTGAGAGGTCAAACAGCCCGTCCATCCCCCATTTTAGAAGAGCCAACCTTCCACATCCTGTCAGCAGAGGGCGCCAGGTAGTGATAAACCTCGAGAAGCAGACAGCACACAAGGCCATTCAAAGCATCAAGCCTGTGCCATCTCTTTGAAAGAGTCACCAATCAGTCCCACCCCGCCTCCACTTCCCTAAAAGTCGCAAAAGCTTTTTCCTTTTCAAGTTTGGGGCAGCAGGGTAGCATGGTGGTTAGCATAAATGCTTCACAGCTCCAGGGTCCCAGGTTCGATTCCCGGCTGGGTCACTGTCTGTGTGGAGTCTGCACGTCCTCCCCGTGTGTGCGTGGGTTTCCTCCGGGTGCTCCGGTTTCCTCCCACAGTCCAAAGATGTGCAGGTTAGGTGGATTGGCCATGCTAAATTGCCCGTAGTGTCCTAATAAAAGTAAGGTTAAGGGGGAGTTGTTGGGTTACGGGTATAGGGTGGATACGTGGGTTTGAGTAGGGTGATCATTGCTCGGCACAACATTGAGGGCCGAAGGGCCAGTTCTGTGCTGTACTGTTCTATGTTCTATGTTCTATGTAAGTACTAATCTGATACTTTTAAAAAATTATTAACCCTACTACCCCACCACCTTTTCAGGAAGTGCATTTCAGATCATAACATCTTGCGGCAAAAAAATATAACACCCCCCCCATCCCGGTCTTTGCGAAGAAGACTGCGTCTTTGTGATACCAATCCATTTGTTTCTCTTTATTCACTCGAGCAAAGCTGGGCATGATTTTTGAACATCTCTTATTAAATCTCCTCTTTTCTATTCGAGAACAACTCCAGTTTCTCCAGCCTCTTCACTTCCCTGAACTCCCTCGTCCCTCGAGTCTGGCCAAGGCCTTGGCATCTGTCCTAAACCTGGTCCCCAAGATTGAACACAATACTCCGGCTGCGGCACAAGCAGTGTTGTCGGGGAGCGAGTTCCAGGGTTTTTACTCAATAACAGGGAAGGAACAGCGATATTCTGGGATGATGAGATGTTGGCATAGGTGGTGGTGTCACTGAACTAGTAACCCAGCTCCGGAGACACGGGTTCAAATTCCACCCTGGCAGCTGTGCTGCCCGTCCTTCGTATACAGGTCAGACCTGCCCCGGAAGAGCTCCCAGTGGTCCAGATAACGGAAACCCTCCCTCCTACACCAGCTGTTTAGCCACGTGTTTAGCTGCTTTATCTTCCTATTTCTAGCTTCACTGACACGTGGCACAGAGTAATCCCGAGATTACAACAATAGAGGTCCTGTCTTTTAACTTTCTGCCTAGCTCCCTGAACTCCTGCTGCAGGACCTCATGCCCCTTCCTGCCTATGTCGTTAGTACCAATATATACAACGACCTCTGCCTGTTTGCCCTCCCCCTTCAGGATGCCCGCCACCCGTTCGGAGACATCCTGGACCCTGGCACCAGGGAGGCAGCATACCATCCTGGAGTCTCTTTCACATCCACAGAAGTGCCTATCTGTGCCCCTGACTATAGAGTCCCCTATGACTATTGCTCTTCTGCGCTTTGACCCTCCCTGCTGAACATCAGAGCCAGGTGTGGTGCCACTGCTCTGGCTGCTGCTGTTTGCCCTGATAGGCTATCCCCCCCGACAGTATCCAAAGGGGTATACCTGTTCGAGAGGGGGACAACCACAGAGGATTCCTGCACTGACTGCCTGCCCCTTATGGTGGTCACCCATCTCTCTGCCTGCACCTTGGGTGTGACCACATCTCTATAACTCCTATCTATGACACTTTCCGCCACCTGCATGCTGCTAAGTGCATCCAATTGCTGCTCCAACTGAACCACGCGGTCTGTGAGGAGCTGCCATTGGTTACACTTGCTGCAGATGTAGTCGGCCGGAACGCTGGAAGCGTCACAGATCTGCCACTTCTCAAAGTTGGAGCACTGCACCCCTCTGAGTGACATTTAAGCACTAATTAATTAATTTAAAATAAACACTTGAATTATTGGTAGATTGAGTTACAATCAACTATATGGCCCTGACGCAGCAGGGCAGCACAGTAGCATTGTGGATAGCACAATTGCTTCACAGCTCCAGGGTCTCAGGTTCGATTCCGGCTTGGGTCACTGTCTGTGCGGAGTCTGCACATCCTCCCCGTGTGTGCGTGGGTTTCCTCCGGGTGCTCCGGTTTCCTCCCACAGTCCAAAGATGTGCAGGTTAGGTGGATTGGCCATGCTAAATTGCACTTAGTGTCCAAAATTGCCCTTAGTGTTGGGTGGGTTACTGGGTTATGGGGATAGGGTGGAGGTGTTGACCTTGGGTAGGGTGCTCTTTCCAAGAGCCGGTGCAGACTCGATGGGCCAAATGTCCTTCTGCACTGTAAATTCTATGATAATCTAGATGATTTTTACTGTAAAATTAAATGCTAAATACTGATCTTTGCCCTCGGGTTTAGTTACTCCATTATCTAGTTAATCAATTAGATTTTTTTTTCAATATTATTTTTTTCCCCCAAATTTAACCCCCCCACACAATTTGAAAAGGTAATAAAAATAAAATTAAAACAAAAAATTGGTGGGGGAGGTTGAATCCAATCAGCACGGCTGCCGCACAGCGCCAGTGACCCGGGTTCAATTCCGGCCTGGAATGACTGTTTGCACGTTCTCCCTGTGCCTGCGTGGGTTTCCTCTGGATGCTTTAGTTTCCTCCCACAGTTCAAAGATGTGCAGGATAGGTGGATTGGCCATGATCAAGGGTACAGGGGTAGGGGGAGGCACGTGGTTAGCACTGCTGCCTCACGGCCCTGAGGACCCGGGTTCGAATCCCGGCTCTGGGTCACTGTCCGTGCGGCGTTTGCACATTCTCCCTGTGTCTGTGTGAGTTTCACCCCCACAACCCAAAGGTCTGCAGGGTAGGTGGATTGGCCGCGCTAAATTGCCCAAAAATTGGAAAAAATAACAATTGGGTACTCTAAATTTAAACAAAAAATGTTACAGATGTAGGGCGGGGGTGCTTGGTTGAGTGCACTTTCGGAGGGTCGGTACACGCATGATGGGTCAAATGGCCTCCTTCTGCACAGTAAGGATTCTATGGAATAAAATCTGGGATTCTAGAAACAGTCCCAGCAGTAGCGGCCATGAAACTATCATCTGCTTCACTAATGTCCTTCAGAGAAGGAAATCTGCCGTCCTTACCCTGTCTGGCCTACACGTGACTCCAGACCCACAGCAATGTGGTGGGCTCTTGACTGCCCTCTGAAATAGCCAAGCAAGCCACTCAGTTCAAGGACAAATAGGGCTAGGCCACAAATGCTGGTCCCGGGGCAGCTGGGTGGCGCAGTGGTTAGCATTGCTGCCTCACGGCGTCGATCCTGGCCCCGGGTCACTGTCCCGAGTGGAGTTTGCACATTCTCCCCGTGTCTGGGTGGGGTTTACCCCCACAAGCCAAAAAGATGTGTAGGACAGAGTCAGAGTTATACAGCACTGAAAGAGGCCCTTCGACCATCAACCACTTACCAATCAATCCCATGTTCAAGCGCCTGGTCCGTAGCCTTGTATGCAAGGGCATTTCAAGTACTGATCCAAATATTTAAATGTTGTGAGGGTTCCTGCCGCTACCAACCTTTCAGGCAGCGAGTTCCAGATTCCCACCACCCTCTGGGTGAAAAGGTTTCCCCCCCCACATCGCCTCTAAATCTCCTGCCTATTAGCCGTAAATCTATGCCCCCTGGTTATTGACCCCTCCATGAAGGGGAAAAGGTCCTTCCTCTCCACCCTATCTATATCTCTCAAATTTTATACACCTCAATCAGGTCCTCCTCCAAGCCAATGTCATGGCTAACTCTCCAACACCGGCCAGGTGATTTAGAACCTCGAGCACCTCACCACCTGCACGGCAAAGCCCGATCTCCGTGCCCTCCTGGCTCGCCCATCTGCTTGTGACAGGTTCCCCGCGTCGCCCGAAACCTCGGCCCCCCCCTCTCATCCCGCCAATCTCGAGGACTTACTCTGTGTTAAGTTGTGCTGGAACGTGACTGAGGTAGATCCAGTAGGCGCGGTGGTGGAGCCGTCGGAGTCCGAGGCGAAGCTGAGCAGGTTGAGCGGGAGCTGGAAGGGCAGAGTGACAGGAACCAGGCCGCCCAACATGCCGAACGCCGCCGCCGAGTTCAGAGACGCTGGCGTCGCGTTCAGGTTGGTTACATTCAGGGGCGACGTCATGAGGGTCAGGGGTGACGTGTTTGCCAATAAGGTCGATCCAGCCGTTGCCTGGAACAACAACAACAATTTGCGATTATGTGACACCGTTGACCTAATCAAATGCCCCAAGGCGCTTCGCCGGAGCATTATCAAACACAGACACAGCGAAATATGGGGACGGCATGTTGGCACAGTGGTTAGCACTGGTGCCTCACGGCGCTCTGGACCCGGGTTTGATCCTGGCCCCGGGTCACTGTGAGGAGTTTGCACATACTTCCCGTGTCTGCGTGGGTCTCACCCCCACAACCCAAAGATGTGAAGGGTAGATGAATTGGCCACGCTAAATTGCCCCTTAATTGGAAAAAAAATTATTGGGTACACTAAATTTTTTTTTTTAAAAGACAGAGGGAGATATTAGGGCAGAAGGGCCAAAATCTTGGTCAAAAAAAGCAGGTTTTAAGGAGAATTCTAAAGGATGAGAGAGGGGGGCTGCAGTGGTTAGCATTGCTGCCTCACGGCGTCGATCTCTTTCCTCACAATCCTACAAATTAAATGAAATATTGGATTTTCTGTTCAGTGTACAAGGTTTGGGATGGAAAGGGCAGCACGGTGGCACAGTGGTTAGCCCTGCTGCCTCACGGCGCTGAGGTCCCAGGTTCGATCCCGGCTCTGGGTCACTGTCCGTGTGGAGTTTGCACATTCTCCCCGTGTCTGCGTGGGTTTCACCCCCACAACCCAAAGATGTGAAGAGTAGGTGGATTGGCCACGCTAAATTGCCCCTTAATTGGAAAAAATAATTGGGTAATCTAAATTTTAAAAAAAAAGGTTTGGGATGGAAATAGAGTCAAATCAAGAGGTAACAAAGGCATGTACGAGGGTTTTAGGAGATGAGCTGAGGTCGGTGATATTCTAGACGCGAAAGTATCTGGTCCTAGTGATGGCGTGGATGTGTGGTCAGAAGCTCATCGTTTTTTTAATTGGTTCATGGGACGTGAGCATTGCTGGCTGTGCCAGCATTTATTGCCCATCCCTAATTGCCCTTGAGGGGGCAGTTAAGAGTCAACATTGGTGTGTGTCTGGAGTCACATGTGGACTACACCAAGTAAAGACGGCAGATTTCCTTCTCTACAGGACAACCAGGGGCTGGTTTAGCTCACCAGGCTAAATCGCTGGCTTTTAAAGCAGACCAAGCAGGCCAGCAGCACGGTTCGATTCCCGTACCAGCCTCCCCGAACAGGCGCCGGAATGTGGCGACTAGGGGCTTTTCACAGTAACTTCATTGAAGCCTACTCGTGACAATAAGCGATTTTCATTTTCATTCATTTTCATTAATGACCCAGATGGGTTTTTACAACAATCGACAATGGCTTCTTTTTCAATAAAGTTAGAGTATCCAATTCATGCAAATTCCACACGGACAGTGACCCAGAGCCGGGATTTAACGTGGGACCTCGGCGCCTTGAGACTGCAGTGCTAACCACTGCGTCACTGCACTGAGCTGGCAATGGTTTCATGGTCATCTTTAGACTTTTAATTCCAGATTTTTATTGAATTCTAATTTGACCAGCTGCAGTGGTGGGATTTGAACCCCGGTACCCAGAGCGGTTTACTAGTCCGGAGGCAACACCACTACCCAACTCCCTCCCCTCATCTCGGGGTCAAAGGTGACACCAAGGGTGCGAACAGTCTGGTTCAGCCTCAAGGTGGCTGCCAGGGTAGGTCGGCCCAGTGGTTAGCACTGCTGCATACGGTGCCTGAGGGCCCGAGTTCGCAGATATGAGGCAAAAAAATGGAATGGAAGAAATTGGAGTGAAAACTGCACAATCAAAATGGTTTTAAAAAGTGAATGTAATTTTTCTATGGAAGTGAGGCATCCTGTCTCCTCAAATCAATCTCTCAATCTTTTGCTGGGTGGGTCACTGAAGCAGCTATAAACCAGTGTGGAGAGTGGCAAGAATCTAACTTCAGGCACAGCACGAAAGGGGGACAACTGTGAGAAGGGCCGGGGGTGTTGTGGTCAATGCAGGACGGAGGGTGTTGTAGCCAAGTGCTCGCAGTATCTGAAACAAGGTCAACGAGCTTGCAGCGCACACTGCAATTGGTGGGTTCGATGTTGTGGGCGTCACAGAGATCAATGGGATCAGGGCTGGGATCTAAATATCCAAGGATATGTGCCCTACTCCATTGGAGTTTAGAAGAGTGCGGGGGAAGGGGGGAATCTCAGAAATTTACAAAATTCGAACAGGATTAGACAGGTTCAGAAAGAATGTTCCCGATGGTGGGGGAGTCCAGAACTATGGGTCATAGTTTGAGGATAAGGGGTAAACCTTTTAGGACTGAGGTGAAGAAGGTTAAGAGGTGACTTAATTGAGGCATACAAGATGATCAGAGGATTAGATAGGGTGGACAGTAAGAGCCTTTTTCCTCGGATGGTGATGTCCAGCACGAGGGGACATAGTTTTAAATTGAGGGGAGATAGATATAGGACAGATGTCAGAGGTAGGTTCTTTACTCATTTCCAGCGAAACAGGCAGAGAGGGGAGTGATTTTTTGGTAAGGAGAGCAGAGGGTAAACTGAATTTTTGTTTTTTAACAAACTTTTTTTTTTGAGTTGTTTTATTTTGTTTCAGAGAAGCAGGAAACGGGAAGTCGGCCGTGGGGATTTCTGGGAACGTGTGTAGTACCCATATATAAGTTGGGCGATTGCTAAACTCGAGACGCTATACTTGTAGTGTCCCCCACCCTTCCACCTTCTCTAACCTAAGGGGTTGAGTGAATAACAGGTAAGCTCTTCCTTTCTTTTTCTTGTTTTATCTAGAGGGGATGGCAGGGAAGGCAGTACAATGCTCCTCCTGCAGAATGTTTGAGCTGAGGGACGGCGTCAGTGTCCCTGCTGATTTAATCTGTGGGAAGTGCTCCCATTTCCAGCTCCTCAGAAACCGTGTTAGGGAACTGGAGCTGGAGGAACTTCGGATCATTCGGGAGGCAGAGGTGGTCATAGATAGAAACTTCAGGGATGTAGTTACTCCGAAGAATCAAGATAGATGGGTGATGGTGAGAGGGGCTGGGAGGAAGCAGTCAGTACAGGGATCCCCTGTGGTCGTTCCCCTTAGTAACAAGTAATACCGCTTTGGTGGGGACAACGACTTACCGGGGTAAGCCATGGGGTAAAGGTCTCTGGCACAGAGTTTGTCCCTGTTGCTCAGAAG
This sequence comes from Scyliorhinus canicula, assembly GCF_902713615.1. Lineage (NCBI taxonomy): Eukaryota > Metazoa > Chordata > Chondrichthyes > Carcharhiniformes > Scyliorhinidae > Scyliorhinus > Scyliorhinus canicula. The sequence goes on along the minus strand of NC_052168.1, from coordinate 26,239,615 downwards.
GGAAGGGGGGGGGGGAAGAGGAGCCGAGCATTAGTCATTGGAGACTCCATAGTTAGGGGGATAGACAGGAGATTCTGTGGGAACGAGGGAGACTCGCGGTTGGTGTGTTGCCTCCCAGGTGCCAGGGTCCGTGATGTCTCGGATTGTGTTTTCGGGATCCTTAAGGGGGAGGGGAGCAAATCGTGGTCCACATAAGTAGGAAAAGGGATAGGGATGTAAGGCAGGAAGAATTCAGGGAGCTAGGGTGAAAGCTTAAGAGCTAGAACAAACAGAGTTAATATCTCTGGGTTGTTACCCATGCCACGTGCTAGTGAGACGAGGAATAGGGGGCGCGATTCTCCGCTCCCCACGCCGGGTGGGAGAATCGCGGGAGGGCCGGGCGACTCACAACACGCCCCCCTGGCACCCCCCGCAATTCTCCCACCCCCCGCTCGGAAGAGTCACCGCTCGCCGTTTTTCACGGCCACTGGCGATTCTCCGGCCCGGATGGGCCGAGCGGCCTGCCGTTCCCGACCGGTTCACGACGGCGGCAACTACACCTGGTCGCCAAATGCTCGTTTGAAGCTTGTGGGGGGCGGAGAGGGGAGTGAGCAGCATGGCCGTGCTCGGGAGGGGTCTGGCCCGCAATCGGTGCCCACCACTTCTTGCCGGGCAGCGGAGGGGAAGACGGCAACCGCGCTTGCGCGGGTTGGAGCCGGCCAACCTGCACATGCACGGCTGACGTCACGACGGCGCCACCGTTGCGTCAAGGCCCGGCGCTCCAAGCCCCCCGGGTGGGGGTTAATAAGGTGCGAGGAGCGGCCTCTGAGGCCGTCGTGAAACTCGGCCGAGTTCACAACGGCCTTCCCGTTTTATCGCGGGTGCAGAGAATTCCGCCCAAGAAGAGAGAGCAGTTGAACACGTGGCTGCAGGGATGGTTCATGAGGGAGGGTTTCAAATACCTGGATAATTGGGGCTCATTCTGGGGTAGGTGGGACCTCTACAAACGGGATGGTCTACACCTGGACTAGAAGGGTACCAATATCCTGGGGGGGGGGATTTGCTAATCCTCTTCGGTTTAAACTAATTCAGCAGGGGGTTGGGAACTTGAATTGTAGTCCCAGTGTACAGGATGTTGAGAGTAGTGAGGTCATGAGTAAGGTTTCAAGGTTGCAGGAGTGTACCGGCAGGAAGGAAGGTGGTCTAAAGTGTGTCTACTTCAACGCCAGGAGCATCCGGAATACGGTGGCTGAACTTGCAGCATGGGTTGGTACCTGGGCCTTCGATGTTGTGGCCATTTCGGAGACATGGATAGAGCAGGGACAGGAATGGTTGTTGCAGGTTCTGGGGGTTAGATATTTCAGTAACTCAGGGAAGGTGGTAAAAGAGGGGGAGCGGTGGCATTGCTAGTCAAGGACAGTATTACGGTGGCAGAAAGGACGTTTGATGAGGACTCGTCTGCTGAGGTAGTATGGGCTGAGGTTAGAAACAGGAAAGGAGAGGTCACCCTGTTGGGAGTTTTCTATAGGCTTCCGAAAAGTTCCAGAGATGTAGAGGAAAGGATTGCAAAGATGATTCTGAATAGGAACGAAAGTAACAGGGTAGTTGTTATGGGGGACTTTAACTTTCCAAATATTGACTGGAAATGCTATAGTTCGAGTACTTTAGATGGGTCCGCTTTTGTCCAATGTGTGCGGGCGGGTTTCCTGACACAGTATGTAGATAGGCAAACAAGAGGCGAGGCCACATTGGATTTGGTACTGGGTAATGAACCAGGACAGGTGTTAGATTTGGAGGTAGGTGAGCACTTTGGTGATAGTGACCACAATTCAGATACGTTTACTTTAGTGATGGAACGGGAGAGGTATATATCGCAGGGCAAGAGTTATAGCTGGCGGAAAGGCAATTATGAGGCAAGACTTAGGGTGCATAGGATGGGGAAGGAAACTGCAGGAGATGGGCACAATTGAAATGTGGAGCTCGTTCAAGGAACAGCTACTGCATGACCTTGATAAGTATGTACCTGTCAGGCAGGTAGGAAGTGGTCGAGCGAGGGAACCGTGGTTTACTAAAGTAGTTGAATCACTTGTCAAGAGGAAGAAGGAGGCTTATGTAAAGATGAGACGTGATGGTTCAGTTCGGGTGCTTGAGAGTTACAAGTTAGCTAGGAAGGACCTAAAGAGCGAGCTAAGGAGAGCCAGGAGGGTACATGAGAAGTCTTTGGCAGGTAGGATCAAGGATAACCCTAAAGCTTTCTATAGATATGTCAGGAATAAAAGAATGACTAGGGTAAGAGTAGGGCCAGTCAAGGACAGTTGCGCGTAGAGTCCGAGGAGATAGGAGAGGTGCTAAATGAATATTTTTCGTTAGTATTCACACAGGAAAAAGATAATGTTGTCGAGGAGAATACTGAGATACTGGCTACTAGACTAGAAGGGCTTGAGGTTCATAAGGAGGAGGTGTTAGCAATTCTGGAAAGTGTGAAAATAGATGTCCCCTGGGCCAGATGGGATTTATCCTAGAATTCTCTGGGAAGCTAGGGAGGAGATTGCTGAGCCTTTGGCTTTGACCTTTATGTCATCATTGTCTCCAGGAATAGTGCCGGAAGACTGGAGGTTAGCAAATGTTGTCCCCTTGTTCAAGAAGGGGAGTAGAGACAATCCCGGTAGCTATAGACCAGTGAGCCTTACTTCTGTTGTGGGCAAAGTCTTGGAAAGGTTTATAAGAGATAGGATCATCTAGAAAGGAATAATTTGATTAGGGATAGTCAACACGGTTTTGTGAAGGGTAGGTCGTGCCTCACAAATCTTATTGAGTTCTTTGAGAAGGTGACTGAACAGGTGGACGAGGGTAAAGCAGTTGATGTGGTGTATATGGATGTCAGTAAAGCATTTGATAAGGTTCCCCACGGTAGGCTATTGCAGAAAATACGGAGGCATGGGATTCAGGGTGATTTAGCAGTTTGGATCAGAAATTGGCCAGCTGTAAGACAGAGGGTGGTGGTTGATGGGAAATGTTCAGCCTGGAGTTCAGTTACTAGTGGTGTACCACAAGGATCTGTTTTGGGGCCACTGCTGTTTGTCATTTTTATAAATGACCTGGAGGAGAGCATAGAAGGATGGGTTTGCAGATGACACTAAAGTCGGTGGAGTTGTGGATAGTGCGGAAGGATGTTGCAGCTTACAGAGGGACATAGATAAACTGCAGAGCTGGGCTGAGAGGTGGCAAATGGAATTTAATGCAGAAAAGTGTGAGGCGTTTCATTTTGGAAGGAGTAACAGGAATACAGAGTACTGGGCTAATGGTAAGATTCTTGGTAATGTGTATGAGCAGAGAGATCTCGGTGTCCATGTACATACATCCCTGAAAGTTGCCACCCAGGTTGATAGGGTTGTTAAGAAGGCGCATGGTATGTTAGCCTTTATTGGTAGAGTGATTGAGTTTCGGAGCCATGAGGTCACGTTGCAGCTGTACAAAACTCTGGTGCGGCCGCATTTGGAGTATTGCATGCAGTTCTGGTCGCCGCATTATAGGAAGGATGTGGAAGCATTGGAAAGGGTGCAGAGGAGATTTACCAGGATGTTGCCTGGTATGGAGGGAAGGTCTTGTGAGGAAAGGCTGAGGGACTTAAGGCTGTTTTCGTTAGAGAGAAGAAGGTTAAGAGGTGACTTAATTGAGGCATACAAGATGATCAGAGGATTAGATAGTGTGGACAGTGAGAGCCTTTTTCCTCGGATGGTGATGGCTAGCACAAGGGGGCATAGCTTTAAATTGAGGGGAGATAGATATAGGACAGATGTCAGAGGTAGGTTCTTTACTCAGAGAGTAGTAAGGGGGTGGAATGCCCTGCCTGCAACAGTAGTGGACTCGCCAACACTAAGGGCATTTAAATGGTCATTGGATAAACATATGGATGATAAGGGGATAGTGTAGATGGGCTTTAGAGTGGTTTCACAGGTCGGCGCAACATCGAGGCCGAAGGGCCTGTACTGCGCTGTAATGTTCTATATTCTATGTGAGGAGAAAGTTCTTCAGCCAGAGAATGGTGAACCTGTGGAATTCGCTATCACAAAAAGTAGTTGAGGCAAAAACATTGTGTAATTTCAAGAAGGAATTAGATATGGCTCTTGGGGTTAAAGGGATATGTGGGAGGGGAGGGGGAAAAGAGGCGGGATCAGGTATCGAACTCGATAATCAGCCATGATCATACTGAATGACGGAGAAGGCTCGAAGGGTTGAATGACCACTTTATATGTTTCGATCAAAAGGACAGATAGATGGGCAGAGGGCGGGGTTACATTGTTAATAAGAAACTAAATCGATAGCAAGAAGCAACAAAGGGTCAGAAGGCGTAGATTCTGTGTGGGTAGAGTCGAGGAATCGCAAAGGAAAAAAGACCCTAATGGGAGTCACGTACAAGCCCCAGGCAGTAGTCAGGATGCCAGGCAGAAAATAAATCAGGAGATAGAAAAGGCATATAAGAAAGGCAATTTTACAATAATCACAGGGGGACTTCAGCATGCAGGTGGACTGGGAAAATCAGATTGAAAGCAGATCCCAAGAAAATAATTTGTGGAGCTGCTTGTGACAGAGCCGACTAGGGAACAGGCAATTCTGGATTTGATGGTGTAATGAGGTAGGCTTGATTAGTGAACTTAAGGTGGAGGATCGCAAAGGGGACAGTGACCACAATATGATAGAATTCACCCTGCAGTTTGAGAGGGAGAAGCTGCAATCAGATGCAACAGTTTTACAATTGGGAGCCGGCCAGAGTTGATTGGAAGGGGAGCCTAGCAGTGAAGACAGGGGAACAGCAATGGCAGGAATTTTGGGTTATTCGGGAGGTGCAACAGAAACTCATCTGAAGGAGGAGGAGACATGCTAAGGGGAGGACAAGGCATCCATGGCTGACAAGGGAAGTCAAGGACAGCATAAAAGCAAAAGAAAAAGCATACAAGGTGGCGAGGATTTGTGGGAAGCCAGAGGATTGGGAAGCCTTGAAAAGTGAGCAGAGGACAATGGGGGGGGCGGGGGGATGAATATGAGTGTAAGCTGGCTGGTAATACTGAAGAAGATTGCAAGAGTTTTTTCCGATATATAAAAGGATAAAAGGTAAGAGAAGGCAAGAATGGACATTGGACCACTGGAAAATGAGGAACAAAGGAATGGCAGAGGAACTGAATAGGTACTTTGCTTCAGTCTTCATGGTGGAAGGCACCGGCAGCATACCCAAACTTCAAGAGTCGGGGCCAGAGGTGAGCGTAGTGGCCATCACTAAGGAGGTGATACTGGGGAAACCGAATGGTCTGAAGGTGGATAAACCACCTGGGACTGCACCCCAGGATTATAGCTGAGGTGATTGTGGAGGCATTGGTGGTGATCTTTCAGGAATCACTGGAGTCAGGGAGGATTCCAGAGGACTGGTATATGGCTAATGTAACACCGCTGTTTAAGAAGTGAGGGAGGCACAAGACGGGAAATGATAGGTCGGTTAGCCCGACTTCAGTTGTTGCTAAGACTCGAGTCCATTGTTCTTTTTTTCTCTTTTTATTTTATAAATTTAGAGTACCTAATTCATTTTTACCAATTTAAGGGGCAATTTAGCATGGCGAATTCACCTACCCTGCACAACTTTGGTTTGGAGGGACGAAATCCACGCAAACATGGGGAGAAGGTGCAAACTCCACATGGACAGTGACTCAGAGCCGGGATCGAAGTTGGGACCTTGGCAACAATGCTAACCATTCGCCACCGTGCTGCCCTCATTTAGAATTCATTATTAAGGATACAATTGCAGACTGCGGTCGTTCCCCTGAGTAACAAGTATACCGTTTTGGATACTTGTGGGGGGGGGGGGGACTTACCAGGGGTAAGCCATGGGGTACGGGCCTCTGGCACGGAGTCTGTCCCTGTTGCTCAGAAGGGAAGGGGGAAAGGAGTAGAACATTAGTAATTGGGGACTCAATAGTCAGGGGCACAGATAGGAGATTTTGTGGGAGCGAGAGAGACTCACGTTTGGTATGTTGCCTCCCAGGTGCAAGGGTACGTGATGTCTCGGATCGTGTTTTCCAGGTCCTTAAGGGGGAGGGGGAGCAGCCCCAAGTCGTAGTCCACATTGGCACTAACGACATAGGTAGGAAAGGGGACAAGGATGTCAGGCAGGCCTTTAGGGAGCTAGGATGGAAGCTCAGAGCGAGAACAAACAGAGTTGTTATCTCTGGGTTGTTGCCCGTGCCACGTGATAGTGAGACGAGGAATAGGGAGAGAGAGCAATTAAACACGTGGCTACAGGGATTGTGCAGGCGGGAGGGATTCAGATTTCTGGATAACTGGGGCTCTTTCTGGGGAAGGTGGGACCTCTATAGACAGGATGGTCTACATCTGAACCTGAGGGGCACCAATATCCTGGGGGGGAGATTTGTTAGTGCTCTTTGGGGGGGTTTAAACTAATTCAGCAGGGGCATGGGAACCTGGATTGTAGTTTTGGGGTACGGGAGATTGAGAGTATAGAGGTCAGGAGCACAGATTTGACTTCGCAAGAGGGTGCCAGTGTTCAGGTAGGTGGTTTGAAGTGTGTCTACTTCAATGCCAGGAGTATACGAAATAAGGTAGGGGACCAGTATTACGGCAGCATGGGTTGGTACCTGGGACTTCGATGTTGTGGCCATTTCAGAGACATGGATAGAGCAGGGACAGGAATGGTTGTTGCAGGTTCCGGGGTTTAGGTGTTTTAGTAAGCTCAGAGAAGGGGGCAAAAGAGGGGGAGGTGTGGCGCTGCTAGTCAAGGACAGTATTACGGTGGCGGAAAGGATGCTAGATGGGGACTCTTCTTCTGAGGTAGTATGGGCTGAGGTTAGAAACAGGAAAGGAGGTCACCCTGTTGGGAGTTTTCTATAGGCCACCTAATAGTTCTAGGGATGTAGAGGAAAGGATGGCGAAGATGATTCTGGAAAAGAGCGAAAGTAACAGGGTAGTTGTTATGGGAGACTTTAACTTTCCAAATATTGACTGGAAAAGACATAGTTCGAGTACATTAGATGGGTCGTTCTTTGTACAATGTGTGCAGGAGGGTTTCCTGACACAATATGTTGACAGGCCAACAAGAGGCGAGGCCACATTGGATTTGGTTTTGGGTAATGAACCAGGCCAGATGTTAGATCTGGAGGTAGGTGAGCACTTTGGAAACAGTGACCACAATTCGGTGACCTTTACGTTAGTGATGGAAAGGGATAAGTATACCCCGCAGGGCAAGAGTTATAGCTGGGGGAAGGGCAATTATGATGCCATTAGACATGACTTAGGATGTGTTGGTTGGAGAAGTAGGCTGCAAGGGTTGGGCACACTGGATATGTGGAGCTTGTTCAAGGAACAGCTATTGCATGTTCTTGATAAGTACGTACCAGTCAGGCAGGGAGGAAGGGGTCGAGCGAGGGAACCGTGGTTTACCAAAGAAGTGGAATCTCTTGTTAAGAGGAAGAAGGAGGCCTATGTGAAGATGAGGCATGAAGTTTCAGTTGGGGCGTTTGATAGTTACAAGGAAGCGGGGAAGGATCTAAAGAGAGAGCTGAGACGAGCAAGGAGGGGACATGAGAAGTCTTTGGCAGGTAGGATCAAGGAAAACCCAAAAGCTTTCTATAGGTATGTCAGGAATAAAAGAATGACTAGGGTAAGAGTAGGGCCAGTCAAGGACAGTGGTGGGAAGTTGTGTGTGGAGGCTGAGGAGATAAGCGAGATACTAAATGAATACTTTTTGTCAGTATTCACTCAAGAAAAAGATAATATTGTGGAGGAGAATGCTGAGACCCAGGCTATTAGAATAGATGGCATTGAGGTGCGTAGGGAAGAAGTGTTGGCAATTCTGGACAAGGTGAAAATAGATAAGTCCCCGGGGCCAGATGGGATTTATCCTAGGATTCTCTGGGAAGCCAGGGAAGAGATTGCTGAGCCTTTGGCTTTGATTTTTAGGTCATCATTGGCTACAGGAATAGTGCCAGAGGACTGGAGGATAGCAAATGTGGTCCCTTTGTTCAAGAAGGGGAGTAGAGATAACCCCGGTAACTATAGGCCGGTGAGCTTAACGTCTGTGGTGGGTAAGGTCTTGGAGAGGATTATAAAAGATACGATTTATAATCATCTAGATAGGAATAATATGATTAGGGATAGTCAGCATGGTTTTGTGAAGGGTAGGTCATGCCTCACAAACCTTATCGAGTTCTTTGAGAAGGTGACTGAACAGGTAGACGAGGGTAGAGCAGTTGATGTGGTGTATATGGATTTCAGTAAAGCGTTTGATAAGGTTCCCCACGGTCGGCTATTGCAGAAAATACGGAGGCTGGGGATTGAGGGTGATTTAGAGATGTGGATCAGAAATTGGCTAGTTGAAAGAAGACAGAGAGTGGTGGTTGATGGGAAATGTTCAGAATGGAGTTCAGTTACGAGTGGCGTACCACAAGGGTCTGTTCTGGGGCCGTTGCTGTTTGTCATTTTTATAAATGACCTAGAGGAGGGCGCAGAAGGATGGGTGAGTAAATTTGCAGACAACACTAAAGTCGGTGGAGTTGTAGACAGTGCGGAAGGATGTTGCAGGTTACAGAGGGACATAGATAAGCTACAGAGCTGGGCTGAGAGGTGGCAAATGGAGTTTAATGTGGAGAAGTGTGAGGTGATTCACTTTGGAAAGAATAACAGGAATGCGGAATATTTGGCTAATGGTAAAATTCTTGGTAGTGTGGATGAGCAGAGGGATCTCGGTGTCCATGTACATAGATCCCTGAAAGTTGCCACCCAGGTTGATAGGGTTGTGAAGAAGGCCTATGGTGTGTTGGCCTTTATTGGTAGAGGGATTGAGTTCCGGAGTCATGAGGTCATGTTGCAGTTGTACAAAACTCTAGTACGGCCGCATTTGGAGTATTGCGTACAGTTCTGGTCGCCTCATTATAGGAAGGACGTGGAAGCCTTGGAACGGGTGCAGAGGAGATTTACCAGGATGTTGCCTGGTATGGAGGGAAAATCTTATGAGGAAAGGCTGATGGACTTGAGGTTGTTTTCGTTAGAGAGAAGAAGGTTAAGAGGTGACTTAATTGAGGCATACAAAATGATCAGAGGGTTAGATAGGGTGGACAGCGAGAGCCTTCTCCCGCGGATGGAGGTGGCTAGCACGAGGGGACATAGCCTTAAATTGAGGGGTAATAGATATAGGACAGAGGTCAGAGGTGGGTTTTTTACGCAAAGAGTGGTGAGGCCGTGGAATGCCCTACCTGCAACAGTAGTGAACTCGCCAACATCGAGGGCATTTAAAAGTTTATTGGATAAGCATATGGATGATAAGGGCATAGTGTAGGTTAGATGGCCTTTAGATTTTTTCCATGTCGGTGCAACATCGAGGGCCGAAGGGCCTGTACTGCGCTGTATCGTTCTATGTTCTAGTAAAATAGGGCTGAATCAGAACGGATTCGACAGATGAGGTCATGCCTGACAAAGCTGTTACAATTCTTTGGGGAGGTTATGACAAAGGAGAGCCAGTGGATGTGGTCTATTTGGATTTCTAGGTGTCGTATAAAAGGCTGTTAAATGGGAGCCCATGGGATTACGGGCAAGGTACTGGCATGGATAGAGGATTGGCTGACTGGCAGAGAGTGGGGATAAAGGGGTCTTTTTCAGCGTGGCAGCCAGTACTTAGCGGTGCCCCGCTGGGGTCAGTGCTGGGACCACAGCCATTCACAATATACATTAACGATCTGGAAGAAGGAACTGAAGGCACTGTTGCTAAGTTTGCAGATGATACAAAGATGTAGAGGGACAGGTAGTATTGAGGAAGCAAGGGGGCTGCAGAAGGAGTTGGTCAGGCTAGGAGAGTGGGCAAAGAAATGGCAGATGGAATACAATGTGGAAAAGTGTGAGGTTATGCACTTTGATAGGAATAGAGGCATAGACTATTTTTTAAATGGGGAAAGGCTTTGGAAATCAGAAGCACAAAGGGACTTGTTCAGGATTCTCTTAATACTGCAAGGCCTGGATAGAGTGGACGTGGAGAGGATGTTTCCACTTGTAGGAAAAACTAGAACCAGAGGTCAAAATCGCAGACTAAAGGGGCGACCCTTCAAAATAGAGATGAGGTGGAATTTCTTCAGCCAGAGGGTGGTGAATCTGTGGAACACTTTGCCGCAGAAGGCTGTGGAGGCACAATCACTGACTGTCTTTCAGACAGAGATAGATAGGTTCTTGACTAATACGGTCAGGAGTTATGAAGGCAGATACATGGGCAGGGTGGATATAGAGGGAAAAATGGTCAAATGCAGGCAAGTGGGACTAGTTTAGTGATAGAAACTGGGTGGCATGGACAAGATGGGCCAAAGGGCTTGTTTCCATGATGCAAACATCTATGAATCTGTAAGAAGGCAGAAGAATGGGGATGAGAAACATATCAGCCATGATTGAATGGCGGAGCAGACACGATGGGCTGAATGGTCTAATTCTGCTCCTATATCTTATGGTCTTATGAGCAGGGTTGCAGTCCTGTCAATCGTGGCAGTCACTGGGAGAAGCATAACTAAAGATGGGGATACAGCCAAGGGGAAACTCCCTCCCTATCATTCCCCACCAAGTGAGGACATTCATTGATGATTGCACAGTGATCAGGTCCACCCACAATTCCTCAGGCGATGAAGAGTCTGTGGCTGCATGCAGCAAGACCTGGTGATAAGGTTAGGCGGTGATCAGTGGCAATTAATGGTTAAGCCATAAAAATACCTGCCAATGACCATCGTCAACAAGACTAAGTCTAGCACCTCCCCAAGACATTCAATGATATTTTCATTGTTGAATTCCCTGATCATCACCCCAGGGATCACAGAAATTTAATTTGGACAAGCCATAAAAATACAGTTCGAGAACAAGTCAGGCCGCTCGATCAGCATCTCAGCCATCAACTGAAACATTCACTCCCTCCACCATCGATGCAGAGTGGGTGCCCATCTATAAGACGGTACCATCTGGGCAAACCGTGAAGGCTTTTTCATTATGACCTTTCAAACCTGCCACCTCTGTCATCCAGCAGGGTGTGACCAGCAGGGTGCGGCCAGCAGGGTGCGGCCAGCAGGGTGCGGCCAGCAGGGTGCGACCAGCAGGGTGTGACCAGCAGGGTGCGACCAGCAGGGTGTGAGGGTGTGACCAGCAGACACATGGGAACACCACCACTTACGAGTTACCCTCCAAGTCACGACATGCTGACTTTCATTGTTCCTTCACTGTCACTAGATCAAAGTCCTTGTACTCCTTCCCTACCATACTCAGTGGATGTATCTACACCACATGGACTGCAGTGGTTCAAGAAGGAGACTCACCACCGCCTTCTCAAGGGCAATTGGTAGCATGGTGGTTAGCGTCAATGCTTCACAGCTCCAGGGTCCCAGGTTCGATTCCCGGCTGGGTCACTGTCTGTGTGGAGTCTGCACATTCTCCCCGTGTCTGCGTGGGTTTCCTCCGGGTGCTCCGGTTTCCTCCCACAGTCCAAAGATGTGCGGGTTAGGTGGATTGGTCATGCTAAATTGCCCGTAGTGTCCTAAAAAGTAAGTTTAAGGGGGGGGGGTTGTTGGGTTACGGGTATAGGGTGGATACGTGGGTTTGAGTAGGGTGATCATTGCTCGGCACAACATCGAGGGCCGAAGGGCCTGTTCTGTGCTGTACTGTTCTATATCTATATCTCTGGTGCTCCCTCTAGTGTTTACTTAGTCATCGTGTTTTTACATTAACCCCTTGTGTATTTACAGTGATGCATATCACCACAGTAGGCATCAATGAAGTTACTGTGAAAAGCCCCTAGTCGCCACATTCCGGCGTCTGTTCGGGGAGGCTGGTTGGGAATTGCACTCGTGCTGCTGGCATTGTTCTACTGTTCTATGTTCTAATTAGGGATGGGTAATAAATGCTGGCTTTGTCGGCGAACCCACATCCCTTGAGCGAATACATTTGAAAAAGCTGCTGTGGGATTTTGCAATGTCCCGGCTGCTGTGTTACCAACAAGATTGATGACACTTCAATAGTGTTTAAGGGAGACATTTCTTTGGCTATCAATGCTTTGGGCTGTCTTGAGGATGTTGAAAAGTGCTATTTCATGCAAATCTTTAGTTTTGTCTCCTGCTGCCCTCTCAAACTGTTGCAGTCCATGTGGTGTAGGTACACCCACGGTGCTGTTAGGGAGGGTTTTGACCCAGTGAGTGAAGGAACGGCGATATAGTCCCAAGTCAGGATGGTGAGTGACATGGGAGGGGGAAGTTCCAGGTGTTGGGGTTCCCAGGTATCTGCTGCCCTTGTCCTGCTGTTGGTAACAGGCGTGGGTTTGGAAGGTGCTGTCTAAGGAGCCTAGGTGAGTTGCTGCAGTGGATCTCGTAGACGTACACACGGCTGCCACTGTTCATCGGTGGTGGAGAGTGCATGTTTGTGGAAAAGACGCCAACCGAGCAGGCTGCTTTGTTCTGGATTCTTTCAAGCCTCGAGTTGGAGCTGTTGCTGTAACAGGCAAGAACACGAGACGCATTTCGTACAGCTTTGCTGCCTCGCTCTCTTTGTATCTCTGGGGGCCTGTACTCAATGTGGTGCAGTGCTACGGTTGGCAAACAGTAGAGGGTCAGACTCCCTGGTCTGGTGAGCAGAGAGGATCAGGGATTTGGTTGATCCCAGCCCAGGCTGTGGAGCACGGCGCCAGAGGGATATTAAAAACAGCAACCAGCCACTTTGCTACACCCTGCCTCTGATATTTTGCAAAGTTGGTGCATGCGCATCAAGTAAATGACAAGAAGGGCAGCAACGATGCCGCAATGGTTAGCACTGCTGCCTCACGGCACTGAGGACCCGGATTCGATCCCGGCCCCGGCCCACTGTCCATGTGGAGTTTGCACATTCTCCCCGTGTCTGTGTGGGACTCAACCTCACAACCCAAAGATGTGCTGGGGAGGCGGAGTGACCACACTAAATTGCTTAATTGGGGGAAAAAAATAATAATTGGGCACTCTAAATTAAAATCAAAAATGTCAAGAAACACTTGGTTGAGGTGCCTTTTAAGAGTCCAATAGCCCGCTGTGAGGGTCAGCCTGCTGAGCTGCCACTGGGGTCGTCTATTGGAGGTTCCTTGGCCACATTGTACTGAGCCAAAATAATTGCTTTCCCACTTTGCTATTTGGGAGGTAATTTCCTTTTATTTAATAAATATTTTTATTAGAATTTTCCAGTTTTGTGGGAGGTAATTTAGAGTCTAGTTTCTGCCCTGAGAGTAAAGTTCTGACTGATCAGTCTGGGGCAGAGTGTGTGGTTCAAGGGTCAAAGGGCACACAAGCCGACCTGTGAAAATCTCCACCCCTTCCAAAGGCAAATGGTTGATCCTGAGATTTGGTGTCCAAAACTGAATGGACCAAAGGAAAATCAGAACGTGCACTAAAGGGTGGGAGCGGAGAGAACAATAATTTCAAGCAAGTAGTTACCTGGGTACCAGTCGATGATCCTGAGGCAGAGGGGGGTCTGTGTAGGGAGGGCAGCATTTTTATAGCAACCTGAGGGCCACTTCCTGGCCCCCCACTCACATTAGTCCTACTGACAGATCCGCTTGGGCTGCTCCTGTTAGCAGCTGGATTACCGAGAGTCCCAGTCCGACTGGCGGAGACATTCGAGCTTGCAGTGCTGCGGTTGGGGGTGACAGTGCCCACTGCCCCGGCCACGCCGCTCCGACTGGCAGCTCCGCCGCTCCTGACGGGTACCCCGCTCACGCTCAAGCTGCTACGGCTGACAGTTTTGGCAGCGGTGCTTCGGCCGGTGGCCCCGAGTGCGCCCGGCGGGCTGACCAGTTTCTGAGGCACTGAGGTTTTTTTTACAAGAGCCGCTGCCTGCTGCTGACCTGCGGCCGACCCGCAAGGAGACTGTCTGCTGCCGGACGGGCTGCCGGAGTGTTTGCCGCTGCTTTGCCTGCTGGCCGAACCCCCGGTCAGATTGCTGGACCCCGTTGACACATTCTGGTTCCCGGCGCTGCAGGGGGCTGTGGGTTTGAGTGGGCCAGCCATGGAGAAGGGAGGCTTGAAGCCTTGGGTCGAGGTACTCAAGGGGACTGCGGCTTTCGGCGTGTAATCGCTAGAGGTAGACAGGCTAGAACTGGACCGAGACGCTGCAGCATGGGAAACCTGGGTGCTGCTGCTGGGTGAAGGGGCAAAGGATGTCGGATAGGCAGTCGACCTCTCCGGCAACTGTGGCATATGACTCGGGAGCAGGTGCTGCGGGCAGGGGTTCAACTTCACCACCGGATTTTGGTGCACTTTGCCGACAGTAACCTGGGGGTGTGACACGAGGCTGTTGTGGTGCATGCTGGACTGGGGTTGCTGCTTGGCAGATTGAGCCTGTGACTGGCTTGCCCTCTGCGGCCCTGGCTGGTGCTGCTTGGCTGCGCACGTCACCGAAGGAGGCTTGGGCGCTTGCGACGAAGGTGCGGTGTAGCCGGCGATCAAGCTGCTCATTCCTGGCCGGGACCCTTCCTGGGGTTTCTTGGTGCCTGAACTGTGGCCAAATAAATGACTGAAGGTCAAAGGGACAGGGGAAAGCGTGGGTACTTTTGGTGACGGCGTGCCTGTTTTTGGAGAGGGGGTGCCTACCCGCTGAGACGGCACGGCTGCTTTTGGTTGGGGCACAGGAGCTTTCGGTGACGGCGTGGCCGACTTTGGGGGGAAGGGGGCTGCTTTCGGGGAAAGGACCAGAGGCGTGACCTTGGCTATGACCTTTTTATCTTCCTTCATCACAGGCTGAGGTCGAGGTGCAGGGGAAGCAGAGTTATTTACAATCCTGCCAATCTTGGCCGTATTGTTGAAGACAGACAAGGCATCCGACACCGACTCCAGGGAAGGCGGCTTAAGGGACAGATCTTCATCCAGAGAGTCGTCCAGGAAAATGGTATCCCGGTTCGGGGTGCAACTGGAGCTTGAGATGCTGATCGGCGTGACATTGCTCATTGGCAGCACTTTGGAGCCGGGGCCTGCTGGGGTAGAGAGCTTCTGCTCTTTCTTGGGACTCAAATCCTGTTTAAAATAAAAAGTTAAAAAAACTGGTTACGGGTGAGGAACTGGAACAGCTTAGATCCCACCCAGATCAGCTTACATCCCACCCAAATGGCAATTACTGCTTATACAATAGATTAACCCCAAGCCCACCCAAAACACAGCAAATTAACTCAAATGGAGGCCGGGGTTTGGGGGGTATACAGGGGCCAGAGGGGAAGAGGCTGAATTATTTGTGCTTCAGTTTCGGAGACACATACTGTTGCAGTCATAAAGCTGCCCCGCAGTCAGCGCGGCTGCACAGTGGTTAGCACTGCTGCCTCACGCCGCCGAGGAACCGGGTTCGATGCCGGCTCTGGGACACTGTGGCGTTTGAACATTCTCCCCGTGTCTGCACGAGTCTCGCCCACACAGCCCAAAAAGATGTGCAGGGTAGGTGGGTTTGGCCACGCTAAATTGCCCCTTAATTAGAAAAAAGAAGCGGGCACTCTAAATTTATTTTAAAAATAAACCAATAAAAAAAAATAAACCCGCCCCACAGGCACCAGCTGAGACAAGTATGTGTGGGCTGGCCTTCCACTTTGCTCCAGGATGTCAACTGGGAGTCTCTCAGTCTGTACAGGCGGGGGACTGGGACCCGACAGATACACTAAGCGAGGCTGGGGCGGCATGGTAGCACAGTGATTAGCATTGGTGCTTCACAGCGCCAGTGTCCGGGTTCGATTCCCGGCTGGGTCACTGTCTGTGCGGAGTCTGCGCGATCTCCCCGTGTCTGCGTGGGTTTCCTCCGGGTGCTCCCGTTTCCTCCCACAAGTCCCGGAAGACGTGCTTGTTCGGTGAATTGGACATTCTGAATTCTCCCTCCGTGTACTGGAACAGGCGCCGGAATGTGGCGACTAGGGGGATTTTCACAGTGACTTCATTGCAGGGTTAATGTAAGCCTACTTGTGACATTAATAAAGATTATTATTATAAAGGAGCACAAGGTTTGCCTGCATTAACACTGCTCCTCAAAGCAATTCACTGTGAACGCTGATAGGGTATTGCTTCTTCCATTCCAGATTCTGCTCGCTACCCAGTTCAAATAAATCAAAAACGTTTACTTGAGGGAGAAAGAGGAGCAATACTAAAGGGAAAGATTCACCTTTACTTTAGGCTTTGGGGCGAAGATCACTTTCTTCTTGGCCCTAGGAAAGAAGAGAGAGAGATAAAGAAACCTGACTGCAACAAGCTGGAGGGAGTCACTGAAAAAGGATCGCAAACAGAAAATGTACAACATCTCAATCAGCATCCACGAGAGAGAAACAGATTCCGATTAGGTGAGCCCTTCGGCCCCCTCCCATCTCCAGCTATCTTGTTAATCACTCCTTTGCCAAATGACCGGCTGTGAGCTTCCAAGTCTCATTTTGCATTGGGGACATTCCTTTTGCATCATTAAACGTTCTTCGGGCATGGCACTGGCAAGGTGGCACTTGTTCCCCAGGTAACTAGATAGTGGCAATGGGTCTCAATTGGGTAGTGTCCCCTGGGCCACATCAGGATTTAGAGGGGTGGGGGGGGTGCTGCAGTCAGGCGGAAGCCGGCTTGAGTCGGAAGGGAGGCTCCCTACCCCTAGCCCGCATGATCACTTTGTCATGGTACTAGCCCACAGATCAGAAAAGTTATTGAGCTTGTGTTTGCCACAGCAGGATTGAATAGAATTTGTGACCACTGGTAAGCAAGCCCTGTATCGGGACTGCTACACCACTGTACTGGCTAACTTGCTTCTGTTGTTAAAGTTTTGGGTATCCCAGCACAGAAATAGTTTGCATCATGCACACCCCAATTCATTTTGAGGCTTTATATTGGAAAGCTCCATGGAATTACCCACGGATCACGAATGGATGAAATAGGAAATGAGATGGGAAAGAGCTGACCAGGGAGCTGGATTTGGTTTAATCGATCATAACCTGCCAACGGTCAGCAACCCCCATGGATCTTCTCAGCTACAGAATGAACCTGTGTCTCTGACTGCACCAGCGACCAGGAGCAGTAAGGCGCTCACTAACCTGGAATGGGATGGAATAAAGGAGAGAATTTCACAGCGCCAGGGATCCAGGTTCGATTCCCGGCTTGGGTCACTGTCTGTGCGGAGTCTGTACGTTCTCCCCGTGTCTGCGGGTTTCCTCCGGGTGCTCCGGTTTCCTCCCACAAGTCCCGAGAGACGTGCTTGTTGTGTGAATTGGCCATTCACACTGAAACTATGTGCAGGGGTACGGGGAATGGCACGAAGTCGCGATGCTGATCTGGAGAGACAGGGTGGGCCGAATGGCCTCCTTCTGCTCCATAATGGTCTGCGATTCAAGTATTCGTCCAACATCCTTTTGAAAGCTGCTGCTGAATCTGTCTCCACCAACTTTCCAGAGGATAGCTCACTGCATGAAAAGGAACTCCCACCTGACCCCTGGCCTTTTTTTGCTAATTATTTTAGAGCAATTCATGGATTACTTTTTACAGCTTCTTATTAAAACTGATTTGGATTGGATTGGATTTGTTTATTGTCAGTGTACCGAGGTACAGTGAAAAGTATTTCTCTGCAAGCAGCTCAACAGATCATTCAGTACATGGAAGAAAAGGGAATTAAACAAAATTCAAGAAATCACATGAGAATACATAATAGGGCAACACAAGGTATACAATGTAACTACATAAACATTGGCATCGGGTGAAGCATACAGGGTGTAATGTTAATGAGGTCAGTCAATAAGAGGGTCATTTAGGAGTCTGGTGACAGTGGGGAAGAAGCTGTTTTTGAGTCTGTTCGTGCGTGTTCTCAGACTTCTGTATCTCCTGCCCGATGGAAGAAGTTGGAAAAGTGAGAAAGCCGGGTGGGAGGGATCCTTGATTATGCTGCCTGCTTTCCCCCAACAGCGGGAGGTGTAGATGGAGTCCATGGATGGGAAGCAGGTTCGTGTGATGGACTGGGCGGTATTCACGACTCTCTGAAGTTCCTTGCGGTCCTGGGCCGAGCAGTTGCCATACCAGGCTGTGATGCAGCCCGATAGGATGCTTTCTATGGTGCATCTGTAAAAGTTGGTACGGGTTAATGTGGACATGCCGAATTTCCTTAGTTTCCTGAGGAAGTATAGGCACTGTTGTGCTTTCTTGGTGATAGCGTTGACGTGAGTGGACCAGGACAGATTTTTGGTGATGTGCACCCCTAGGAATTTGAAACTGCTAACCACCTCGGCCCCGTTGATGCTGACAGGGGTGTGTACAGTACTTTGCTTCCTGAAGTCGATGACCAGCTCTTTAGTTTTGCTGGCATTGAGGGAGAGATTGTTGTCGTTACACCACTCCACTAGGTTCTCTATCTCCCTCCTGCATTCGGACTCGTCGTTATTCGAGATCCGGCCCACTATGGTCGTATCATCAGCAAACTTGTAGATGGAGTTGGAACCAAGTTTTGCCATGCAGTCGTGTGTGTACAGGGAGTAGAGTAGGGGGCTAAGTACGCAGCCTTGCGGGGCACCGGTATTGAGGACTACTGTGCAGGAGGTGTTGGTGTTCATTCTTACTGATTGTAGTCTGTTGGTCAGAAAGTCAAGGATCCAGTTGCAGAGTGGAGAGCCAAGTCCTAGGTTTTGGAGCTTTGATACGAGCTTGGCTGGGATTATGGTGTTGAAGGCGGAGCTGTAGTCAAAAATAGGAGTCTGATGTAGGAGTCCTCATTTTCGAGATGCTCTAGGGATGAGTGTAGGGCCAGGGAAACGGCGTCTGATGTGGACCGGTTGCAACGGTATGAGGGGCGTTCCGGGAGTATGGAGGTGATGCGCTTCATGATCAGCCTCTCGAAGCACTTCATTACAACTGACGTCAGGGCCACCGGGCGGTAGTCATTGAGGCATGTTGCCTGGTTCTTCTTTGGTACCGGTATGATGGTGGTCTTCTTGAAGCAGGTGGGGACCTCGGAGTGGAGTAGGGATAGGTTAAAGATGTCTGTGAATACCTCTGCCAGCTGGTATGCGCAGGCTCTGAGTGCACGACCAGGGATCCCGTCCGGGCCCATCGCCTTCCGTGGGTTCACTTTCAGGAAGGCCGATCAGACTTCGGAAGCTGTGATGGTGGGTATGGGTGAATTATGGGCAGCTGGGGCACTCGACAGCGGATTGATGGTTACCTGCTCAAACCGAGCATAGAATGCATTAAGTTCGTCGGGGAGGGGTGCGCTGCTACCAGAGATACTGCTCGGCTTCGCTTTGTAGCCCGTTATGTTGTTTAGTCCTTGCCACAACTGCCGAGAGTCTGTCTGTGACCCTAGCTTAGTTTGATATTCTCTGTTGGCATCTCGGATGGCTTTGCGGAGGTCGTACCTGGATTTCTTGTATAGGACAGGGTCGTCTGCCTTGAACGCCTCAGATCTGTCCTTCAGTAGGGAGTCAATCTCGCGGTTGAGCCATGGTTTCCGGTTGGGGAACGTACGTACTGCTTTCTTTGGCAAGCAGTCGTCCACACATTTGCTGACTAAGTCTGTGACGGTGGTGGCATACTCATTTAAGTTAGTCGCTGAGTTCTTAAATATGGACCAGTCCACTGTCTCTAAGCAGTCACGTAAGAGCTCTTCTGTCTCGTCGGACCAGCACTGCACAACCTTCTTAGCTGGATTCTCCCGCTTGAGTTTCTGCTTGTAAGCCGGGAGAAGGAGCACATCTTATGGTCCGATTTCCCAAAATGCGGTCGGGGGATGGAACGGTAGGTGCCCCTGGTGTGACAGGAGATGTGCTGGTGGAATTTTGGCAGTACACTCTTGAGGTTGGCCTTTTTGAAGTCTCCGGCCACAGTGAACAAGGCCTCCGGGTGTTCTGTTTCATAGTTGTTTATGACTGTGTACAGTTCATCCAGTGCCTTCCTCACTTCTGCCTGGGGTGGGATGTAGACCGCTGTGATAATGGCTGAAGTGAACTCACGTGGAAGATAGTATGGGCGGCACTTTACGGTCAAGCATTCCAGGTCTGGGGAGCAGTAGGTCGCCAGGGACGCCACATCCAAGCACCAGGAGGAGTTGATGAGGAGGCAAACCCCTCCACCCTTCGCTTTGCCTGAAGATGCCGTGCGGTCCGCCCGGTGAATAGAGAAGCCTTCAGGTTGTATGGCACAGTCCGGTGAGGCGGGAGTGAGCCATGTCTCTGTGAAACAGAGCACACGGCAGTCTCTTACTTCCCTCTGAGAGGTAAGTCTGGCGTTAAGATCATCCAGCTTGTTTTCAATCGCTTGGACGTTTGCCAGGAGTATGCTGGGGAGAGGGGTCTTGAAACCGCGTTGCTTCAGTCTAACCTGCAGACCACCGCGTTTCCCTCGCTTCCTCGGTCGGCGGCTGCTACTGGATGATCCTGGGATCCGATGGGAGAAGACTGAGCTTGTGGAAGGTAGGTGGTTGCGTCTGGCGGGGTCCAGGGCACTGTTTACGTTTCCGGGGTCGGGTCTGGCAGGGTCCCAGGCACTGGTTGAGGTAGAGGAGTTGCTGGGGGGGGCCAGTTTGCGGTCCGGATGGGTCCCAGCGTTCTGTGGGCGCGGGAATACCTTGCAGCGTGTTTGGGTCCTCGCGCGCGGTCTCAAATGCCTCCATTAAATCTCGCTTTAGCCTTCGCTGTTCTCAGGGAAATAATCGCAAATTCTCTCATCTGTCCACGCGATTAAAGTTCCTCATTCCTGGAACGAACCTCTGGGGCATCTCTCAGATTTTGCCCTAAATCCACCCACTCAATAGTCCACTTGGTGGTATTTACTCACCAAACAGACTGTTCAAGGACATTAAATCATTGCTTCTTCTTCAAAATATACAAATGATTTCAAATATGCTGTTCAACTCCTCGGAGCGCAGTTGGGTCTCGATTAAAATTTGCAACCCAGTGTGTAGCTTTCCCTGAAAGAGAGAATTCGCCCCTTCACACACTGGCCTTGCCATCACAGCAGTACTGCAGCTCTCAGCATGAACGTAAAAAGTCTTCAAATGTCCTCGGAAGTAATGCAGCACCCGGCAATTATGTAGCAGTGGCCAGCGGCCAAAACCAGGGATATCCTGGCTTAGTGGCTGGTTTAGCACACTGGGCTAAATCGCTGGCTTTGAAAGTAGACTAAGGCAGGCCAGCAGCACGGTTCAATTCCCGTACCAGCCTCCCCGAACAGGCGGCGGAATGTGGCGACTAGGGGCTTTTCACAGTAACTTCATTGAAGCCTACTCGTGGTGAAGTAGGACATTTTTTTAAGGCTATATTGGATTTGTATTAATATTTACATCATCAAAGCATTCTTCATTTATTGGACTGATTGGCACCATTTATGATGTAAAGGGATGGGCATTCGTTTGAATCCCATTTTTGCACAGCTGAGAAACCTTTTTCGAACGAAATGGAGAATCTATAATCTGCCTAGCAACAGCACGAGCTACAGCTTAAAGCGGCACCATGGCCAGAAGGTCGGGATATCTGCGAGTCAAGACCCTGACAGTGGGGCAGATATATATATATTTTGATTAAAACTAAGACTTATAAAATGAAATGTTATAAAATGAAATGTTATAAAACCAAAATGACCCAGGCAGGCAAAAGAAACCTAAGGATTAAATATATTGATTAGATTAGTTTTACACACAGACACAAATCCTGTCAAACAGGAGGCTGACACAATAGATTCCCAGGTTAACCCAGGAACCACACTCAACACCTAATCAAGGTACAGCATAGAGATAATGGGACCCCCTTGTAAGTCAAGGGGACACCTATTAAAACCAAGCAGATTTTTCCCTACAACAGTGACAATAAGCGATTTTCATTTCATTTCATTTAGGCACAGTGGGCTAAATAGCTGGCTTGCAAAGCAGAACAATGCCAGCAGCACGAGTGCAATTCCCAACCAGCCTCCCCGAACAGACGCCGGAATGTGGCGACTAGGGCCTTTTCACAGTAACTTCATTGAAGCCTACTGTGGTGATATGCATCACTGTAAATACACAAGGGGTTAATGTAAATACACAATGACTAAGTAAACACTAGAGGGAGGACCAGAGACGTCATGACCTGCAGACATACAGCTAATGAACACATAGAATAGGACATGACCAATGGGCAGTCAAGACACCCAGAGGTGACACTACCACAAGGGGGCATTACACAACCCATATAAAAGGACAGGGCACACATGCTCTGTCTCTTTCCACAGGCAACACTCAGAGGGAAGGACAGGGGCAGATCAGAAGCATCACACCCACCGCATGGCTGAGAAAAGACTGGTTAGTTAGACTGAGTTACTGTAGCAAGATTAGCAGGAGAGTCAGACTCAAGTAGGAGAATTGTTAACTGTTCAATAAATGTGTTGAACTTATCTTCAAGTCTGAACCTTCCTTTGTCAGAGAATACATCAAGGAAGCAGCTTATGCTACATGAAGAAGCATAACACCTACTTGTGACAATAAGCCATTATTATAATGCCACTACGTGAAATTTCCATCTGTTTACACAAGCAGCTTCGATCTGTGCACCGGGCGCGGGCACAGGCACCGGGCGTGGGCACAGGCACAGGTACCAGGCACAGGCACCGGGCACAGGCACCGGGCACAGGCACCGGGCACAGGCACCGGCACAGGGCGCGGGCGCAGGCACAGGGCGCAGGCACAGGCACCGGGCGCAGGCACAGGCACCGGGCGCGGGCACTGATCTGTAGATATCTGTCATATGAACAACAGCTCTGGAAAGCTGCGGGAGGCTGCAGAACACATCGCAGAAAGGAGTCTGCGCCTTCAGAAGGAAGGAGAGGAAAGAATAGAGGAGACGATGGTTGTACTCACGGTGTGGCAGTCAGGTGATTGTGCACTCTCTTGCTCTCCTTAAGCAGCATCCTGCAACAGAAAAGGCACATTCAGTAACTTATCTCTTAAAACCCTTTTAAGGAAAAAGAGTCTCCTCTTAAGAACCACAGAATTCCTGGAACAGCTTAGGAAGGCGAGAGGAGTGGTGTACGAGCATGGGGAAAAGGCTAGCAGACTGTTAGCGCAGCAACTCAGGAGGAGGGAGGCGGCCAGGGAAATAGGTAGAGTGAGGGACGAGGGGGGGCGCAAAGTGGAGGATCCGGCAGGATTGAATAGGGTATTCCGGGACTTCTATCGTAAGCTGTACACTTCAGAGCCGCCGGAAGAACCGGAGGGGATGAAAAGGTTTCTGGACGGGTTAACATTCCCAAAAGTTGGTGGGAGGCGAGTGGAAGAGCTGGGGGCCCCGATTAGAGTAGAGGAGGTATTGGGGGGCCTAAAGGCCATGCAGTCGGGGAAGTCCCCGGGGCCGGATGGATACCCAGTAGAGTTTTATAGGAAGTTCTCTGAGCTGGTGGGCCCAGTCTTGGCGAAGGTTTTCAATGAGGCAAGGGACAGAGGGACACTGCCGCCGACAATGTCACAAGCCACCATATCTCTGATATTGAAGCGGGGTAAAGACCCGGAGGCGTGCGGGTCCTACAGGCCAATTTCCCTGATTAATGTAGACGCCAAGCTCCTGGCAAAAGTACTGGTGGGTAGAATGGAGGACTGTGTACCGGAGGTGATTGGGGAGGATCAAACGGGGTTCGTGAAAGGTAGGCAGCTGGCGGCCAATTTGAGGAGATTACTCAATGTGATAATGATGCCCCCGGCGGGTAGAGAGGTGGAGGTAGTGGTGGCAATGGACGCCGAGAAGGCCTTTGACCGGGTGGAGTGGGACTATCTATGGGAGGTGCTCGGACGGTTTGGGTTCGGGGAGGGATTGGTGGATTGGATCAAATTATTATATCAGGCCCCGAGGGCCAGCGTCAGGACCAACAGAGAAGTGTCGTAGTACTTTAGGTTGTACCGAGGGACCAGGCAGGGCTGCCCGCTCTCCCCGCTGCTGTTTGCGCTGGCCATAGAGCCGCTGGCGATTGCGCTGAGAGCCGCAGAGGGTTGGAAGGGGATGGTGAGGGGCGGGGTTGAACACAGGGTTTCTCTTTATGCAGACGACCTGCTCCTGTACGTGTCGGACCCAGTGGCCGGGATGGGAACTATACTGGGAATGCTGAGGAAGTTCGGCCAGTTCTCAGGATACAAATTAAATACGGTCAAGAGTGAAATGTTTGTGGTACAGGCAAGGGGCCAGGAGAACAGATTGAGAGGGCTACCGTTTAGGCTGGTTGAGGAAAATTTCCGGTATTTGGGAATCCAGGTGGCACGAGACTGGGGCAGGCTGCATAAGTTAAATTTGGCCAGGGTGGTGGAGCAAATGAAGGGAGAGTTTCCGAGATGGGATGCACTCCCGCTGTCGCTGGCAGGGAGGGTGCAGACTGTAAAGATGACAATCCTCCCTCGATTTTTGTTTATTTTTCAGTGCCTCCCGATCTTTATCCCACAGTCCTTCTTCAAAAGAGTTAACGGGCTGATCATGAGCTTTGTCTGGGCGGGAAAATCCCCGCGGGTGAAGAAGGCGATGTTGGAGAGGAACCGCAGCAAGAGAGGGCTGGCTTTGCCGAGTCTGATCAATTATTACTGGGCGGCCAACATCGCTATGATAAGGAAGTGGATGGTGGGTACGGGGTCTATTTGGGAGCGGGTGGAGGCGGCTTCGTGCAGGGGCTCCAGCTTGGAAGCCCTGGTCACGGCTCCTCTACCGCTGCCGCCGGCCAAGTACTCCACCAGCCCAGTAGTGGTGGCGACCCTGCGGATATGGGGCCAGTGGAAGAGGCATGTGGGGGAGATGGGGGCCAATCTGCGACAACCATCGGTTTGCCCCCGGCAGTATGGATGGGGGGTTCCGAGTATGGCGGCGAGCAGGGGCGGGAAGGGTGGGTGATATGTTCCTGGAAGGGAGCTTCAGAGTTTGAGGAGCTTGGAGGAGAAATTTGGGTTGGTAAGGGGAAATGATTTTAGATACCTACAGTTGCGGGACTTTGTTCGCAGACAGGTCCCATCTTTCCCACGCCTCCCACCAATGAGGATCCTCGACAGATTAGTCTTTAGAGGGAAGAAGGGGAGGGCAGAGTCTCGGGTATATATAAGGTGCTTATGAGGGAGGAAGGGTCCCAGACAGAGGAACTGAAACTTAAATGGGAGGAGGAGCTAGGCGGGGAAATGGAGTATGGGCTGTGGGCAGAGGCCCTGAGTAGGGTAAATTCGACCGCGACATGTGCTAGGCTCGGGCTGATCCAATTTAAGGTCGTTCACCGGGCCCATATGACGGTGGCTCGGATGAGCAAATTTTTCGGGATAGAGGACAAATGCGCTAGGTGCGCGGGAGGACCAGCGAACCATGTTCACATGTTTTGGGCATGCCCTGAATGAGGGGGTACTGGGAGGGATTTGCGGGGGTCATGTCCCAGGTGCTAAAAACAAAGGTGGTGATGGGTCCAGGGGTGGCAATTTTTGGGGTTTCGGAAGACCCGGGCGTCCAGGGGGAGAAAGAGGCCGATGCCTTTGCTTCCCTGATAGCCCAGCGACGAATACTATTGGCGTGGAGGGACTCAAAGCCCCCGAAGACTGAGTGGTGGCTTGCGGACATGTCGAGTTTCCTGGGGATGGTAAAAATTAAGTTCGCCTTGAGGGGATCTGTGCAGGGGTTCACCCGGAGGTGGCAACCATTTATTGACTTCTTTACGGGAGAGTGAGCGTCAGCAGGGGGGTGGGGGGTGTAGAGTAGAGTAGGAGGGAAAATATGGCGGGT
Organism: Scyliorhinus canicula; assembly: GCF_902713615.1. NCBI lineage: Eukaryota > Metazoa > Chordata > Chondrichthyes > Carcharhiniformes > Scyliorhinidae > Scyliorhinus > Scyliorhinus canicula. The sequence continues at coordinate 26,213,913 of NC_052168.1, read as the reverse complement.
AGTACCGGTGAGAGGGGAGCGGGCTTGTGCAATATGTTACGATGGAAGCATTGAAAGTACGTGGATGTTTGCACATTTTTGCCTTTTTTGCTTTCTTTCTGATGATGTCTGTAACTGTTTATGAAGCCAAAAACTACCTCAATAAAATTGTTTATTAAAAAAAAAGGACAGAATTCCTACAGCGCAAGAGGCCATTCAGCCCATCAAGTCTCCACCGACCTTCCGAAAGAATGCCTTCCCCAAATCCGCTCCCCCATCCACGCCGGCCTATCCTCTAAATTTATTTTTAACAAAGTTATGAGTGCACAGTTCATTTTTTCCAATTAAGACGCAATTTAACATGACCAATCCACCTACTCTGCACATCTTTGGGTTTTAGGAATGAAACCCACGCAAACACAGGGAGAATGTGTAAACTCCACACGGACAGTGACCCAGAGCCGGGATCTAACCTGGGACCTCAGCGCCGTGAGGCAGCTGTGCTAACCACTAGGCCACCGTGCTGCCCTCTATTCTCGTAACTTAGCCTGCACATCCCTGAACTCTAAGGGGTAATTTATCACGGCCAATCAACCTAACCTGCACATGTTTGGACTGTGGGAGGAAACCGGAGCACCTGGAGGAAACCCACGCAGACACAGGCAGAATGTACAGACTCCGCACAGACAGTCACCCCAGGCCAAATTGTGCCTGGGTCCCTGGCGCTGTGAGGCAGCAGCGCTAACCCACCGTGACACCCAAATCGATCTTTTTTGGGGTGGGGGGTTTATAATCAGATGAGACAATCTGATTGAATGTACAAGCAGAACTAGAGGGAAGGTGCGGAGGGTTATTTTATTTTTAGCAAGTGATGGCGATCTGGGATGGACTGGGATGGACTGACTTAAAGGGTGGCGGAAGCAGATTCAATAATAATTTTAATTTTAAAAAATTGGACAAATACTTGAAAAATAAATATTTGCTGGGGTATGGAGAAAGGGGAGGATAGAACTACCAGCTCGAAGATAGGTTGTGATCATAAATCATAGAATTTACAGTGCAGAAGGAGGCCCTCTGGCCCATCGAGTCTGCATCGACCCTTGAAAGAGCATCCTACCCAAGCCCACACCTCCACCTTACTCCGTAACCCAGCAATCCCACCTAACCTTTTGTTTGGACACGAAGGGGAAATTTAGCGCGGCCAATCCACCTAACCCGCACAATTTTTTGGATTGTGGGAGGAAACCGGAGCACCCGGAGGGAACCCACGTAGACACGGGGAGAAAATGCAGACTCCGCACAGACAGTGGCCCAAGCCGGGAATCGAACCTGGGACCCTGGAGCTGTGTAGCAACTGTGCTAACCACTGTGCTACCGTGCTGCCCATAAGAGCATTGTAAGAGTTCAAGATTAATTTCAGGTGTTGTCAGCACCCAGTGTTCCCAGACCGAAGAAGGGGCAGGGACTCCCCCGATGCTTTTTCGACCCATCTGCCCAAAGTCAGAGAGTGTGTGCGCCTCTACGCACAAGCTAGCCGTGTCAACACCCTGCGCCACTACCGCAGGCTTTGCAATAACCTCCTCAGCTAAGGCCTCAATCTATGATTGATCAACCTTTGCCCCTTTCCTGATGACACATCTTGGGGAACGGATCCTGTTTCTGAAATTGCATGTCCAATGCCGACTTGGATTTCACGCTACACGCGTTGCCCGTTTTTGAAGAGCGCCCTGGCTCAGAGAGAGGATTCTCAGAAGTTGAGAGTTAAGCGGCTGTGGATTTTGGAGACATTTGGAGCTCAGTTTACAACTCTTTTTAAAAGTGGCCGTGCTCTGGGGAGACACTCGAGGAGGGGAAGCACCGGCCCACATTGTTTTCTTACAAATGGGTCATCCGCAAGAGAGCACCACAAGGTTCATCAAGCTCGCAGCAGCCGTAATGAGCCAGAAACTACGGTAAAAGAAAGGTTTGTATTTCTGTAGAGTCTTTCACATTCTCAGGGAGTTTCAAGCCGTTTTACAGTCAATTAAGTACTTCTTAAAGTATAGTTACTCTTGCAATGTAGGAAATACAGCATTCAAGAGCAAGATCTCTCAAGCAGCAATAGTGTAACAATTGAGATAATCTGTTTTAGTAATACTGGTTAAGGTATAAATATGCTGCTATGGAATATTTCACATCCATCTGAAAGCAGACAGGGTCTCAGTTCAACATCGCACCTAAAAGGCAGCATAGCACTCCCTCAGTACAACTCTGGAGTGTCAGACTAGATTAAGAGCTCAATTCTCTAGAGTGGGCTTTGAACCAGCAGTTTTGCGACTCAAGCTACAGTGTTACCTACTGAGCCTTGGTTGGCATAGCTTGGAATGGACTCCATGCTCTAAGGACTAGTCAGTGCCCCCTGGTGGCAAGTCCAAGCGTGCACACAGCGGATGAGCGCAGGGTCACGTGAAGCTGCAACACCGTCCACAGTTGACTATCCTGCTGCCAAGCTGTCCCGGCTCACGTGTGAAGGAGGCCGGCTTGGAGGAAGCGCGCCCATAGCTCAAGGCAGTGCCACCTGGAGAAATGCAAGGATGTCCAGTGGGAGAAACAGCTGCTCGACTGGGGCAGTCCACCCTAAATGATATTCCGCCCCATGGATCTCGTCCAATCTGACCCAGATTGTGAGGGGCAGCAAGAAGGAACGGTGGTGAGCGGTTTCAGATCATGTGGCGAGACGGTAGCCTTCTCCTCACTCCTGTTTTGCAGGACAGGCCGATAGTTTCTGTGGGGCTGCTCGTGGGGGTAGACAATTCCTTTTCCCCCATCGAATGGTTTTACCTTGTTGGGGGAAGAGACGCCATCCCTCTGCTCATCGAAATGACCATCGCTCTGACCAGCTGCGCAGCCATTACAGAAAAGGCCACGCTTAAACTGGGGATAAATATGGACGAATAAGATGCAATCAGCAAGGAATGAAGTGCGCAATGGCTGAAACCAAGTCTCAGAAATTCGTCACTGCATGGATCATTTATTACTCGTCAAAACGCATGGAAGAATATAAAAGGCAGCCGCTCTTACCGTGCCTGCATCCAGCCTTTGGGCCAGATCGGTTTCACCTCAGTCTCCATGAAAGCCTTCAGGTAATCCTCTGCTGACTGTGACTTGCTTTGCTCCAGTTCGTAACATCCCAGTTTTATCTTCACCAGGTTACACAGCAGATTCCTGATCACAGCAATGATAAACAAGAGGGTGTTGTCAGTTTGGACACTTTCTGGGTCAATCATCTTGCACTGTTCACTCTCTCTCTGCGCCCTCCTTATCCCCCCAGTTCCTACCCACCTCCTCGTGAAGGTGATGCCTCTGACTGCCGTACAGGCCCAGTGGATTGACAAGTTCTCCACAGCCCCAGGCAACTCACACAAGAACCCAGACAGCCACTGGCACAGAGTGAGAATTAAATCCGGGATGATTATCCTGCTTTAATGGCATACTGGGTGGTGCCTTTGCTCGCTGGCGAGTATAACCTCACTTTTTATCCACAGATGTCAGCCTGTTATAGTCAAACCTTGTTACCAGGTATTAGAGCACAAACTCCTGCGTCGCATGCTCTCTGATGTCAAACATAACTGGGACAATTGCAAAGACAGAGAAAGCCTGAAAGGTGGCTGAACACGTTCAAAGCAAGGAAGCGGTCTATTTACAAACCAACCTGAGCTGGAGAAACCAGTGTCCAACTTGAGGAGTCGCACTTACGGAAAGGATATCAAGGCCGAGGAGAGAGTGCAGAGGAGGTTTACTGACAGAGATGAGAGGCGTCAGTTGTGTGGAGGAACAGGAGTCGCCGTGATTGTCCTCCTAAGAACAGATGAGGTCATGGGGAGGGGTTTAGTAGAGGTGTTAAGTTCTGATTGCGTTTGATTGAGAGTAAGAACGTAGTAAGAATGCTGCTTCCACTAACAGGGGGCAGAGATTGAAAATAACAGGCCTATGGCACAAAGGTGGTTGACGTGTAGAACCTTTACAAGCACAGCAGGTTGCTCGGATCAGGAACGCACTGCCTAAAAGGATGGTGGACGCAGATTCAACATTATATTTCAGAACAGAACCAGGCATATTCTTGAAAAGAAAACGAGCAGGCACAGATATGATTGGCCAAATAGTCGAAGTACGAATCTACAAGAAAAAAAAAGAGCTCGTTTCCTAGCCGCACACTGCCAATAGCTGTAGTCATCCTTCAGGCAGGGTCCCTTCACAAGGTCACTGTTCTTTCTAGCCACTAGCCAATGTTGTGCCAGCTGTTGCCACAGTTGGGAACCCCTTAGTATTGCCCACGGCCCAGCCCCCAGTCAGACTCACTGAGTGGCTTCCAGCGCCCGGGAATCTGCAGCCAGCAAACTCTCAGCAGTTTCAGAGGAAGAGGCAATTGGAAAAGAAAGTTCAGGATGTAAAAGTCGCCCAAAAAAAGCTGGCAGTCAACCAAAGGCATTCGTAAACGACTCGCCAGAGAAGAAATAAGAAATAAATTACATTTCTATCAGTGCTTTTCACAACCGTCCACAGGCAATGAAGCATTTTTGAAGTGTCGTCACTAATATAACATAGGGAATACAGCAGCTTACACATGGCATTGCCCCCAAACCAGTCACAGGTTTATGATCTGATAATCTGTTTTAATTATAGAACATAGAACATAGAACAGTACAGCACAGAACAGGCCCTTTGGCCCTCGATGTTGTGCCGAGCAATGATCACCCTACTTAAACCCACGTAACCCGTATACCCGTAACCCAACAATCCCCCCATTAACCTTACACTACGGGCAATTTAGCATGGCCAATCCACCTAACCCGCACATCTTTGGACTGTGGGAGGAAACCGGAGCACCCGGAGGAAACCCACGCACACACGGGGAGGACGTGCAGACTCCACACAGACAGTGACCCAGCCGGGAATCGAACCTGGGACCCTGGAGCTGTGAAGCATTGATGCTAACCACCATGCTACCGTGAGGCCCCCTAATTATGTTGGCTGGGAGATAAAATACTGGCCAGTACACCAAGGGAGAGCTCCCGGTGCTACTTTGCATGGTGCCATGGGACATCCTGCGTCCGCCGGAGGGGGCAGGCGTGGCCTCGGCTGCACATTTCATGGAGAAGGATCTACTTCCGACATTGCAATACTCCCTCAGTACTGCGGCGCTTTGTCAGCCTGGATTTTGTTGCTCAGGGTGCTGGATCCGACAACCGTCTGACTCAAGAGGCGAGAGGGTTAAGCGACGTGGCCACAGCCACGCGGATTTGAGAAAGCGCATCGCAATCCGAATCTCAGAACAGCGACAGCTGCCAACATCACCCTTACCACCCAGGTGTGTGCGCCAATGGGTAGGATTTTGGGGCCTATGCCCATTAGGGACTGGATAGATGCCAGGCAGGCTCAGCTCCGCATAGGGGCAGCTTTCATCACACCAGCACAAGCTGGAATTGAACTCCGTCAAAGATGTTAAGATGTGCCTCAATGCACTATATGGTCATCTCCATCTCCAGCTAGATCACGTGACCGTCACAAGCATGAAAAGATGGGGTTGTTTTACAAATTTCCTTGCTGTCTCACTGGGCTTATTCTGCGCAGCAGTACTGCCACCTCTTGTGGAAGATGCCTTGGCTGCTAACCGAAGCCTGACGAGAAGCAGCACCAGAAACCCCATTGACAGGAAGCACTTGTGTTGTTTCCAAATGTTTTCCTCCAACGGCTGAATGTGCACCGTCCTGAACAAAAATTGACAGTATTTTTATCAGTTTCTGCTTTTGCCGCAGTTGACACAGTGGGTTTAATGCAGCAAGTGGAGAGGAACCAACCAGTTGCAACACCGTTGCAACTGGTTGGTTCCTCTCCACTTGCTGCATTAAACCCACTGTGTCAACTGCGGCAAAAGCAGAAACTGATAAAAATACTGTCAATTTTTATTGGAACCAAGGGGAGCGAATGGGACAAATTAGACTGGCCTTTCAAAGGGCTAGCAATGCTCGGTGGGCTGAATGGCGTCCTTCAGTAATATATCTTTTTGTGCCTGACTCGAGAGGCGTGAGCGAGCAATAGCTAGCACCGATGCAATTCAGTCCTTTCTTAAGCCATATATTTGGCCTAGTTTTAATCGGATTTGATTTTCGACTATTATACATGGGCGAATAATCAAGCCGAGGACAATTTGGGAAAGTAAGAGTTGGTTGGGGTAGAGTTCATCCGCAGCGCAGGCAGAACTGGTGGGTGGGTGAAATGATAGAGGGCATGCGGCAGAAACGGGAAAGGGAATGTGTATCGACACAGGACTATTTAAATCAGGGGTGGGCAAACTTTTCGGTGCAAGGGCCACATTCAGAAATTCACAATTTTAAAGGGCCGCATAGTATATTAATTAATAGACCCGGTTGTAACCAATTAGCGTGCGGCATATACCTCAGCGCTTCCCCCGGCGGCATCCTGCCTTTAGCCCTCTTTTTCTCTACTTTTCAAAAATGGCGCTTCACCCGGTTATGATTCTGGGCGCCTCATATAGAACATAAGAAGAACATAAGAACTAGGAGCAGGAGTAGGCCATCTGGCCCCTCGAGCCTGCTCCGCCATTCAATTAGATCATGGCTGATCTTTTGTGGACTCAGCTCCACTTTCCGGCCCGAACACCATAACCCTTAATCCCTTTATTCTTCAAAAAACTATCTATCTTTACCTTAAAAACATGTAATGAAGGAGCCTCAACTGCTTCACTGGGCAAGGAATTCCATAAATTCACAACCCTTTGGGTGAAGAAGTTCCTCCTAAACTCAGTCCTAAATCTACTTCCCCTTATTTTGAGGCTATGTCCCCTAGTTCTGCTGTCACCCGCCAGTGGAAACAACCTGCCCGCATCTATCCTATCTATTCCCATCATAATTTTAAATGTTTCTATAAGATCCCCCCTCATCCTTCTAAATTCCAACGAGTACAGTCCCAGTCTACTCAACCTCTCCTCATAATCCAACCCCTTCAGCTCTGGGATTAACCTAGTGAATCTCCTCATAGAACATAGAACAGTACAGGCACTTCGGCCCTCGATGTTGTGCCGAGCAATGATCACCCTACTCAAGTCAACGTATCCACCCTATACCAGTAACCCAACAGCCCTCCCCCCATTAACCTTATAAAAAAAATATTTTTTTTAAAAAAAAATTTTTTTTTTTTAAAAACAAAAATTAAAAATAATTTTTTTTAATGACTTGATCTTGGTCATAGCCCGCATAAAGACCTTTGGCGGGCCGCATGCGGCCCGCGGGCCGTAGTTTGCCCACCCCTGATTTAAATAGTGCAGATAAACAGGTTAATTCACAGGTGGTGGTGGAGCGGCCAACCTTAAAAAGAACCTGATTCACTGTCCGTGTGGAGTTTGCACATTCTCCCCGTGTCTGCGTGGGTTTCACCCCCACAACCCAAAAGATGTGCAGGATAGGTGGATTGGCCACGCTAAATTGTCCCTTAATTGGAAAAAATAATTGGGTACTCTAAATTTTAAAAAAAAGAACCTGATGATATTTGCAAAAGCTCTAAATTTGCAGCAAAATAACAGAACTGGCGTGTAACAATATATCCAAGTACCACTCCTGCAGTTGGCTGTGAATCAGGATGTGAAGGACTCCATTGCGTATTTGGCATCGTGAATGGACGAAGAGATAAAATTTTAAACGGCAAAAGGAAAAATGAGACTAATAGCACCCTTCTAACACAGGTAGTGGCTATTTATCCCATCATTCCTGTGTCAATCAGATGGATTCCATATTTAGTACATGATATCAAAAGGGCAGGAAGCATTTTAGAAAATCTGAATTAACAGCTTGCAACACGTCACAAACAACCAGATTGTTTTTTTTCTTGTGTGTGGCTCAACGACCTTGCTCACGGGGTCCAAACAATTGACAGTCACACGTGAGCTCACACCATGAGAAACGCTGTAGGTTACAATACGATGCTCAATGACTTTTCTCAAATAATATTTATGCCTGTGCGATCTAGGGGAAGTGACGTCAGTGGCTGGCTCCAGGGCTGTGACCAAGTCGAACTCTCGTCGCATCAACTTCTCCATGGGCGCGACTTCCAGTGGCGGCTATGAAGGAGTAAGTCGCACATTTGGTGGCTCCCGCAATTGTTGATTGAATTCCCACATCGGTGCATGGAGAGGCGGACTAGAAGTGCTCGCAAAGGAAGAAACAGACGAACAGAGAAGGCTTGGGCTGAAGCTGCAGCAGGTGACAGCATGGCGGACAACCGGTGTCCTGGCTTGTCGACCCAGCGGTCAACAGAGCAGCTGATGCAATTTAACCAGGAGGGATTTGCCAAGCAGAAGCAGGACTGCTTGGGCCCGACTAAAGAGTCAATTGCACGGTTGGAGCTCAGATTGGATGCCCAAGATCGGGCGATCCAGAAGGTAGAGAAGGCGCTGGCTGAGGAGGAGGAGGAACATCAAACTGCGGTGGAGTTGGAGGTGGGGATGCTGAGAGACCAGCAGAAAAGGCTCCTGGAGAAGATGGAGGACCTAGAGAATAGATCCCGCCCGCAGAACCTGAGAATTGTCGGTCTCCCGGAGGGGTCCGAAGGAGCGGACGCTGGGGCATACACAGCGGGTACGTTCCAGCAGTTGCTGGGGGATGGGACTTTCTCCCGACCCTTGGAGGTGGACAGGGCTCACAGAGCACTCGCGAGGAAGCCGCATGTCCTCCAAAATACTTAGGGCGTCAGACAGAGGGTGCAGGGGGTCAGACAGAGCGGGGTGCAGGGGGTCAGACAGAGGGTACAGGGGGTCAGACAGAGCGGGGTGCAGGGGGTCAGACAGAGCGGGGTGCAGAGGGTCAGACAGAGAGGGTGCAGGGGGTCAGACAGAGCGGGGTGCAGAGGGTCAGACAGAGAGGGTGCAGGGGGTCAGACAGAGAGGGTGCAGGGGGTCAGACAGGGTGGGTGCAGGGGGTCAGACAGGGTGGGTGCAGGGGGTCAGACAGAGCGGGTGCAGGGGGTCAGACAGAGCGGGTCTGTTCCCCTGCACACACCCTCTGTCCCCCTCACCCACTGTCTGACCCCCCCTCACCCTCTGTCTGACCCCCTGCACCCCTGTCTGTCTGACCCCCTGCACCCCTGTCTGTCTGACCCCCTGCACCCCTGTCTGTCTGACCCCCTGCACCCCTGTCTGTCTGACCCCCTGCACCCCTGTCTGTCTGACCCCCTGCACCCCTGTCTGTCTGACCCCCTGCACCCCTGTCTGTCTGACCCCCTGCACCCGTCTGTCTGACCCCCTGCACCCCTGTCTGTCTGACCCCCTGCACCCCTGTCTGTCTGACCCCCTGCACCCCTGTCTGTCTGAGCCCCCGCACCCTCTCTGTCTGACCCCCCGCACCCTCTCTGTCTGACCCCCCGCACCCTCTCTGTCTGACCCCCCGCACCCTCTCTGTCTGACCCCCCCCACCCTCTCTGTCTGACCCCCCGCACCCTCTCTGTCTGGCCCCCCGCACCCTCTCTGTCTGGCCCCCTGCACCCTCTCTGTCTGGCCCCCTGCACCCTCTCTGTCTGACCCCTTGCACCCTCTCTGTCTGACCCCCTGCACCCTCTCTGTCTGACCCCCTGCACCCTCTCTGTCTGACCCCCTGCACCCTCTCTGTCTGACCCCCTGCATCCTCTCTGTCTGACCCCCTGCACCCTCTCTGTCTGACCCCCTGCACCCTCTCTGTCTGACCCCCTGCACCCTCTCTGTCTGACCCCCCGCACCCTCTCTGTCGGACCCCCTGCACCCTCTCTGTCTGACCCCCCGCACCCTCTCTGTCGGACCCCCCGCACCCTCTCTGTCGGACCCCCTGCACCCTCTGTCGGACCCCTTGCACCCTCTCTGTCTGACCCCCTGCACCCTCTCTGTCTGACCCCCTGCACCCTCTCTGTCTGACCCCCTGCACCCTCTCTGTCTGACCCCCTGCACCCTCTCTGTCTGACCCCCTGCACCCTCTCTGTCGGACCCCCTGCACCCTCTCTGTCGGACCCCCTGCACCCTCTCTGTCTGACCCCCTGCACCCCCTCTGTCTGACCCCCTGCACCCTCTCTGTCGGACCCCCTGCACCCCCTCTGTCTGACCCCCTGCACCCCACTCTGTCTGACCCCCTGCACCCCGCTCTGTCTGACCCCCTGCATCCCGCTCTGTCCCCCTCACCCTCTCTGTCTGACCCCCTGCACCCTCTCTGTCGGGCCCCCTGCACCCTCTCTGTCTGACCCCCTGCACCCTCTCTGTCTGACCCCCTGCATCCCGCTCTGTCCCCCTCACCCTCTCTGTCTGACCCCCTGCACCCTCTCTGTCGGACCCCCTGCACCCTCTCTGTCGGACCCCCTGCACCCACTCTGTCTGACCCCCCGCACCCTCTCTGTCGGACCCCCTGCACCCTCTGTCTGGCCTCCTAAGTATTTTGCAGCTTTCAATGAGATTACCGCTCACACTTTGGAACCGAGACGACAGGCCCAGTTTGCCCAATCTCTATTTACGGGACAGTCCCGCTAGCCCCAGAACAAGTCCGGTAAACCATAATTTCACTCCCTCTAAGGCAATAATCTCCTCTGAAGTAAGGGGGCCAGAAATGCACACAGTACTCTAGGCAGGATCTAACCCAGGTTCCATACAACTGAAGCAAGACTTCACTACTCCTGTACTCAAACCCTCTCACGATAAAGGCCAACATTCCACTAGCCACCTGCACATTGGCCTTCAATGGCTTATTAACACGGACACCTGGACCTTCGGTACATTTACACTTTCTAATTTCTTACCACTTAAGAAATACTCTGTGCATCATCCCGAAGTGGAGAACCTCACATTTTCCACATTATATTCCATTTGAGGTGAGGCGAGTGATTGCCCTTGACATCAACGCAACATTTAACCGAGTGTGGCATGAAGGAGCCCTAGCAGAACTGGAGTCAATGCAAATCAGAGGGGAAAACCTTTGCTGGTTGACTACCGGCATGAAGGAAGATGGTTGTGGTGGTTGGACATCAATCATCTCAGTTCCAGGACGTGACTGCAGGAGTTGCTCACGGTATCGCACTTGGCCCAACCATCTTCAGCTGCTTCACCAATGACTTTTCCATCATAAGATCAGAAGTGGAGATATTCGTTGGTAACTGCATAACGTTCAGCACCATTCCCGACTCCTCTGATAATGAAGCAGTCCATGTCCAAATGCAGCAAGACCTGGACAATATCCAGGCTTAGGCTGACAAGTGGCAAGTTACATTTGCTCCAAGCAATGACCATCTCCAACAAGAGACAATCAAACCATCACAACCATGTCATTCAATAGCATTGCCATCGCTGAATGCCCCGCTATTCACATTCTGGGAGTTACCACTGACCAGTCACTGAACTGGACTCATCATATAAATATTGTGTCTAAAGTGCAGATCAGAGGCTAGGAATCCTATGGTAACACATCTCTAGAATCTCCACAGCCTGTCCACCATCTACAAGGTACAAGTCAGGAGTGTGATGGAATACTCCCCCCAGTGCCTGGACAAGTGGAGCTCCAACAACACTCAAGAAGCTCGACACCGTCCAGGACAAAGCAGCCCACTTGATTGGAAACCCTTCCACAAACGTTCATTCCTTCCACCACCGATGAACAGCGGCAGCCGTGTGCACCAACTACACGTCAGACCGCAGGAACTCACCAAGGCTCCTTCGGCAGCACCTTCCAAAACTACGACCACTACCATCTAGAATGACAGGTCGGCAGGTACACGGAAACACCACCACCTGGAATTTCCCCACCAAGTCACTCACTACCCCGGCGTGGAAGTATATCATCATTCTTTCACTGTGGTTAGGTCAAAATCCTGGACATCCCTCGTAACAGTACTGTGGGTGCACGCACACCACAGGGACTGCATCGGTTCAAGGTGACAGCTCATCACCACCTTCTCAAGGGCAATTAGGGATGGGCAATACATCCTGGCCTAGTCAGCGACACCCTCATCACATAAATGAATAAAACTAAAACCTGCCATGTTCTTTCCTACTCACTAAAGTCTATCCAAGTCCTCTTGAAAGCGTTTTGCAACTTCCTCACAAACCACATTCCCTTTACATTATTCATAAAGGTGTAAATATTACATTTGGGACGTTATTGACAGAACTAAGAAGGGTGAGAGATGGTCTTGTTGCCGCACATAAAATTCTTAAGGGGCTTGAGCTGGAAGTTGCTGGGAAGATGTTTCCCCAGGCTAGAAATCTAGAACACATGGTCACAGTTCGAGAATAACGGTACAGCTATGAGATGAGGAACAATTTCTTCACTGAAAGGATTGTGAATCGTTTGGAATTCTCTACCCAGATAGCCATGGATGCTCATTGATGAGCATATTCACGGCAGGGGTCAACAGATTTTTGGGTACAAAGGGAATCAAAGAATATGGGGGAAGTGAGGGAAAGGTAGAGTTGAGGTAGGAGATCAGGCATGAACGCATGGGATGACAGAGCAGGCTAGAAAGGATGACAGGTCAAACGTGCTCCTATTTCCTGTGTTCTCAGGTCCTGAGGATGACCCAAGGTGTTTTATAGCCAATGATGACGTTACTGCTGTCAATTTTTGTGCAGTGTGTGCAGGAGGGTTTGCTGACATAGTATGTAGATAGGCCAACAAGGGGCGATGCCACATTGGATTTGGTACTAGGTAATGAACCCGGCCAGGTGTTAGATTTAGATGTAGGTGAGCACTTTGGTGATAGTGATCACAATTCGGTTATGTTTACTTTAGCGATGGGCAGGGATAGATATATACCACAAGGCAAGAATTATAGCTGGGGGAAAGGCAATTATGATGCTATTCGGCAAGATTTAGGATGTATAGGATGGGGAAGGAAACTGCAGGGGATGGGTACAATCGAAATGTGGAGCTTTTTCAAGGAACAGCTACTGCGTGCCCTTGATAAGTATGTACCTGTCAGGCAAGGAGGAAGTTGTCGAGCAAGGGAACCGTGGTTTACTAAGGAAGTTGAAGTACTTGTCAAGAGGAAGAAGAAGGCTTATGTTAGGATGAGACATGAAGGCTCAGTTAGGGCATTTGAGAGTTACAAGTTAGCCAGGAAGGACCTAAAGGGAGAGTTAAGAAGAGCGAGGAGAGGACACGAAAAGTCGTTGGTGGATAGGATCAAGGAAAACTCTAAGGCTTTCTATAGGTACATCAGGAACAAAAGAATGACTAGAGTAAGATTAGGGCCAATCAAGGATAGTAGTGGAAAGTTGTGTGTGGAATCAGAGGAGATAGGGGAAGCGTTAAATGGATATTTTTCGTCAGTGTTTACACTGGAGGAAGACAATGTTGTCGAGGAGAATACTCAGGTACAGTCAACCAGGCTAGATGGGATTGAGGTTCACATGGAGGAGGTGTTAGCAATTTTGGAAAGTGTAAAAATAGATACGTCCCCTGGGCCAGATGGGATTTATCCTAGGATTCTCTGGGAAGCCAGGGAGGAGATTGCAGAGCCGTTGTCCTTGATCTTTATGTCGCCGTTGTCGACAGGAATAGTGCCAGAAGACTGGAGGATAGCAAATGTTGTCCACTTGTTCAAGAAGGGGAGTAGAGACAACCCTGGTAATTATAGACCTGTGAGCCTTACTTTGGTTGTGGGTAAAATGTTGGAAAAGGTTATAAGAGATAGGGTTTATAATCATCTTGAAAAGAACAAGTTGATTAGCGATACTCAACACGGTTTTGTGAAGGGTAGGTCATGTCTCACAAACCTTATTGAGTTTTTTGTGAGGGTAAAGCGGTTGATGTGGTGTATATGGATTTCAGTAAGGCGTTTGATAAGGTTCCTCACGGTAGGCTATTGCAGAAAATACGGAAGTATGGGATTGAAGGTGATTTAGCGGTTTGGATCAGTAATTGGCTAGCTGAAAGAAGACAGAGGGTGGTGGTTGATGGCAAATGTTCATCTTGGAGTTCAGTTACTAGTGGTGTACCGCAAGGATCTGTTTTGGGGCCACTGCTGTTTGTCATTTTTATAAATGACCTGGAAGAGGGTGTAGAAGGATGGGTTAGTAAATTTGCAGATGACACGAAGGTCGGTGGAGTTGTGGATAGTGCTGAAGGATGTTATAGGTTACAGAGGGACATAGATAAGCTGCAGAGCTGGGCTGAGAGGTGGCAGATGGAGTTTAATGCGGATAAGTGTGAGGTGGTTCACTTTGGAAGGAGTAACAGGAATGCAGAGTACTGGGCTAATGGCAAGATTCTTGAGTAGTGTAGAGGAACAGAGAGATCTCGGCATCCAGGTACATAAATCCCTGAAAGTTGCCACCCAGGTTAATAGGGCTATTAAGAAGGCATATGGTGTGCTATCCTTTATCAGTAGGGGGATTGAGTTTCGGAGCCACGAGGTCATGCTGCAGCTGTACAAAACTCTGGTGCGGCCGCACCTGGAGTACTGCGTGCAGTTCTGGTCACCACATTATAGGAAGGATGTGGAAGCTTTGGAAAGGGTTCAGAGGAGATTTACTACGATGTTGCCTGGTATGGAGGGAAGGTCTTACGAGGAAAGGCTCAGGGACTTGAGGTTGTTTTCGTTAGAGAGGAGAAGGCTGAGAGGTGACTTAATAGAGACATACAAGATAGTCAGAGGGTTAGATAGGGTGGACAGTGAGAGTCTCTTTCCTCGGATGGTGATGACCAACACGAGGGGACATAGCTTTAAATTGAGGGGTGGTAGCTATAGGACAGATGTCAGAGGCAGTTTCTTTACTCAGAGAGTAGTAGGGGTGTGGAACGCCCTGCCTACAACAGTAGTAGACTCGCCAAATTTAAGGGCATTTAAGTGGTCACTGGATAGACATATGGATGAAAATGGAATAGTGTCGGTCAGATAGGCTTCAGATGGTTTCACGGGTCGGCGCAACATCGAGGGCCGAAGGGCCCGTACTGCGCTGTAATGTTCTATGTTCTATGTTCTAAACCAATTTGAGCAGAGCAAATCTCTAAACTGCAAACGAATGAATGGCCAATGAATCATTCCTCAAAAGGTGGAATGGGATTGTATATGTCCAGGCAAACAGGGCTTTGGTTTACCTTCTCGCCTATAAGACAGCACTTCTGCCAATGCAGCACTCCCTCGGTGCCGCCCATCGTGTGTGCTCAGGTTACAAAGCTTGAGCCCACCGCCTTCTGACTGAGCACAAGGGGTTACCAACTGAATTGAGTTGACCAGAGTTAAAATAAGGGAAGAGAAAGAAAAAGAGAGCGAGGTAATAAAAAGAGGTAAGTGACAGAAACCATTTTGTTTTGCAATCCCCAAGAGTGGCAGACACAGGAAGGACAAACGGCGCCAAGATCAATTACAAAGAAAAATTACTCCAGGGCAGGCGGGGGGGAGGATGAGAGAGGAGAGGAGAGAGGAGAGATGTCCTCAGCTCGCAAAATGCCTACCTGACATGATCGTTCCAAATAAACTTTTTCCGTGGTCCCATGACTCTTCGTCCTGGCTTATCGTCATCATCCTCGTCGGAGCAATTTCTGTCTCGATCCTCTTCGGACGCCATTCTGAAAAGATGAGAGGAAAAGAGAGCTGGAAACTGGCATCTGCCCTCTGCTCCTAACCACACCCCACCACCACCCTTCTCCCTTAGATCCAGAAACTGCTGTTGTTGTTGCCCACGCTCCGTAATATCCCAGGGTTCAGATACCGACTGTGGCCAGTGGCTCTGACCCTCACGGGGAGCAGGACAGGAGGACTCTAGAATGGGGGCGTTATCTCAAGTCACTGGAACACAATGGGGAGGATGTTGTGGTTCAGTTGCACAGCGAAGGCCCCACTTTGGGTACTATAACCTCAGGAAAGTGAGGGGATGCAGTGATTTCACCTCTTCAGAAGCTGCAGTTGCCTGGAGCTTAAAGCGTTACATTAGCAATGGTGCGTAAAATTGGCTTCTATCCCACTGGGTTTAAAAAGATTGTAGGGTGGTGTAAAGGTCCTTAAAATGATAAAACCAGCTTGTATTCTCTCGCGAAGAGAAGGTTGAGTGGCCTGGTGTTTGGACGGGGCATCGAGTATAAAAGCTGGCAAGTCATGCTACAGTTGTATAGAACCTAGGTACGGTCGTACTTGGAATATTGCGCACATTCTGGTCGTCACACTACCAGAAGGGTGTGGAGCCTTTGGAGAGGGTGCAGAGGAGGTTTACCTGGATGTTAGCTATGTGGAGAGGCTGAATAGACTCGGACTGTTTTCATGAGAAAGATGGAGGTCGAGGGGTGACCTGATAGAGGTCTACAGGATTATGAGGGGCATGGATAGAGTGGATGGGCAGGCACTCTTTCCCAGGGTGGAGGGGTCAGTCATCAGGGGCATAGGTTTAAGGTCCGTGGGGCAAAATTTAGAGATGTGCGAGGCAGGTTTTTTTTACGCAGAGGGTGGCGAGTGCCTGGAACACGCTGCCAGGGGAGGATGTGGAAGCAGATACATTAACTGCGTTCAGAAGGCATCTTGACAAACACATGGATAGGATGGGTATAGAGGGATTCGGCACAAGGAAGTGCTGAGGGTTTTGGCAAAGGTTGGTATCATTACCAGTACATGCTTGCAGGGCCGAAGGGCCTGTTCCTGTGCTGTATTGTTCTTTGTTAAAACAGAGTAATCCAGATGAAGCGGGTGCAATCTTAAAATTAAACTTTCGCACACAAAGGGCAGCAGGAATATGGAGCTCTCTTCCCCCGCCAAAAGACAGTCGATACGGTGATCAATTGGAGCTTTCACAACCGAGATAAGATTTTTGTAAGGGTAACAAGGAATATTGGACACAGGTAGGCAAACTGATTTGATACGGAGTGACTCACTCCTGTTGCTATGTGATTAAGCAACAGAGAGAGATTGGCCAAAAAGCTGCAATTAGCATTTATGTTAAGAATCACCAACATCCGGGCAGCACGGTGGCACAGTGGTTAGCATTGCTGCCTACGGCGCTGAAGACCCGGGTTCGAATCCCGGCCCTGGGTCACTGTCCGTGTGGGGTTTGCACATTCTCCCCGTGTCTGCGTGGGTTTCACCCCCACAACCCAAAGATGTGCAGGCTAGGGAGATTGGCCACTCTAAATTGCCCCTTAATTGGAAAAAATAATTGGGTACTCTAAATATATTTTAAAAAAGAATCACCAACATATATGCTCTCCACCAGGAAATGCAGCACAATTTGACGCAGGCCTCTGCTCAGTGTGTTTCCAACAATTGTAAAACGCCACTGCTTTCAAACGTGATTGTTAGCATCCTTGTGCTGGTGCTGTGGGACCCTCCCAGCGTACATGGCGCTGATTGGCATTCACCACCCACGGGTGAAAGAATCTCTCTCTACCTGCATTGACCTCACATGGAGGGCCAGTTTGATGCCACAGCTTGTCAGCCTGTGAATGTTTGCAGCTCGTCCACTGCTCCCCGATCCTTAGCCAACGAGCCCTAGCAACAAATCACCTCATTCACTGTGACTGCTCTGGTCTAGTACTTGCGCCTGGGCAAGCACTTGGAAGAAAACAGTTGGAACGTACTTGGCGAACCGGGCCTGCGTGTGCGCTTGCAGTTCCTCCTGGTATTTTATCAGCTGAGCCGGCATCACATTTGCCACTGCTTCCTTCAGCTTCTGCGTCGGATCCCGTAACCGCTCGTCCTGGGAGGGAAACGCAGACATTGAGAGCAGAAAATTACTCCTGGAGAAATCCGTGTGGTATTCAGGCCTCTACAGCCTCCACTATGGTTGACGATCAGGGGATTGTATGCACCTGCTTTGAGGGTACAGACCAGCTCAGGACAGATGCTCAGTTAATACCGTGCTCGTCGCCAACACCACACACGGTTTAGCTCAGTTGGCTGGACGGTTGGTTCGCGATGCAGAGCGAGGCCAACGCCGTGGGTTCAATTCCCGTACTGGCCGAGGTTATTCATGAAGGCCCTGCCTTCTCAACCTCGCCCGAGGTGTGGGTGATCCACAGGTTAAATCACCACCAGTCAGCTCTCCCCCTGAAAGGGGGAAAGCAGCCTATGGTCATCCGGAAATGTGGATACTTCACTGTTACACTTGGAATGAGAAAAAGCAAGAGGTTGTGGCTTGGCAAGCTTGGAGATCCTTTCCGTGACCCCAGAGGCCAATTAAAATGCCGCTACTGTTGCTCAGGCTGAGGATCACCTTTGCAGAAGTGGGAATCAAAGTTGGAACTGCTGGCCTGTTTGACTTACATATTATTCTTGTCCCATTTATCTCTGAACACTTTACTGGGCATGGGTGTTTGGAAAGGGGGGAAACACAGAATTCTGCACACTCTCAAATTCTTTTTACCTGCTCGTTGAGGTGTAGCTTCTTCAGGCGCTTCATTAGTGTGTCCCTGCTACAGGGCAGGAAGGAGACCAGGAAACCATACACTCCCGAACGCAGTGTCACATTCAACTCCTGTACTTGTAATTCAATGCTGCACAGACAGATGGAGAGGCAGACCCGACATTAGCAACAAGATATCAATGACAAAGCTTGCATCTAAACTCCTGCCACCACTGCCCTTCCTTCTTCCCTTCCAAAACTGAAACTTGACGTTCTGCAGCCTTGCCACACAACTGTCGGTGTGCTGCCACGCACTTAGGAGCTCAAATGCATCGTGTTTGTCACTGAATGCACGCAGAGGAGAAGGAAGTCATCATTCAGAAAATGAACACTCTTGTGTTCATTCCCAGCTTCGCCCACCATCTTTTATGCTCTCATCAAAACAGAATGAGACCGTTCAGCCCCTCGAGCTTGTTCAGTCAGATTGTGCCCAATTCTCCTTTCTTATTCTCTGGCAATTTGCCTGGAGTTTATCCACCGCTTTGGGGATTGTACTCGCAAAATTCTACCCACCTTTCTCAGAAAATTGCACAAGCAGAGATCGAAATCTGAAGAAAGCGGAATACTTACTCTAGCAGGATAGTGTTGATGTCCGGAGTAAAGAATTTCTTTTTTCCTTCCCCTTCAGAGACCTTGGCAGCCTGGGTAAACACAGAAACACTGTTAAAGACACGGCCTGGAATATAATCACACCTGGGTATAAACCATCCAGTTACAATCTGGCCTGTGGCTCATTGCACATGTCCAGTGAGTCACGCTGGAGTTTACACAGTTTATGATGCGGAATAATAAACGCCGCATATGGGGCGGTTACACGGAATAATGTACAACAGGGACAAGTTTAGTGTCATCTGCCAATTTTGAAATCGTCTCTCACATGTCGTCATTGATGTATAATCAGGAACAGAAGGGTCACCCACACCAAACCCTGGAGAATTCTGCTACAAACATTCCTCAAATCCGGAAAACAACTGTTAACCACGACTGTTTTATGCCAATCAGCCAATTGTATCCATATTGCTACTGCTCCCTGTATTCCATGAGTTCCTACTTTGCTTATGTGTCTGTTTTGTAGCTCTTTATCTTTGGAAGCCCATGTAGGCCACACCAACAGCATTATCTTCATCAACCCTCTGTTGATGAAAAAAAAAGGAAATTAATGGTTTTTCCCTAAACAAAGTCAAATTATCCTCAACTATCATGGCAGATTACTACCTGAATGGTTGTAAATTGGGAAAGGGGAGTGTGCAGCGGGACCTGGGTGTCATAGAACATAGAAAAATACAGCACAGAACAGGCCCTTCAGCCCACGACGTTGTGCCGAACTTTTGTCCTAGATTAAGAACAAATTAATCTACACCCTAATCGTTCTCCATTCTAATGAGAAAATGCCTAGCACCCTCAACCTTTCCTCGTATGACCTACTCTCCATTCCAGGCAACATCCTGGTAAATCTCCTTTGCACCTTTTCCAAAGCTTCCACATCCTTCCTAAAATGAGGTGACCAAAACTGCACAAATGTGGCCTGACCAAGCTTTTGTACAGCTGCATCATCACCTCACACATAGGGGTGTTTTAGTGTGCAATGGACAGTATGTCACTCTAAATTGATAACAGCGCCATTATTTTTTTTTACATTTAGAGTAGCCAATTTTTTTTCTCCCCCAATTAAGGGGCAATTTAGCGTGGCCAATCCACCTACCCTGCACATCTTTGGGTTGTGGGGGTGAAACCCACACAGACACGGGGAGAATGTGCAAACTCCACACGGACAGTGACCCAGGACCGGGATTCGAACCCGGGTCCTCAGCACCGCAGTCCCAAGTGCTAACCACTGTGCCACCCAACCTAGTGCCATTATAAAACATATACGCATGATGTACCACAATTTTCTAATGCAGATCCTTGTGCTAGAAGTTTTGGAAAAGAAATGAATCTCCCCACGGCATTCAAGGCCCTCCACTGTGACCAAATCCCCATTGGTTTTAGACAATGGAAGTCATTCTGCTGATTCTCTGGAAGTTCTGCCATAAGCTTACCCTGATTTAGCACGTTATGGCGAGAGACAGGAAGTCGGAGTGTCCTGTAATCTTTTCCAGATAAGCCCCGAACGCGTGCAAAAGCTGTGCTTCAGTGACTGTAACCATGTGCTCTCTGTACAGCTTTAACAGACGTCGATACCATGACCAGGACTCTCAATCTTTAACCTTACTGTCACCCACTTTTTTCTTGATCTGCAAAAACTGCCCCACACTTTGATGCTTTGCCCCCCCCACCCCCGCCCAATTTCCATGCACTACCTTTGCAGTGGGGGAGCTCCAAAAGGAAGATCCTGCCAAAGCTTTCACCCAAACATTCTTCAGCATTCTTGATCACTTCTACATAGAAACCTAGGAATTAGGAGCAAAAGTAGGCAATTGAGTCCTTCGAGCCTGTTCCACCATTCAATCAAATCGTGGCTGATCTCGTCCTGGTCTCAAATCCACCTCCCTCCCTGTTCCTTTTAGCCTGTTTTTTTTTTTGTCAGAAATATATCCATCTCCCTCTTGAAACCATTTAATGATTCAGACTCCACCGCACTATGGGGCAGCGAGTTCCATATTTCAATACCCTCTGCGAGAAGTAGTGCCTCCTCATCTCAGTTTTAAATCTACCGCCTCTCAACGTGTATCTGTGACCTCTTGTTCTACTTTGCTCCACAAGGGGGAATATTTGGTCTACATTTACTTTATCAGTCCCATTTAGTATTTTGTGTACCTCGATCAGATCCCCTCTCATCCTTTTAAACTCCAGCGAGTATAAGCCCAAACTGTTTAATCTCTCCTCATATGTCAACCCCTACATCCCCGGTATCAATCTGGTGAACCTCCTCTGAACTGCCTCCAATGTCACCACATCCTTCCTCAAATAAGGAGACCAAACTGGACGCAATACTCCAGATGTGGTCTCACCAATACTTCTTACTTTTATAATCCAGCCCTTTTGCAATAAACGCTCACAGTCCATTTGCCTTTCTTAATACATTCTGTACCCGAATACCGACTTGCTACGATTCATGAACAAAGACACCCAGATCCCTCTGCCCAGATGTATTTGGAATCTGCTTCCCATTTAGATTTGCACGACTATTTTTTCGGCCAAAATGGATAACCTCACAACGCCATCAGCCAAATTTTGGCCCAATCTCCTAGCCTATCCAAACCTGCCTGGAAAATCTGTATCTCCTCTTCACTGCCTGCTTTTCCACATATTTTAGTATCATCCGTAAATTTTGCAATGTTACACTCTGTCCCTGCTTGCAGATCATTTATAAAGATTGTAAACAGTGGAGGTCTGAGGACTGACCCCTGCGGTGGCCCCGCTGGTCACGGTTCACCAGCCAGAGAAGGACCCATTTAACCCGACCCTCTGCTTTATAATCAGTCAGCCAACGCCTGCTACTTTTGTGAATATTCAAGTCCTTCAGGCTTCTCGCGATCCTTTCCACCTCCTCATTAGTTCAACCACATTGTCTAGAGCACTGGGCCATTCAGACAAGAAGGTTT
Source organism: Scyliorhinus canicula (assembly GCF_902713615.1). Classification (NCBI taxonomy): domain Eukaryota; kingdom Metazoa; phylum Chordata; class Chondrichthyes; order Carcharhiniformes; family Scyliorhinidae; genus Scyliorhinus; species Scyliorhinus canicula. The sequence goes on along the minus strand of NC_052168.1, from coordinate 26,192,001 downwards.
AGCATTAATTTATTGTCTTCTCGGGAAGGCAACTAGCTGACAGTGGACTGTGTGTCTACAATGTTTCTGCAGTCGGACAGTGCTATCTAATGGCAATCGGCAACTCGCCACGGTTGTGAAGACGGTAACACGATTTTCGCCACATGCATTAAATTTAGTTGAAAACCCCCGAGACACAGCTGCTAAAATAGCAAACAGGAACTTTAGTTTACTGCATGGTGTTCAGAGGACAGAAATGCGGCAAGTGGCTCAACAGACTCATACTGGCATTCCTGCTCCACGTGCACCCCCTCCCCCTGGCTCCCACTTCATCTAACTCCATCAATGTAACTTCCTACTGCTTTCCTGTCCTGTGTTTATGGAGCTTCCTCTTAAACGAATCAATCCTATTCACCACAATCACTCCTTGTTGTAGCGAGTTTCACATTCGAACCACGCACTGGGTAATGAAGGATCAAAGTTCCCTATCAGATTGATTAGTGACCGTCTTAAATTTTGTGCTTCCTTGTTCTCGATTCTCCAACAAGCGGAAAACCTTCTCCACCAAACCTTCTCAATCTTAAAGGCATCAATTAGGTCGCCTGTCTCTTCTCTCAGCACCAGTAAAGCACCCCAGACTGTTTGCACCATCTCCAGTGCCTCAATATCCTTTTCACAATTTGGAGACCGGTAATATTCACAATGCTCCCAAGTGTGTTCTAACCAATGTTTCATACAAGTTCAACATAACTTCCCAACTTCTCAATCCTACCCTTTTAGAAATGAATCACAGCGGTTTATTTGCTTTCTGCTACGGCCCCTATAGAGAGCTGCGAAGGGAGGAAGTGGTGGCAAACCGTTGTAAATCACTGGTCAGACCTCAGCAAGAATGTTGTGTCCAGATCACGGCACTACCACACTTTACAGGGAGGATGTCAAAGCATCGAAGAGGGTGCAGATGAGATTTACCGGCACGGTACAAAGATGAGGGATTTGGGTTGTGCAGAGAGATGGGGAAAAGCTGGGATGGTTCCCCGAGAGAAAGGCAAGGGGGGGATTTGATAGAAGTGTTAAACACTATCAGGGGGTTTTGATAAGAACATGAAGGGAGGAAATGTTTTCACCGGCAGGATGATTAACCAGAGGACACAGATATTAGATAATTGGCAAAAAGACACTGGGGGCAGGGAAGAGATTAAAATTTTGTTTTATTCACTGAGTTCTGCTGATCTGGAATGTGTTGCCTGAATGGTGGCGGAAAATTAGCAGATTCAATAGCAACTTTCTAAAGGAAGTTGGGTATATCCTTAAAAAAGTAAACGATTGCAGGGTTATGGAACTGGGCAGGAGTGGGACTAATTGGGAGCGCTTTCAGAGATTTGATGCAAGCACCATGGACTGAATGCCCTCTTAATAGGCCTTTTGATTCTGTCATGCACACATTATGCAAACAAACTCACTTCACATGCACATGTACATCACTTCTGCCACTTTTCAGTAACCAAGGCCCTCCTGACGATTAAAAATACACTTGTGGGCAGCATGGTGGCACAGTGGTTAGCACTGGGACTACGCTGAGGACCTGGGTTTGAATCCCGGCCCTGGGTCACTGCCCGTGTGGAGTTTGCACATTCTCCCCGTGTCTGTGTGGGATTCACCCCCACAACCCAAAGATGTGCAGGGTAGGTGGATTGGCCACGGTAAATTGCCCCTTAATTGGGAAAAAAATAATTGGGTACTATAGATTCATGAAATAAATACACTTCACACTTTCAACATACATAGTGTCCAAAAAAGGTTAAAGTCCACACACATGGAATGCGCAAACAAGTTGAGATTGCGTGCCCCACGGCGGTGTCTATATAGAATTCACAGTGCAGAAGGAGGCTATTCGGTTCATCGCGTCTGCACCGGCCCTTGGAAAGAGCACCCCACCCTATTCCTGTAACACAGTAGCCCCACACAACCATTTTTACACACTAAGGGCAATTTAGAATGGTCAATCCACCTAATCCGCACCTCTTTGGACTGTGGGAGGAAACCAGAGCACCAGGAGGAAACCCACGCAGACACGGGGAGAACGTGCAGACTCCGCACAGATAGTGAGTGACCCAAGCCAGGAATCGAACCTGGGGCCCCGGAGCTGTGAAGCAACTGTGCTCACCACTGCGCTACCGTGTCATCTATTGGTCATAGTTATCAACTGAAATGTAATCAATCACATCAGCATTCCCAATTCACCACATATGGCTAATGGTCGAGGAACGCAAAACAAATTCAGCTTGTGTTCCTGCTCCTGATCAAGACACAGTGACACCCGCTGTACGATTGCACTGATGGGACAGGACTCGTGTCGGTTGTGTGGTAGTGGTACCAATTACAGAGAAGCTTTGAACGGATCCCTTCAATGCCCTGGGTTCATACTGGTTTGCAAAGATATGCTCCAGGCGGAGTGTGCTGAAGTCAATACAGTCAATCATTTATCACAGCGGGCAGCACGGTGGCGCAATGGTTAGCACTGCTGCTTACGGCGCTGAGGACCCGGGTTCAAATCCCAGCCCTGGGTCACTGTCCGTGTGGAGTTTGCACATTCGCCCCGTGTCTGCGTGGATTTCACCCCCACAACCCAAAGATGTGCAGGTTAGGTGGATTGGCCAATCTAAATTGCCCCTTAATTAGAAAAGAAATAATTGGGTACTTTAAATTAAACAAAAATCATTCATCACAGCATTCTTGCTCCTAAATCCGTCCAACGTCCTCCTCCCCGTCGGCGACTAAGGCTAGATCAGATTGTAAGCAACTTTGGCATCCTACTTGACATCTCGGTGAGATTCCAAACACTTATTCACTCCATCAACAAGACTATTTCCACCACTGCTTCAGCCCATTTGCTTGCTATATGCCGTAGCTCTCAAATGGAATTTCCAAAATGTTTCAAAAACCCCCTCTCCTTCTTTAAGACCCTCCTAAAAACTTGCCTCTTTCATCAAGCTTTTAGTCACTTTATCAAATATTTTTTAAAAATATTTATGACTCCACAAAGCAAGGTGGAACATCTTTCTACGAAAAAGGCACTTATATTGTCATGTGAGAGTACCTTTAAGAAATGGGTGGTTATAAACGGATGTGTAAGGGCAGCACGGTGGCCTAGTGGTTAGCACAACTGCCTCACGGCGCTGAGGTCCCAGGTTCGATCCCGGCCCTGGGTCACTGTCCGTGTGGAGTTTGCACATTCTCCCCGTGTCTGCGTGGGTTTCGCCCCCACAACCCAAAGATGTGCAGAGTAGGTGGATTGGCCACGCTAAATTTCTCCTTAATTGGAAAAAATAATTGGGTAATCTAAATTTATTTTTAAAAATGGATGTGTATACAGTATCTGTAGTGAGAGTACCTTTAAGAAATGGGTGTTTATTGCTGTCAGAATGGGTGCAGCTGAGCTGTGTCAGCTTTTTACTTTAGTTTTAGGCGGTTTGCTGCAGGGTGTGTTTTAGTTTCGTTTTCAGAGCTGGATAGCCGCATTCACAACCAGAAGGTGTATTAGAGTCTCTCTCTGTAATCTAAAGACTGTAAATCGACCCTTTGGTGATTTAAAACTAATAACAGTAGTGACTTTAACCTGATGTGCTTCTGGTAAAAGGTGTTTTAAGTTTTATGGATGTTAAAAGGAAAGCTTAAAGGATTATTTAGTGTCGTATTCTTTGGGAGTTGTATTTGAATTAATGGTTAATTCAAATTATGATTAATTAATTGATGGTTGCTAAGATGGTCACTGTATGTTTTAAAAAGGTTAACTTGAGTTCATAGAATAAACATTGTTTTGCTTTAAAAAATACTTTTCAATTTCTGCTGTACCACACCTGTAGAGTGGGCCGTGTGCTCCCCATACCACAATCTATTAAAAGTTGTGGGTCAGGTGAACTCCGTGATACACTTTGGGGTTCTCTAAACCCTGGCCCATAACACTATGAAGGGCAAGAGGGGGGAGGAGAACGAGTTCCATGCTTTTGACTCCGTGATGAGGAATGATTGGCGACACGTGTCCATGTCAGGTTGATGAGTTGAAAGGAACTTGGGAGCTGATGGTCTGCACACAAGGACAGGATCCGGCTGAGCTACAAAGGATCCCATTTTTAGACCATAAGACATTGGAGCAGAATTAGGCCATTCAGCCCATCGAGTCTGCTCTGCCAATCAATCATGGCTGATATGTTTCTCATCCCCCCATTCTCCTACCTTCTCCCTGTAACCCCTGACCCCTTATTAATCGAGAACCTATCTATCTTTGTCTTAAAGACACTCAGTGATTTTTGCCTCCACAGCCTTCTGCGGCTAAGAGCTCCACAGATTCACCACCCTCTATGTCTTCTTGTTCTAGTTTTTTAAACTAGTGGAAACATCCTCTCCATGTCCACTCTATCTAGGCCTCTCAGTATCCTATAAGTTTCAATAACGTCCCCCCCCTCCTACTTCTAAAATCCAACGAGTATAGACCCAGAGTCCTTAACCTTCCTCATATGGCAGGTTCTTCATTCCCAGGATCGTTCTTATGAACCTCCTCTGGAGCATTTCCAAGGTCAGCACATCCTTCCTTAGATACGGGGCCTAAAACTGCTCACAATTTTCCAAATTGAATAGAATGCCAGTATTCACCATTCAGGTTTGGATGTGAACAGTGCCAGCAAGGGAAGGCTCTGCGCACATCTTTGTGGAAAACACGCACTCCAAGGAGGCAAAGGGAGAAGCATAAAATTAAGAGTTAAGCTCCCACCCCCCCGCAAAAGGCAGGGAAGGGAGGGAAAAATCAAACCAGACAAGGCACCCCTGATCACTCTCCAATCATTCCTGTTTAAAAATGACGGAGAGATTTGAGTGCAGCTTTAACAAAACACATGGAGGGCAGCACAGTGGCACAGTGGTTAGCATTGCTGCCTACGGCACTGAGGACCCGGGTTCGTATCCCGATCCAGGATCACTGTCTGTCCGTGTGGAGTTTGTACATTCTCCCCGTGTCTGCGTGGGTTTCACCCCTACAACCCAAAGATCTGCAGGTCAGATGGATTGGCCACGCTAAATTGCCCTTTAATTGTAAAAAATAATGGGGTACCCTAAATTTATTTTTAAAAAACCAAAAAGAAACACATGGTTGAACACTTGAGAAATAAGGGGCGGAATTTTCTGCTCCCGGGAAAAATCGGGAGGGCCGTCGTGAACTCGGCCGAGTTTCACGACGGCCTCGGAGGCCGCTCCTCGCCCCCTATTCTCCCCTCACGGAGGAGATTTGAGCGGCGCTCCGTAAATCCCGGCCGCGGGGGCGTCGCGCCGAGAATTACGTGGCTGGCACGCCTAATGGCGTCAGCCGCGCATGCGCAGGTTGGCCAGCTCCAAACTGCGCATGCGCGGCTGACGTCATGACGCTGTAGGCACGAGCCGGCGCATGCGCGGTGGCCGTCTTTCCCCTCAGCCGTCCTGCAAGACGTGGCGGCTTGATCTTGCGAGGCGCAGGAGGGGAAATAGTGCGTCTGATTTGGACGCCAGCCCGATGATCGGTGGGCACCGATCGCGGGCGTGTCCCCTCCCGAGCACAGTCGTGGTGCTCTTGCCCTAAATGGCCCCCTAGAAGCCCCAAACGGGCATCTGGCGCCCGTTTCACGATGGCAGCGACCAGGTGTGTTTGCCGCCGTCGCGAAACGGTCATGAACGGCCGGCCGCTCGGCCCATCGGGGTCGGAGAATCACCGTGAAAAACGGCGAGCAGCAATTCGTCCAAGCGCCAGGGAGGGGTTCGGGGGGGCGCGAAAAATGTCGGGGGGCCCTCCCACCATTCTCCCACGCCGCGTGGGGAGCGGAGAATTCCGCCCAAGGACTTGGGGAAAGATTTGGATTTTCGCTTCCTATTTCTCTCTTCCCACTTTTTCCCCCAATTGAATCAGCATCCCATACCACATTCCGACTCGAGCATTTTGAGTGCTAACTCTCCATTTCATTTGAAAAAAAGGTCAAAGCTAACAATGTTGTGGTTACTATTCCCTAGAGGCTCCCCTATCCGTATCATTACTGACCTCAGGAAGAACAGCACCTTCAAAATGGAGAATAAAAGCTGGAAAATGAAATCTGATCTTTACAAATGCCACTTCTTCATTTTCTAATAATGTACTTACATGGGTTTCGTTGTTTGAATGGAGCGCACACAGTGCCTTGAGATCATGGATGCGTTTTTCAAGCTGGGCAGGTAACCCTACTGGCAACTCGGACACCGGCTTTTGGCTCTGGGCGGGGAGGATGAGGTTGGAGGGCATTGCCATGTTGCTGTTTTCCTCGGTTTCGGAGGCTGGGCTTCCGCTCGACGTTTCTGCTAGCAGCTTATCTATGTCCAGGTCCCCAAGCAACTCCATAGCATTGGCAGCTTCCTGAAGCAAGTCATGCTCGTTCGAGTTCCCCAGAATGGCAAAGACCTGGTCAGAGGCAGTCAGGCTGAAATCGGGACAGCCCGCGTTCTTTGCAGCCTGCTCGAGGACCTGGGAGACGGGTGGAGGCTTCAAGGTGATTTCCTGCTTTTTCATAGCGTCTTTCTCCTTCTGGAACTTTTTGAGCATTTCGGCCAACGACAAGGCGTCACTGTGATTTTTCCGCTTCTTTTTGTGTTTGTCAGCGTTGAGGGCCACCACTCTGAAAGAGAGCAGAGAAACGTTTACAGGGTAGTGTAATGGCTACAATAGCAGACTAATAACCAACAAGACAGGAGTTCAAATGCTACCACATCTGAAGGCAGGTTGAGAACATAAGAACACAAGAACTAGGAGCAGGAGTAGGCCATCTGGCCCCTCGAGCCTGCCCCGCCATTCAATTAGATCATGGCTGATCTTTTGTGGACTCAGCTCCACTTTCCGGCCTGAACACCATAACCCTTAATCCCTTTATTCTTCAAAAAACTATCTATCTTTACCTTAAAAACATTTAATGAAGGAGCCTCAACTTTTTGCGACTCATGCACTACTACACCCAGGTCTCTCTGCACAGCAGCAGGTTTTAATATTTTATCATTTAAATAAGTCAAGTTCAGAAAAAGTGCAACTAAAAAGCTAGCATCAGTAAAAACAATTCACTAATGTCTTTTAATAAGAACATAAGAACTAGGAGCAGGAGTAGGCCATCTGGCCCCTCGAGCCTGCTCCGCCATTCAATGAGATCATGGCTGATCTTTTGTAGACTCAGCTCCACTTTCCGGCCCAAACACCATAACCCTTAATCCCTTTATTCTTCAAAAAACTATCTATCTTTACCTTAAAAACATGTAATGAAGGAGCCTCAACTGCTTCACTGGGCAAGGAATTCCATAGATTCGCAACCCTTTGGGTGAAGAAGTTCCTCCTAAACTCAGTCCTAAATCTACTTCCCCTTATTTTGAGGCTATGTCCCCTAGTTCTGCTTTCATCCGCCAGTGGAAACAACCTGCCCGCCTCTATCCTATCTATTCCCTTCATAATTTTAAATGTTTCTATAAGATCCCCCCTCATCCTTCTAAATTCCAACGAGTACAGTCCCAGTCTACTCAACCTCTCCTCATAATCCAACCCCTTCAGCTCTGGGATTAACCTCGTGAATCTCCTCTGCACACCCTCCAGCGCCAGTACGTCCTTTCTCAAGTAAGGAGACCAAAACTGAACACAATACTCCAGGTTTTGACGGGAGAAACCTCCCATTCTGGTTCACATTTGTCTCCAGTCCCAGAGCAACTTGCCTCATGAAATAGTCCGGCACTTAATCACATTGAACTGCTTGACCAACTTCTCAGAGCAGCTGAGGGTTTATTCCGGGGATGGTGGGACTATCTTATGAAGAGTGATTAGGCAAACTGGGCCTGTATTCTTTAGAATGTCTAAGAATGAGAAGTGATCTCATTGAAACCTACAAAATACTTTTTAAAAACTAAATTCAGAGCACCCAATTCTTCCCCCTACCCCCACGCAATTAAGGGACAATTTAGCGTGGCCAATCCACCTACCCTGCACATCTTTGAGTTGTGAGGGTGAGACCCACACAGACACGGGGAGAATGTGCGTAGTGGTTAGCACTGCTGTCTCATGGCACTGAGGACCCAGGTTCGAACCCCGCCCCGGGTCACTGTCCGTGTGGAGTTTGCACATTCTCCCCGTGTCTGCGTGGGTCTCACCCCCACAACCCTTAAATGTGCAGGGTAGGTGGATTGGCCACGCAATTTAGCCACTTAATTGGACAATTTTTAAAAAGGATTCTTTACTCAGAGGGTTGAGAGTCTTTTGGAATTCTCTACCCCAGAGGGCAGTGGAAGCTCAGTCAGTGAGTATGTTTAAAGTAGGGATTGATAACATTTCTGATTAACAATAAAATCAATAATAATCGTTATTGTCAAAAGTAGGTTTAAATGAACACTGCAATGAAGTTACTGTGAAAATCCCCTCGTCGCCACATTCCGGCGTCTGTTCGGGTACACAGAGGGAGAATTCAGAATGTCCAATTCACCTAACAGCACGTCTTTCGGGAGTTGTGGGAGGAAATCGGAGCACCCGGAGGAAACCCACGCAGACACGGGGAGAATATGCAGACTCAGCACAGACAGTGACCCAAGCCGGAAATCGAACCCGAGGCCGTGGCGCTGTGAAGCAACAGTGCTAATCATCGTGCTACCATGCCGCCCTATGGGGATAGTGGGTGTAAAGAGGACCTGAAGTGTCTGATCAGCCATGATCATGTTGAATGGCGGAGCCAAGCTTGATGGGCTGAATGGCCTATGTTCCTAATGAAGTGGAGATGCCGGCGTTGGACTGGGGTAAGCACAGTAAGAAGTCTAACAACACCAGGTTAAAGTCCAACAGATTTGCTTTGAATCACTATCTTTCGGAGCGCAGCTCCTTCCTCAGATGAGTGATGACAGCGTTGCCAGCCATGCCAAATCCAAAGAACAGTTTATTTAAAAATAAAATCAGACTAGAAGGCACATTGCGAATTCATGGTGTACTGACCAAATCGTGGGGCTAAGCAGCTCCAGAATGAGCAATGTTCTGACAGCGACATCGCTAGTCATTGCCAAGAAACACAACTCAAGCTCCTAATTTGTGAACTTCTCCGCACATTTACCTCACAATATTCAACAGGCTGTCAGACCACAAGGCTGGCACCCGAATCTATTTCTCACGATTGGGAAAGGTGGGTGGGTGGGAAGGGAATGCACAGAATTTTTTTAAAGTTCCAGCTTTTAAAAAACGTCAAACCAAATTTTCGGTACGACAGCAGAATGGGGAACATCAACACCGGTGATACCAAAACTGACACGATATAACTATCAGTGGTTATCTTCTTAAGAAATGAGAAGCCCGAGGGGTTAACTAATCGGGAGTCTCAACATTCTGCTGCAACGTGATAGGTTAGATGTAAAGGTTTTCCAATTTTGGGGAGTCCAAAACTGTAGATATAAGAAAGTCACCAACAAATACTTTGGGAATTTAAGAGAAAGTTCTTTACTATAAGTGTTAGAATGTGGAATTCACTAGGTGAAGTGATTAAAACAGATGTGTTAAAAGCAAAAGCAGGGGTGAAACGGTGGGGCAGTGGTTAACACTGCTGCCTCACAGCACTGAGGACCCGGGTTCGATCCCGGCTCTGGGTCACTGTTCATGTGGAGTTTGCACATTCTCCCCATGTTTGCGTGGGTCTCACCTCCACAACCCAAAGATGTGCAGGGCAGGTGGATTGCCCACTAAATTGCCCCTTTATTGAAAAAAAAGGAAATAAATAAACAAATAAATAAAGGTTAAAGCAAGGTATGCGTGAAGAGGAAAGGAATAAAAAATCATGCTGGGGCAGCACGGTGGCACAGTGGTTAGCATTGCTGCCTCACGGCGCTGAGGACCCAGGTTCAAATCCTGGCTCTGGGTCACTGTCCGTGTGGAGTTTGCACATTCTCCCCGTGTCTTCGTGGGTTTCACCCCCACAACCCAAAAATGTGCAGGCTAGGGAGATTGGACATGCTAAATTGCCCCTTAATTGGAAAAAATAATTGGGCACTAAGTTAACAAGAAATTATCAAAGAAAAGAATTTACACTTGCAATGTCTTTTAAAAGATGTACATACTGCACGCGCAGACGGCAGAATGGGATCAAGTGCCACATGTCCCTAATCTTAAAAAAAGTTATGGTTGCTGATACAATGTGTTTCCTGTTTATTTCTGCTTTGCAAATGAAATGTAAATATCTGCTTAAGGATTCAAAACATTTGCAGCCAAATTGGTATTTTTCTTCATTTTTAAAAAAATGTTTTCAATTAAGGGACAATTTAGCGTGGCCAATTCACCTACCCCCTGCACATCTTTTGGGTTCTGGGGGCGAGAGCCACGCAGACACGGGGAGAATGTGCAAACTCCACACGGACAGTGACTCGGGGCCGGATTGAATCAGGTCCTCAGGGACCAGTGCTAACCAGTGCGCCACTGTGCCTGCCCCTTCAAATTGGTATTTTTAGTGCAACATTTCTTCTTTAAATTCCCAACCTATTTCACGCTTCCCAAGCCAGATATCAAATGCCAACCAAATTCCTTTCATTCCTCTCATATCGTCCCCATCCCATCCCTTCTCCCTGTGCCATCTCATCTCTTCTATGGGTGGCACAGTATTTGCTGCCTCGCAGTGCCAGGGACCCGGATTGATTTCTGACCTTGGGTGGCGGTCTGTGTAGAGTTTGCATGCTCTCCTGGGTTTCCTCCGGGTGCTCCGGCTTCCTCCCAAAAGTCCAAAGATGTGCAGGTTCAGTGGATTGGCCACGTTAAATTACCCCTTCGTGTCCAAATAGGTGCAGGTTAGGTAGGGTTTTGGGAATGTGGCGAGGGAGTGAGTCTGGGTGGAGTGCTCTTTCGGAGGGTCAGTGCTGACTCAATGGGCCGAATGGCTTTCTTCTGCACTGTAACAATTCTATGCCATCATATCCTCCACTCCACATCCCCCATTCATACACCCCCCCTACCAGTCCCGTGCTGCGGAATGGTAATTGTTTAATTAGATTAACATTCGGGTACGGAGTGTATCCAGGAATGATCCGCCAAATAAACCCGCCAACTGGCACACCATCTAGACTGACAAGACAATGACACCTTACCTCTAAAGGTGGCACTGTAGCAGCTCACAGCCCTTCAGCCTGTACTGCGGAGAGATGCCCCTGCTTCTCTGCTCCCTAAATTGCTGTCAATTTTGTGATTCAGCTACAAATATTTATCCAGGTATAACATTAAAAATAAGGTGCGTGCCTTTGACTTTAAAATGGGGAATGATGTCTGAACGCCCAGGCTCAATTATTACTTGCTCTCCAGGCCCTGAATCCAATACGAGAGGAGCGGGGGAGCAGTGAAGTTCAAAATCCCACGCTGTCCGATACAGGTGCAAAATAACCTTGAGAACAAAGAAAGGAAGCTTTTGGTGCTATTGCATACCCACTGACTAACAATGACTCTTTGTAATACTCTCCGAAAAGAGAGACATGCTGTTGAGTCTTTTCATCTTGCACTCATCAGCACGGTACATGCCTCGTGCTGGTAAAGTGCGTTGTTTTAGAAAATAAATACAATAGCAACCCTGCCCACTTTGGGATGCCCAAGGTTTAGCTCCTGCCAACCTGTGCTAAGTTTAGATTGAGACACAACCCGTAGAACATTTAAAGAAAACCCAGAAAATGCTGCAAATACTCAGATGGGTCTGGCAGCATCTGCAGAGAGGGAAACAGAGTTAACATATCAGCTTAGTGACCTTTCTAAGAACAAAGAAAATTACAGCACAGGAACAGGCCCTTCGGCCCTCCCAGCCTGCGCCGATCCAGATCCTTTATCTAAACCCGTTGCCTATTTTCCAAAGTCTACTTCCCTCTGTTCCCCACCCGTTCATATATCTGTCCAGATGCATCTTAAATGATGCTATCGTGCCCGTCTCTACCACCTCCGCTGGCAAAGCATTCCAGGCACCCACCACCCTCTGCGTAAAATACTTTCCACGCACATCTCCCTTAAACTTTCCCCTTCTCACCTTGAAATTGTGACTCCTTGTAACTGACACCCCCACTCTTGGAAAAAGCTTGTTGCTATCCACCCTGTCCAATTTTGTAGACCTCAATCAGGTCCCCCCTCAACCTCAGTCTTTCCAATGAAAACAATCCTAATCTACTCGACCTTTCTTCATAGCTAGCACCCTCCATACCAGGCAACATCCTGGTGAACCTCCTCTGCACCCTCTCCAAAGCATCCACATCCTTCTGGTAATGTGGCGACCAGAACTGCACGCAGTATTCCAAATGTGGCCTAACCAAAGTCCTATACAACTGTAACATGACCTGCCTACTCTTGTACTCAATACCCCGTCCGATGAAGGCAAGCATGCTGTATGCCTTCTTGACCACTCTATTGACCTGCGTTGCCACCTTCAGGGGACAATGGACCTGAACTCCCAGATCTCTCTGTACATCAATTTTCCCCTGTTCAGCACATACACAAGAGAATGTACTTACGGCAGCTACATGGTGGCTTGGTTTTGAGAATAGTTAAGTATTTTTATGCATTACAGGCACCTGGTTCAACCAATCCTAACTTCCTCCAGAACCTACCCATCTCGTCTCATAAAAATCTTCTCCTTGGCTCAGGTGGCGTAAGACTAACTTGCAGCACCTACACTGTCTGAGCTGAGTTAACACGGGTACAAGCTAGGAATGAAGACATGGGAAGTTACTGGTCTGTACAATTCAATATTTCACAAGCAAACCCCAGCATGAGCAGTTCGCACCATCGTTGAGAAGTGCAACGCAGCGGCATGTGGCACAGTGGTTAGCACTGGGACTACAGCGCTGAGGACCCGGGTTCGAAACCCGGTCCTGGGTCACTGTCCGTGTGGGGTTTGCACTTTCTCCCCGTGTCTACGTGGGTTTCACCCCCACAACCCAAAGATGTGCAAGGTAGGTGGATTAGATAAGATGCACAAGTGCACGGCCGCATACACGTGCATGGCCGTGTGGCACTCTTAAATGGACCAGGTAGTTCAACTCTGCACACACCAAACGAAAGTTAAGGTAACATTGAGTGGGGTTAGCTCTTGGGCATGGTGGTCCAAATAACCACTTTCTGTGCTGTATAATTCTGCAGTGCTCATGCGTCATGCTAAACACTCACTCTAGAATTTATCCTGGCTTCTTTGTATTCATTACCCTCCAAGCTAAGAGGATGGTTCGCACTGCTGCCTCACAGTGCCGAGGACCCGGGTTCGAATCCCGGCCTCGGGTCACTGTCTGTGCGGAGTTTGCACATTCTCCCCGTGTCTTACTCGGGTCTCGCCCCCCACAACCCAAAAAGATGTGCAGGAGGTGGATTGGCCACACTAAATTATCCCTTCATTTGAAAAACCGGATTGGGTACTTTAAATTATTTTTTTTAAACCATGAGGATGGCAAAAAGTGGCACAACTGACCTTAACTCCAATGTTTCCTCCCTTTCGGAATGTTCTCAAGCTGCACCAAATGACAGAGTGGATCCTCACAGCAAGGGAACACACATTTATAAACTCATGTTATGCCAATCAACAACAACAACCTGCATTTATAGGACACCTTTAACATAGTAAAATGCCCCAAAACACTGCACAGGAGCCTACTGTGTCTCCCGTTTACAAGATGCACTGCGGGAACTCACCAAAGATTCCTTAGGCAGCACCTTATAAACCCACGGCCATCACCCATATAGAAAGACACGGGCAGGGCAGCAGATACCTTAGGAACACCACCACCTGGAAGTTCCCCTCCAAGCCACTCACCATCCTGACTTGGAAATATATCACCGTTCCTTCACTGTCGCTGGGTTGAAATCCCTGGAACTCCCTCCCTAACAGCACCGTGGGTTGTTTTTTTAAAAATTCATTTACAGGATGTGGCCATCACTGGTTAGGCCACCATTTATTGCCCATCCCTACACCACACGGACTGCAGCGGTTCAAGAAGGCAGTTCACTACCACCTTCTCAAGGGCAATTAGGAATGGGCAATAAATACTGGCCCAGCCAGTGACACTCACATCCCGTGAATGAATAATAAGAAATTCAACAAACTTTGTCACTGAGCCACTCCGGACAGGAGCAAAAGGTTTGGTCAAAAAATTAGGTTATAAGAAACTTTATAAAGATTGAAAAAGAAGCAAAGGGCTTTATGGAAGTGCGGTACTGAGGGCCGAGAGACAGCTGAAAACATGGCCGCCAGGGATAGGGTGAAAGACATTAAGGATGCACAAGAGGCTTGAATTTGAGGATTGTAGGGCTGGAGGAGTTTACAAAGTTAGGAAATGTTGAGGCTGCGAGGAATGAGAATTGGAGGAGTTGATGAACTGGACCATGGGCAGCATGGTAGCACAGTGGTTAGCACTGTTGCTTCGTAGCTCCAGGGTCCCAGGTTCGATTCCCGGCTTGAGTCACTGTCTGTGCGGAGTTTGTACATTCTCCCCGCGGGTTTCCTCTGGGTGTTCCCATTTCCTTCCACAGTCTAAAGATGTGCAAGTTAGAAGGATTGGCCATGCTAACTTGCCCTTAGTGTCCAAAAAAAAAGGTTAGCTGGGGTTACTGGGATAGGGTGGAGGTAGTGGGCTTAACTAGGGTGCTCCTTCCAAGGGCCGGTGCAGACTTGACAGGCCGAATGGTCTCCTTCTGCACTGTAGATTCTACGATTCTATGGACTAGGTGCGGATTAGGATATGGACAAAGTTTTGGATGAGTTTATGGAGGGTGGTGGGTAAGTGGGAGGCCTTCTAGGACAGCATTGGAATAGTCATGGAACAGCACAGCTTGCTGAAGCACAACAATACAACACCAAAGCATCCAATACAAATGTATCATTGCAAACAACCACCTGCTCTGCAAACATGGGAGAGGAAAACCAACATATTAGCAACAGCACCTAGAAACATACACAGAAAATAGAAGCAGGAGGAGGCCATTCAGCCCTTCCAGCCTGCTCCATTCATGGCTGATTATCGAGTTCAATAACCCTGATCCAGCCTTCCCCCCCCCCCCATATCCCTCGAGTCTCAAGAGCTACATCTAATTCCTTCTTGAAATTACTCAACGTTTTGGCCTCAACTACTTATTGTGGTAGTGAATTCCACAGAATCACCACTCTCTGGGTGAAGGAATTTCTCCTCACCTCCGCCCTAAAGCAAAGGCAGGGATGAGAAAAGATGATGCAGTGCATTCCGCCAATCTCCCGCCTCACTACAATCTGAATATCCTCATCGAATCCGCAGTAACAACCTTCCAGTGGCTGAATCCTGGCACTCGCTGCCACACGACCAACTCAACATGATTGACTCACCCAGACTCCTTGGAAACCTTCAGCTTCCTTGACTTCTTCTCTTTCATCCCACCTTCAGCCTTTCTTCTTTGTTTTTTCGCCACCCTGTCTTCTCCATCTTTTAATTTTTGCTTCTGAAGGAAAAAAAACATGCACGTTTTCTGCTTACTGCCCGGTCTGAAAGGACACATGCACACCCGACTGGCTCAGGCCTCATGCACCCTGCCCGTCACATCCTGCGCAGATTTCATGCAACATTTAAAGACGGCGTTTCCTCAGCTCTTCAAAGTTTGTTGCAAAACATTTCAGAAAGAAAGTAGTGGAATTATATGGCATCACAGGAAACCTGGTGCAGTTTGATTCAGGTGGTAGAACATCAGCAATACAAAGTACAGCATATATAGGCAGCATATAGCATATAGGCAGCACGGTAGCATGGTGGTTAACATAAATGCTTCACGACTTCCGGTTGCGGCTATGACCAGCTAAGTCGCACGTTTGGCTCCTCCTGTTAGGAAGGTGTTTTCGGGCCGATTGGAGGGCCCCTAACGGCGCTGGAACGGCAATTCCCGGTGGGGGAAGGTTCCCAGAGGAGAACCCCGTCCAATTTATGGTCGTCACCCGAAGTGGGGCAGGAAAAAAAGCGGCAGCAGCTCCCCGAAAAAAGCGGGGGAAGAAATCCAAAATGGCGGCCGGCGGCGCACCCGAGGACTGGAGGACATGGGCGGCGGAGCAGCAGGCCGCTCTCCTGCGCTTCTTCACGGAGCTGAAAGTGGAGCTGCTGGAGTCGATGAACGCGACGACCACCAGGCTGATGGGGGCGCAGGCGACCCAAGAGGCGTCAATTCGGGAGCTGCAGCAGGAGATGACTGTGAGGGAGGAGGAGGCCACGGTCCTCGTGGGAAAGGTGGAGGTGCACGAGGCACTCCACCTGAGATGGCAAAACCGATTGGAGGAGATGGATACCCGCATGAGGCGGAAAAACCTGAGGATCCTGGGCCTGGCAGAAGGGCTGGAGGGGTCGGACCTTCAGAGGTATGTGGCAGAAATGCTGGGCTCACTGATGGGGGCAGGGGCCGTCCCTTCGCCCCTGGAATTGGAGGAGGCCTACAGAGTAATGGCCAGGAAGCCGAGAGCAAACGAACCCCCGAGGGCGGTGCTGGTTCGGTTCCAGCAATTCAGTGACCGGGAGAGGGTGCTGAGGTGGGCCAAGAGAGAGAGGAGCAGCAAATGGGAGAACTCGATGGTGAGGATCTTTCAGGACTGGAGTGCGGAGGTGGCAAAGCGGCGGGCCCGGTTCAACCGGACGAAGGCGGTGCTGCATGCCAAGAGAATTAGATTCGGGATGCTGCAGCCAGCGCGCTTGTGGGTGACCTACAAGGACCAGCACCACTATTTCGAGTCCCCGGAGGAGGCGTGGGCCTTTGTCCAGGAAGAAAGGCTGGACTCGAACTAGAACCAGGGGATACTTGGCGGTCGTTGCCGCTCTGGTACTTTAAGCTGGACACGTGGCTTTCTGTTGGCTGGATTTTCACTTGGCCGTATTTTTGGACCCTTTTTGTTCTCTATACCAGTTTTTTCTCTCTTTTTCCTGTTATTTATAATGTTATGGTGGGAGGGCGGGGTGGGGGGGGGGGGGGGGGGGGGGGAGTGCCGGGGGTATGTGTTTCTTGTGGGGTTTTTGGTTGTTTTGTATTTATCGGGGGGAGATCGGGGACGGGGGTGGAACTGAAGATGGAGGGGCGGGGAGGGACAGGGCGAAAGCGCGGGCTTTCCTCTGGTTTCCCGCGCACGGGGCAGAGGAGGGAGGGGGGTGGGAATAAGGGGCGTGGTCAGCAAGGGCTCCCTTTCCCGCGCTGGAGCGGGGTCAAGGAGGGGTGGTAAGGGGGGGGACGTCCCCCCATGCCGGGAGGAGCCGGAGTGTGGCAGGGGCAGCCGGGTCAGCGTAAATCAGCTGACTCACGGAAGTACTATGGAGGGTGCGTCGCGGCTAGGAAGGGTCCTAGCCTGGGGGGGGGAGGGGAGGGGGGGGGGGGGGGGGGGGGGAAGGGGGGGGCTACCGGGTTGCTGCTGAAAAGGCCAGGGAGGAGAAGTTGAGGACTGGAGGGGTGGGGGAGGGGGCGCCATCGCCATGGGGAGCGGGTCAGAAAGGGAGGGCTGACTCGGGGCGAGCAGGGGACAGGATATGGCTAGTCGGCGGGGGAAAGGGGCGGGCTGCCCTTCGACCCGGCTGATAACTTGGAATGTGAGGGGGCTGAATGGGCCGGTCAAGAGAACGAGAGTAATCTCGCATTTGAAGGGGCTGAAGGCGGATGTAGCAATGCTACAAGAGACCCATTTGAAGGTGGCGGACCAGGTCCGCCTGAGAAGGGGGTGGGTGGGGCAAGTGTTCCACTCAGGACTGGACGTAAAGAACCGAGGGGTGGCGATCCTGGTAGGGAAGAGGGTGTCGTTCGTGGCGGCGGAGGTGGTGGCGGATAAAGAGGGTAGATATGTCATGGTGAAGGGTAGGCTGCAGGGGGAGAAAGTGGTGATGGTTAACGTGTATGCCCCGAACTGGGACGACGCTGGCTTCATGAGGCGCCTACTGGGCCTCATTCCGGACCTGGAGGCAGGGGGCCTGATCATGGGGGGGGGGACTTCAACACAGTGCTGGACCCCGTGTTGGACAGATCGAGTTCAAGGATGAGTAGGAGGCCGGCAGCGGCAGAAGTGTTAAAGGGGTTTATGGAGCAGATGGGAGGGGTGGACCCCTGGAGGTTTGGGAGGCCGAGGGCGAGGGAGTATTCCTATTTCTCCCATGTCCACAGAGTCTATTCTAGAATTGACTTTTTTGTATTAAGCAGGGGACTGATCCCGAAAGTACGGGAAGTGGAGTACTCGGCCATAGCGGTCTCAGACCACGCGCCACACTGGGTAAATTTGGAAATGGGAGAGGTGCGAGACCAGCGTCCGCTGTGGCGTCTGGATGTGGGGTTGCTGGCGGATGAGGAGGTGTGTAAGAGGGTCCGGAAGAGCATTGAGAGATATCTGGACATTAATGACACGGGGGAGGTGCAGGTGGGGATGGTATGGGAGGCCCTGAAGGCGGTGATCCGGGGGGAGCTGATCTCCATACGGGCACATAGGGAAAGGAGGGAGAGACAGGAGAGGGAGAGGCTGGTGGGGGAGCTTCTGGACGTGGATAGGAAATATGCGGAGGCACCAGAGGAGGGGCTGCTGGGGGAACGGCATAGTTTGCAGGCTAAGTTTGACCTGTTGACCACCAGAAAGGCGGAGACACAGTGGAGAAGGGCACAGGGCGCGATTTATGAGTATGGGGAGAAGGCGAGTAGGATGCTGGCGCATCAGCTCCGCAAGCGAGATGCGGCTAGAGAAATTGGGGGAGTGAGGGAGAGGGGTGGGAACATAGTGCAGAAGGGGCCAGAAGTAAATGGGGTTTTCAGAGACTTCTATGAGGAGCTGTATCGGTCAGAGCCGCCGACGAGGGGAGGGGGGATGGAGGGCTTCTTGAACAAACTGAGGTTCCCCAAGGTCCAAGAGGAGCTGGTAGAGGGGCTGGGGGCGCAGATAGGGTTAGAGGAGCTAGTCAAGGGGATTGGGCATATGCAGTCGGGGAAGGCGCCGGGGCCAGACGGGTTCCCGGTGGAATTTTACAAAAAATATGCGGATCTGGTGGGCCCCGTGCTGGTGCGAGCCTTCAACGAGGCATGGGAGGGGGGGGCTCTGCCCCCGACAATGTCGCAGGCACTGATCTCTCTGATCTTGAAGCGGGACAAGGACCCCGTGCAGTGTGGGTCATATAGGCCTATCTCGCTCCTGAATGTGGACGCCAAGCTGCTGGCAAAGATCCTGGCTACCAGGATAGAGGATTGTGTGCCAGGGGTGATACACGAGGACCAGACGGGTTTTGTGAAAGGGCGGCAGCTTAATACGAACGTGCGAAGACTGCTAAACGTCATCATGATGCCGGCAGTGGAGGGGGAGGCGGAGATAGTGGTGGCATTGGACGCGGAGAAAGCATTTGATAGGGTGGAGTGGAAGTACCTGTGGGAGACGCTGGAACGGTTTGGATTTGGGGAGGGATTTATTAAATGGGTGAAGCTGCTCTATTCGGCCCCGACGGCAAGTGTAGTGACGAATGGTAGGAGATCGGAGTATTTTGGGCTCCACCGGGGGACCAGACAGGGGTGCCCCTTGTCCCCCCTGCTCTTCGCACTGGCAATTGAACCGTTGGCGATGGCACTGAGGGGCTCAGGGGGGTGGAGAGGGCTGACAAGGGGCGGGGAGGAGCACCGGGTATCGCTATACGCGGACGACCTGCTGCTATATGTGGCAGACCCAGTAGGGGGAATGCCGGAGGTGATGGAACTGCTAGCAGAATTCGGGGACTTTTCGGGGTACAAGCTTAACTTGGGTAAGAGTGAGGTATTTGTGATACACCCAGGGGACCAGGAAGAGGGAATCGGGAGACTCCCGTTGAAGAGAGCAGGAAAGAGTTTTAGATATTTAGGGGTGCAGGTGGCTAGGAACTGGGGGACTCTCCACAAGTTGAACTTCACTAGGCTGGTGGAACAGATGGAGGAGGAATTTAAAAGGTGGGACATGGTGCCGCTGTCGCTGGCGGGTAGAGTGCAGTCCGTTAAAATGACGGTCCTCCCAAGGTTTTTGTTTTTATTTCAGTGCTTGCCCATCTTCCTCCCTAGGGCCTTTTTCAAAAAGGTGACGAGCAGCATCATGAGCTACGTGTGGGCGCATGGCACCCCAAGGGTGAGGAGGGTCTTCTTGGAGCGGAGTAGGGAGAGTGGGGGGCTGGCATTACCCAACCTTTCGGGGTATTACTGGGCGGCTAATGTGTCGATGGTGCGCAAGTGGATGATGGAAGGGGAGGGGGCAGCTTGGAAACGAATGGAGAGGGCGTCCTGTGGCAACATAAGCCTGGGGGCCCTAGTAACGGCATCATGGCCGCTCCCCCCCACGAGGTACACCACGAGCCCGGTGGTGGCGGCCACCCTCAAGATCTGGGGGCAGTGGAGGCGACACAGGGGGGAAGTGGGAGGTCTGATGGAGGCACCGTTAAGAGGGAACCATAGATTCATCCCGGGGAACATGGACGGGGGATTTCAGAGCTGGCACAGGGTGGGCATCAGGCAGCTGAAGGATCTGTTTGTAGATGGGAGGTTTGCGAGCCTGAGAGAGCTGGAGGAGAAATTCGGGCTCCCCCCGGGAAACGTGTTTCGACATTTGCAGGTGAAGGCATTTGCTAGCCGCCAGGTGGAAGGGTTCCCCTTGCTCCCCAGCAGGGGGGCGAGCGATAGGGTGCTATCGGGGGTCTGGGTCGGAGGGGGGAGGATATCGGACATATACAAAGTAATGCAGGAGGCTGAGGAGGCATCAGTAGGGGAGCTGAAAGACAAGTGGGAGGGGGAGCTGGGAGAGCAGATAGAGGATGGGACATGGGCTGATGCCCTGGAGAGGGTTAATTCTTCCTCCTCGTGTGCGAGGCTTAGCCTCATTCAATTTAAGGTGCTACATAGAGCCCATATGACGGGGACAAGGATGAGTCGGTTCTTTGGGGGTGAGGACAGATGTGTCAGGTGTTCGGGAAGTCCAGCGAACCATGTCCATATGTTTTGGGCATGTCCGGCACTGGAGGAGTTCTGGAAGGGGGTGGCAAGGACGGTGTCGAGGGTGGTGGGATCCAGGGTCAAACCAGGATGGGGGCTAGCGATCTTTGGGGTTGGGGTGGAGCCGGGGGTACAGGAGGCGAGAGAGGCCGGAATACTGGCCTTTGCGTCCCTAGTTGCGCGAAGAAGGATACTGTTACAGTGGAAGGACGCGAGGCCTCCAAGCGTGGAAACTTGGATTAATGACATGGCAAGCTTTATTCAGTTGGAAAGGGTCAAATTCGCCCTGAGAGGGTCGGTACAAGGGTTCTTCAGGCGGTGGCAGCCCTTCCTCGACTTTTTGGCTCAAAGATAGGGTGCAGAGGTCGCAGCAGCAGCAACCGGGGGGGGGGGGGGGGGGGGGGGGGGCGCGACAACGGGGGTTGTGGGTTATTTAAGGTTGTAATGCGGACAAATTTGTTCGCAGTTCATGTTTGATGTTAATTGTTGCTTTGTTTGTTTTTTGGGGGGGGGAGGGACAGCGCGCGCGGGGGGTTGGGCGGGGGGGGGGGATATCTGTTAAGAGGGAATATTGTGTAATAGTCTATGGTTAGGGGGGGTAAATATTCTCATGTAAAAAAATCTCTTCAATAAAATTATTTTTAAAAAAAACATAAATGCTTCACAGCTCCAGGGTCCCAGGTTCGATTCCCGGCTGGGTCACTGTCTGTGTGGAGTCTGCACGTCCTCCCCGTGTCTGCGTGGGTTTCCTCCGGGTGCTCCGGTTTCCTCCCACAGTCCAAAGATGTGCGGGTTAGGTGGATTGGCCATGCTAAATTGCCCTTAGTGTCCTAAAAAGTAAGGTTAGGGGGGGGGTTGTTGGGTTACGGGTATAGGGTGGATACGTGGGTTTGAGTAGGGTGATCATTGCTCGGCACAACATCGAGGGCCGAAGGGCCTGTTCTGTGCTGTTCTATGTTCTATGTAGCTAGGAGGCGCAGACAGAGGATTATCAATTGAAAAGAGAAGGGGGAACAGGTGGCATGGTAGCACAGTGGTTAGCACAGTTGCTTCACAGCCCCAGGGTCCCAGGTTTGATTCCCAGCTTGGGTCACTATCTTCGCAGAGTTTACACGTTTTCCCCGTTTCCTGCGTCTGCTCCAGTTTCCTCCCACAAGTCCCGAAAGACATGCTGTTCGGTGAATTGGACATTCTGAATTCTCCCTCTGTGTACCCGAACGGGCGCTGGGGTGTAGCGACTAGGGGCTTTTCACAGTAACTTCATTGCAATGTTAATGTAAGCCTACTTGTGACAATAATAAAGATTATAAACTAGGAGATATCTCTCTCACACAGAAATTAGGATACTGGACGACAAACTGCAATAATTTTTCAATTTATAAACTGTGAGGAAGGGATACTTCACCCCCAGCAGTGATTCCACTGAAAATAGGGATATTTTGTATTAAAACAAACGTTATTATTAACACAATATTAACCCCATTAACATCCAAGAAAAAACAGCTAGTCAATTAACAGTTAAACAGTTCTTTAAAAAAAATAATGGTCTTTGAGCTTACTTTCCCATCTACTTCTAAAATCTCAATCCACATGCAGGTCAAATGCCACTTATTAATAGAGTTAATACTCAGTGGCTTACAGGCTTAATCACAAAGTCCTTGGGAGAGAAGCTTTCAGAAGTCAGTCTGAAACAGAAGTCCTTTCCTCAGAACCCAGAGCAGAACTCTAAAATAAAACTAGAAACGCACAGAAAACAGACCCAGCCACTCTCACAATCTGTCTAGCTGTTAACCTTTCAATCACAGCTTTAACAGATGTACAATGACGACGAATCAGACTACAGGAAGGAGATAAATCACTTGGTGGCATGGTGTACCAAAAACCATTTCTCTCTAAATGTCAGAAAGACCAAGGAACTGATCATCGACTTCAGGAAGCGTATCACGACACACACTCCCGTCTGCATCAATGGCTCCGAAGGGGAGATGGTCGATAGCTTTAAGTTCCAGGGGGTCACCATCACCAACAGTCTGTCCTGGGCCATTCACGTTGATGCAACAGTCAAGAAATCCCAACAACGTCTCTACTTCCTATGGAAGCTAAAGAAATTTGGCATGTCTGCATCGACTCTCACAAACTACTACAGATGTGCGATAGAGAGCATCCTATCCGGCTGCATCACAGCCTGGTATGGCAACTGCTCAGTACAAGATCGCAAGAAATTGCAGAGTGTGGTGAACTCAGCCCAACCCATCACACAAGCTTGCCACCCTCACATTGATTCTGTCTACACCTCCCGCTGCCTCAGGAAGGCAGCCAGCATCAGAGACCCCTCCCACCCAGGCATTGCCTTCCTCCAGACCCTTCCAACAGGCAGAAGGTACAGAAGTCTGAAGACCCGCACATCCAGACATAGGAACAGCTTCTTCCCCACAGCTACAAGACTCAACGACTCCCCCTTGGACTGATCTGTTCCCTGTAAGAACACTATTCACAACGCCCTATGCTGCTCTTGCTCATGTATTTGCTTTGTTTGGCCCCTTGTCCAGCACTGTAACCAATCACTGTTAGTTGATGTACCATTTGAGAGAGAGAGAGAGAGAGAGAGAGAGAGAGAGAGAGAGAGAGAGAGAGAGAGTTTTGAAGGCACAATATAATAATCTTTATTAGTGTCACAAGTAGGCTGACATTAACACTGCCATGAAGTTACTGTGAGAAGCCCCCAGTCGCCACATTCCGGCGCCTGTTCGGGTACATTGAGGCTGCTGAGGTGTCTAATGAGTTAGATGTAGATACATGGTAGGTTTCATTCTTTTATGGGTTTGCAATTGATTTTGTAAAAAGCGGTTACCCATGTGGGAAACTACTGCATAACAGTGGGCAGCACGGCAGCATGGTGGTTAGCACAATTCCTTCACAGCTCCAGGGTCCCAGGTTCGATTCCGGGCTTGGGTCATTGTCTGTGTCTGCACGTTCTCCCCATGTGTGGAGGGTTTCCTCCGGGTGCTCCGGTTTCCTCCCACAGTCCAAAGATGTGCACGTTAGGTGGATTGACCATGATAAATTGCCCTTAGGGTCCAAAATTACCCATAGCGTTGGGTAGGGTTACTGGGTTGTGGGGATAAGGTGGAGGTGTGAGCTTGGGTAGGGTGCTCTTTCAAAGAGCCGGTGCAGACTCGATGGGCCGAATGGCCTCCTTCTGCACTGTAAATTCTATAATTCTATGAACAGTGGACCTGAAAGTTTTGGGGGTATTTTCTTGCAATCAAATGATAGCCTGAAACTGTGATCTCGAACCACCATCCTCTGCACTAACAGCCAAGCACGCTGACCAATTAGGCTACGGAAATGACACACCAGATATCCTAAACCAGGGTATCAGCGAGTTGAAGCTTCAGATTGCTCCTACCGAATGACAATTGTTCTCCATCAGTTTTACTCTTCCAAAATAAAGGGTGGGACATTCATTGTCCATGTCCATAGATCCCTGAAAGTTGCCACCCAGGTTGAGAGGGTTGTTAAGAAGGCATACGGTGCGTTAGCTTTTATTGGTAGAGGAATTGAATTTCGGAGCCATGAGGTCATGTTGCAGTTGTACAAAACTCTGGTGCGGCCGCATTTGGAGTAGTGTGTGCAGTCTGGTCACCACATTATAGGAAGGATGTGGAAGCATTGGAAAGGGTGCAGAGGAGATTTACAAGAATGTTGCCTGGTATGGAGGGAAGATCATATTAGGAAAGGCTGAAGGACTTGAGGCTGTTTTCGTTAGAGAGAAGAAGGTTAAGAGGTGACTTAATTGAGGCATACAAGATGATCAGAGGATTAGATAGGGTGGACAGTGAGAGCCTTTTTCCTCGGATGGTGATGTCCAGCACGAGGGGACATAGCTTTAAATTGAGGGGAGATAGATATAGGACAGATGTCAGAGGTAGGTTCTTTACTCAGAGAGTAGTAAGGGCGTGGAATGCCCTGCCTGCAACAGTAGTGGACTCGCCAACACTAAACGCATTCAAATGGTCATTGGATAGGCATATGGACGATAAGGGAATAGTGTAGAGGTACTTTAGGGGGGTTTCAGAGGACGGCGCAACATCGTGGGCCGAAGGGTCTGTACTGCCCTGTAATGTTCTATGTTCTACATGGGAACAGTTTGATCCCACACACTGCAGACACACCATGTCACTGGATTAATGCACAGCTCCCAGTACCAAGTCTGACTGCAGAGGGATTGAAACTGAAAGACTGCTCACTCTCTGAAGCTTTGCGCAGGTGAAGGAGACACATCCTGTGTGGGAATTGGAACTTGGTAATCTGGTGCAGTGAGGTAATCAGGAAAGGTAAGTGGTGAATCTAATTTTGCTGTTTTCAGTTAAAAGTGCAGTGTGTAGCTTAGTGTCTGATTGGCTGAAGCTGCCCCCACCGCAATTGCTGAGAGGCAGTTATCTGTCAGTCACCTGAAGCCTGCTTAGTGGCACAAAGGTGTACATTGTATTCTTCTGTTTGAAGCTTAAGTAGTGAGAGTCACCCTGGTTAGCTGAGTTCTGTATAAAAGACAGACAGAAAGTGCACTCAGTAAGCTTTGCGCAGGTGAAGGAGACACAGCCTGAGTGAGTGAGACACAGCCTGAGTGAGAATCGGGAACTTGGTAATTTGGTGCAGTGAGGTAATTCGGTGCAGAGTGGGAGAAGGTGCCTTTTCTCTACTGTTTTGTTCTCTTTCTTCTGCTTTGTAACTGTTAATCTACAGGGAGAGAACCAGTGAGCACCCTGGGAAGGTAAGTGATTTTTATTTTTATTACCTTTTCAAACTGTGTGTGTGTGTGTGTGTTTGTTTGGGGGGGGGGCTGTAAGTGACATCACAGTAAAGCTGTAACCCGATTGGCTGGTTGGGAATCTGTTAAATTTGGAGAAAAAAAAGAAGAAAAAAAAAGAAAAAAAAGAAAAAAAAAAAATCGCCAAAAAAATCTAATTGATTAAATAGATATTGGAGTAACTAAACTCGAGGGCAGTGATCAGTATTTAGCATTTAATTTTACAGTAAAAATCATCGAGCGTCAGGGCCATATAGTTAATTGTAACTCAATCTACCAATAATTCAAGTGTTTATTTTAAAATTATTAATTAGTGCTTAAATGTCACTCAGAGGGGTGCAGTGCTCCAACTGTGAGATGTGGCAGATCTGCGACGCTTCCAGCGTTCCGGCCGACTACATCTGCAGCAAGTGTAACCAATGGCAACTCCTCACAGACGCGCCTATCTGGTTCAGTTGGAGCAGGAGTTGGATGCACTTGGCAGCATGCAGGTGGCGGAAAGCCTCATAGATACAAGTTATAGAGATGTGGTCACACCCAAGGTTCAAGCAGAGAGACGCACCATAAGGGGCAGGCAGTCAGTGCAGGAATCCTCTGTGGTTGTCTCCCTCTCGAATAGGTATACCGCTTTGCATACTGTTGGGGGGGAATAGCCTATCAGGGGAAAACAGCAGCAGCCAGAGCAGTGGCACCACGGCTGGCTCTGATGTTCAGCAGGGAGGGTCAAAGTGCAGAAGAGCAATAGTCATAGGGGACTCTATAGTCAGGGGCACAGATAGGTGCTTCTGTGGACTTGAAAGAGACTCCAGGATGGTACGTTGCCTCCCTGGTGCCAGGGTCCAGGATGTCTCCGAACGGGTAGCGGCCTTCCTGAAGGGGGGTGGGGGGGGGCGAACAGGCAGAGGTTGTTGTGCATATTGGTACTAACGACATAGGCAGGAAGGGGCATGAGGTTCTGCAGCAGGAGTTCAGGGAGCTAGGCAGAAAGTTAAAAGACAGGACCTCTAGGGTTGTAATCTCAGGATTATTCCCTGTGCCACGTGCCAGTGAGGCTAGAAATAGGAAGATAGAGCAGCTAAACATGTGGCTAAACAGCTGGTGTAGGAGGGGGGGGGTTCCGTTATCTGAACCACTGGGAGCTCTTCCGGGGCAGGTGTGACCTGTATAAGAAGGATGGGTTGCATCTAAACTAGAGGGGCATAAATATCCTGGCTGCGAGGTTTGCTAGTGTCACACGGGAGGGTTTAAACTAGTATGGCAGAGTGGTGGGTACCCGAGCAATAGGTCAGAAGGTGAAAGCATTGAGGGAGAACTAGGGAATAGGGCCAGTATGGCTCTGAGGAAGAGCAGACAAAGCGATATTGCTGAAAACAGCGGGACTGGTGGCCTGAAGTTCATATGTTTTA
Organism: Scyliorhinus canicula; assembly: GCF_902713615.1. Classification (NCBI taxonomy): domain Eukaryota; kingdom Metazoa; phylum Chordata; class Chondrichthyes; order Carcharhiniformes; family Scyliorhinidae; genus Scyliorhinus; species Scyliorhinus canicula. Next base: position 26,164,847 of record NC_052168.1, on the reverse strand, counting down.
ATACAAGAAGCATAACAGGTAAGGCAGATGAACTTAGAGCTTGGATTAGTACTTGGAACTATGATGTTGTTGCCATTACAGAGACCTAGTTGAGGGAAGGACAGGATTGGCAGCTAAACGTTCCAGGATTTAGATGTTTCAGGTGGGATAGATGTAAAAGGGGTGGAGGAGTTGCGCTATTGGTTAGGGAGAATATCACAGCTGTATTGCAGGAGGACACCTGGGTTGTTGTGATGGGAGACTTTAACTTCCCCAATATTGACTGGGACTCACTTAGTGCTAGGGGCTTCGACAGGGCAGAGTTTGTAAGGAGCATCCAGGAGGGCTTCTTAAAACACTATGTAGACAGCCCAACTAGGGAAGGGGCTGTACTGGACCTGGTATTGGGGAATGAGCCCGGCCAGGTGGGAGAACTTTCAGTAAGTTTTAAAGTGCTGGTGGACAAGGATAAGAGTGGTCCTAGGGTGAATGTGCTAAATTGGGGGAAGGCTAATGATAACAATATTAGGCGGGAACTGAAGAACCTGGATTGGGGGCGGATGTTTGACGGTAAATCAACATCTGACACGTGGGAGGCTTTCAAATGTCAGCTGAAAGGAATTAAGGACCGGCATGTTCCTGTGCCGAAGAAGGGTAAATACGGCAAATTTCGGGAACCTTTGATAACGAAAAAAAGAGGCATTTGTTAGGGCTAGAAGGCTGGGAACAAACAAAGCCTGTGTGGAATATAAGGAAAGTAGGAAGGAATTTCAGCAAGGAGTCAGGAGGGCTAAAAGGGGTCACGAAAAGTCATTGGCAAATAGGTGAAGTCACACGGGATCAGCGGTGAGCTGGCAAGGTGGATACGCAACTGACTAGGTCATAGAAGGCAGAGAGTAGCAATGGAAGGGTGCTTTTCTGATTGGAGGTCTGTGATTAGTGGTGTTCCGCAGGGATCAGTGCTGGGACCTTTGCTGTTCACAGTATATATAAATGAATTGGAGGAAAATGCCATTTGCTATGAGGAGAGGTTGAATAAACTCGGTTTGTTCTCACTGGAACGACGGAGGTTGAGGGGCGACCTGATAGAGGTCTACAAAATTATGAGGGGCATAGACAGAGTGGATAGTCAGAGGCTTTTTCCCAGGGTAGAGGGATCAATTACTAGGGCGCATAGGTTTAAGGTGCGAGGGGCAAGGTTTAGAGGAGAGGTACAAGGATAGTTTCTTACACAGAGGGTAGTGGGTGCCTGGAACTCGCTGCCGGAGGTGGTGGTGGAAGCAGGGACGATAGTGACGTTTAAGGGGCATCTTGACAAATACATGAATAGGATGGGAATAGAGGGATATGGACCCCGGAAGTCTGGAAGATTTTCATTTAGACGGACAGCATGGTCGGCACGGGCTTGGAGGGCCGAAGGGCCTGTTCCTGTGCTGTACTTTTCTTTGATGTGGAGATGCCGGCGTTGGAATGCTCGCATTCCAAGCATTGTCCAGCATCTCTGACGTTGTCTATATAAATGTTTCTGGAACACACCTCTCCATTCACCTGAGGAAGGAGCAGCGCTCCAAAAGCTCATGTTTGAAACAAACCTGTTGGACTTTAATCTGGTGTTGTAAGACTTCGTACTTTTCTTTGTTCTCTTCATTATGCGTGGTATTTTTGGCAGGGTGGTCAGAATACACATTATTGTGGCACAGCGGTTAGCATTGCTGCCTCACGGCGCCGAGATCCCAGGTTCGATCTCGGCCCTGGGTCACTGTCCGTGTGGAGTTTGCACATTCTCCCCGTGTCTGCGTGGGTTTCGCCCCCACCACCCAAAAGATGAGCAGGGTAGGTGGATTGGCCACGCTAAACTGCCCCTTAATTGGAAAAAATGAATTGGGTACTCTAAATTTATTTTAAAATACACATTATTTGGGATATTTTCCAAGCCTCGCCATCTGCCGTGGAATTAAAATCAAACTGCGACTCACTTTTGGCGACTTCAGTCTTTTCTTTCCCGCCATATCTTCATCTTCAGTGTCAGAGGTCTGCCGGAACTGCAACGTTCCCGCGTTTATGTAAAACCCTCCGTATTTTGTTGTCAAGGAGGCTGGAACCAATTCGTCGTACTGGAAAATAAATTCAGATTTCAGCGGGAGCCCTTGCCAACTGGAGAGCTGTCAGCTGGTTAAACAGACAAGTGTGCAGTGTTCAAGTGGTTGGAACTACCCAGTTTCCATAGCTCAGTGGCCCCGTGGTTTAATCTGAAATATGTACATTTTTGGTATGTGATGACACCCTGCACATACCAAAGATTGCCTGTGCTATAACATATTTAAAAATTCATGTGCCGGGCGACACGGTGCTGCAGTGGTTAGCACTGTTACCTCACGACCCCGACCCCAGGTCACTGTCCGTTTGGAGTTTGCACATTCTCCCCGTGTCTTTGTGGGTTTCACCCCCACAACCCAAAGATGTGCAGGGTAGATGGATTGGCTCTTAATTGGAAAAAAAACTGCAGGGAAACCAAATAGGAAGCATTTCCTGGGCATTTCCTACCCTGGGGCAGCAGGGTAGCATGGTGGTTAGCATAAATGCTTCACAGCTCCAGGGTCCCAGGTTCGATTCCCAGCTGGGTCACTGTCTGTGTGGAGTCTGCACGTCCTCCCCCTGTGTGCGTGGGTTTCCTCCGGGTGCTCCGGTTTCCTCCCACAGTCCAAAGATGTGCGGGTTAGGTGGATTGGCCATGCTAAATTGCCCGTAGTGTCCTAATAAAAGTAAGATTAAGGGGGGGGTTGTTGGGTTACGGGTATAGGGTGGATACGTGAGTTTGAGTAGGGTGATCATGGCTCGGCACAACATTGAGGGCCGAAGGGCCTGTTCTGTGCTGTACTGTTCTATGTTCTATGAATCACAAGTGCTATAAATGTTGTCATTAATTATGAATGTGAAACTATAATAAAAACCAAGGATAGAACATCTGACATCAAAATGCATGTTGTTTGGTTATTTCCTGCCCTACACCTCACTTCAGCTGAAGACTATACAACGTCCTGCGGGCAATGTCACTGATCACAGAATCAGACTGCATGTGAAGTCTGTTCTGCCATTATATCTCTGTTGGCTTGTTTGAAGGAGCTACTCGATTCATCCCAATTCCTGCCAACCTACACCCATCACAGAAGCAGAGCTGGCCCCTCTGGTTTCATAGACTAGAATTTACAGTGTAGGAGGCCATTCAGCCCATCACATCTACACTGGCCCCTGAAAGAGCACCTACCTAAGTCCACACCTCCACCCTATCCCCGTAACCCAGCAACTCCACCTAACATAAGGGCAGCATGGTGGCCTAGTGGTTAGCACAGCTGCCTCACGGCGCTGAGGTCCCAGGTTCGATCCCGGCTCTGGGTCACTGTCCGTGTGGCGTTTGCACATTCTCCCCGTGTCTGCGTGGGTTTCACCCCCACAACCCAAAGATGTGCAGGGTAGGTGGATTGGCCACACTAAATTGCCCCTTAATTGGAAAAAATAATTGGGTACTCTAAATATATATTTTTTTAAACTCCACCTAACATTTTGGACATGGCAGAGCAATTTAGCATGACCAATCCACCTAACCTGCACATCTTTGGACTGTGGGAGGAAACTGGAGCACATGGAGGAAACCCATGCAGAAACGGGGAAACGTGCAAACTCCGCACAGACAGTGATCCAAGCCGGGAATCAAACCCGGGTCCCTGGCGCTGTGAAGCAACAGCGCTAATGCTGTTTATTGGCGGAGTGAGGGCTGCACTGGGCCATGAGGTTACAGATTGGGGCGGAATGCAATTCTGTCCCGTAGATGCCCAATTCTGAGACATCGTAGGGGACAGGGAGCCTTCAGGGATATCTCCATCCGCCACCCCCAGGGTGAACCAAGTTCATGATCCGGTGCGGAAGGAGGGGGTTTTGGGTTTAAAAAAAGTTCTGGAAATGTGCCAACCCATACCCCCGAGGGAGATCATCACCCTTCTGGTTGTCAGGGTTGCGAAATTGTTTCCCAGAACTGAAAGGATTCGGTTGCACATAGTTCCCTTATTCAGTAATGAAACAGTGCTCTGAACATGACGTGTTCTCATGCTTTCAGTGTTGCACTTCCTCCAGATTTTCAAAAACACAAAGTAATCCACATTAGCGAACACCGGTAAGGCTGTCTGCCGCCTTGAATGTATTCAATGACCCAGCCTCTAGCCAACCCTGGGGAAGAGAATTTGAATGACTAATAACCCACTGTGAAAAGAATTCTCCCCATCTCGGTGGTAAATGGGAACTCCCTTAGTTTTAAACTATGCTTCCAGTTCTAGATTCCCCGATGAGGGGACACAAGCTCTTAGCCTGTCAAGCTCCTTCAGGATCTTATGTTTCAATAAGATCACCACTCATTCTTCCAAACTCCCGTAACTGTACAAGTCCAACCTGCTCAATCATTCTTCTCAAGATATACCCGTGTCTTCCCAAGAATTAGCCCTTCCTGAGCTCTATCCAATGCGAGTATGTCCCTCCTTAAGGAGATTGAAACTGCACACAGTACTCTGGGTGCAATCTCACCACTGCCCTGTACAATTGTAGCAAGACCTCCCTCCTTTTATACCCCATCCTCCTTGTATAGAATCACAGAATTGTTACAGCACAAAAGGAGGCCACTTGACCAGGCAAACCACCACCATAATTTCAGCCACCTTTCACTGTGCTTTGTGCTGCGGGTCCTGCTGCTGATTCGCCCCACGGAGAGGCTGGTTAGATTCCTTACAACACACAAAAGTGAAGCTTTAAAGGGGGGGGGGGGGGGGGAAGTAGTAATTGATTTCCAAAGGAACAGCAGCACAGGTAATCAGAAACACTCACCGCTTCAGAGTTGTCGATGAATGGGTCCGTGTCGTCGTAACCGTACCCCATGTCAATTAAATCCTGCATTCGGTCTTTCCGTCGCTTGTGATTCTTTTGACCCTGCAATTGGCAAAATTTGTTTAGCTTGGTTTCCCTTCTAAGGGGACAGAAGAGCAGGTGCAAGATGGATCATAGATTGTAAATGGGCGAGTCAATATACTGCTGTGTTTTTGGAGGTTATATCCCCGTGTGAGGTTTACCCCAGCGCCATAGGAGACTTGGGGAAAATGAGCCGAGCTGAAACAGCCAGCTCCCAGGATGCCGTTTTATTGGGCAATGGCACTAACGCTCAGAGGGCTGAAGTGCTTCTGATTCCTGTGCAACGTGTTAACCTATTACCTCAGCTGCGGTTTATGGGTGCTTTTTAAAAAATTGAGTACCCAATTTTTTTTTTTCAATTAAGAAACAATTTAGCGTGGCCAATCCACCTACCCAGCACATCTTTGGGTTGTGGTGGCAAAACTCACGCAAACTCAGAGAGAATGTGCAAACTCCACACGGACAGTGACCCAGAACCGGGATTGAACCTGGGACCTCGGTGCCACGGCAGCAGTGCTAACCACTGCGCCACCATGCTGCCCCTTTGTCTCCGTATCTCTCGATGCACCTCTTGCATGCACACTGCCAATAGCGAGCTCGCCATATCACATCACTTTGCACGCATAATACTCACGTATTTTTCCTCAAGTTTCTTTGCTAACGCTTCCACTTCTTTTCTCTCCTTCTCCTCATGGTTGAAGGGATCATCAGGATTGGCTAAATTTCTCTGTTGAAACAACACAACAGTTGGTCGGAGGTGTGTGGGGAGTGCAGGTTGATAAGCGGGAGAGTTCTCCTGGTGTCTCAGTCGGGTGCCTATACAGTGAGGTGCTGACTCAGACTATGGAAGTCCCAGGTTTACGCGGTGTTAGCTGATCTAATGTCGAGGAGAGTTGCTGCTATGATTAGCCCCAGTGCCTCAAAAGTAAGAGAAAAACTAAAATCATGCAGTCTGCCTGCAGCAGACGGTTGCCAAGCAGCTCTCACACACGCCCCCCCACATCCTTTCCCACCCCAGGTAAAAGAACATGGATGTCCACAGCACAGGATCAAGCTTATATGTCAGGCTGATCATATTAGAACAACTTCTTGGAAAACAGGCAACAGGTTTAAATAAAGGATCTGGATCGGCGCAGGCTGGGACGGCCGAAGGGCCTGTTCCTGTGCTGTAACTTTCTTTGTTCTTAACTCAAGAACTAATGCACTAGTATGCGTGCTGGGTATCAGTGGTGCAATGCCTGGTGAGGGAGGAGAGAATTATTGGCTTTGTGTGTGCGTGTGCGCGCGGTGGGGGGGGGGGTTTGGCATCACATTCACCAGAATGATACCAGACTATAATGAATGTAGCAAATTTTGATAGAGATTGCTACATAAATCTGCTGCAGTAATATTAAAGAATCTAGGTTACGGTATCTAGACTCTGTGGTTGCAAAAAGGCCAATTAGATGTTGTAAAAGTGAGAGCATAATTCATCACAACTATGTATGTTGTTTACCTATATAGGAATGTTGCTTCTCGAAAGAAGGTGCCCTGGAGTTTAGATAATTGAGGGGCTGTGGTCAGCCTTAGTAAGATTGGCGTAATTTGTTAAGTGGGGTGGAGATGTAATTAATGAGAGGAGCCAGGTCTGTAGCAGGTAGTTAGGCTTTTAGTTTTGCTCGGAGCTTCTGCCAAAGGCTGTCAGGTTGAGCAATTGTCTCGCATAGACAGCACGATTTGCAGCTGGTGTCGGAAAGGATTTCTCTCACCAAGTAGCCGTTCCAAGAAATCTTTATCCAGAGGAGAGCATGTATCCCTGCGTTTGCAAACTTCATTTATAAGTGGCTTTGACCTGTGATTTGTGACCTGTGACTTGGGGCAGCACGGTAGCATTGTGGATAGCACAATCGCTTCACAGCTCCAGGGTCCCCAGGTTCGATTCCGGCTTGGGTCACTGTCTGTGCGGAGTCTGCACATCCTCCCCGCGTGTGCGTGGGTTTCCTCCGGGTGCTCCAGTTTCCTCCCACAGTCCAAAGATGTGCAGGTTAGGTGGATTGGCCATGATAAATTGCCCTTAGCGTCCAAAATTGCCCTTAGTATTGGGTGGGGTTACTGGGTTATGGGGATAGGGTGAAGGTGTTGACCTTTGGCTTGGCTTGATTGGTGATAGAGATGGTATTGGTTAGAAGTTAGTGTTTCCTTTTATTGTTAAGAATTATTTAACTGGTAATCGTAAGCTATTTTCTGTGATTTAAATGTAGTTTAATCCTGTGTTAATAATAAAGTTTGTTTTAATATAACATATCCCTGTCGGTAAGTGGAATCATTCCTGGATAGGAACAGAAGATGGCGCCGGAGCGAGGAGACTCTCTGCGAGCTCTCCCTAACAGATCCACTTTTTACTTAAGTTATACTCGTTCTAATCTTTTAAAATTTAATTCTAAGACTAACATTATTATTAACCTCTCTCTTTACCTTTCCTTGCAGGCTTGAACATCCTCCGAGGCCCGTGGAGACCTTTTGACCCGACCCGACCTGATCTTCACGACCTGCAAGTGGATCGAGCCCAAACCGGAAGTGAAGCCCCAACCTCTATTTGGAGCCGACCTGGACCCCGGAGCTCCCAACCTGGCCTAACAACCAACGCCAGTCCCCGGAGCTCCCAACCCGACCCCCGACGACGAGACCCGGCCCAACTCGACCCCGAGAGACCTACCCAGCGACCTGACACGGAGAGGCCTGCCCAGCAACCCGACCTACCTGGAGATAGAAGAAAGAAAAATCCACGTGGAGGCCCGACCGGGCCTACTTCAAGACCCAACCCCAGGAGCGCCCAGGGAGGGAGCAGACCATGGGACTCAGCCCAACCTGCCTCAGGAAACCCCTGCCCACGACCTCCGAAATGGTGGAGACCCCGCGCGAGGACCTGAATGCGCTGCAAGGTATTCACATGCCCACAGAACGCCAGGACCCATCCGGATCGCAAACATTCCACCCTAGCAACCCCTCTACCTCAACCAGCGCCCGGGACCCTGCCAGACACGACCCCAGAAACATAACTAGTGCCCTGGTCCCCGCTAGATGCAACCACCTACCTTCCACAAGCTCAGTCTTCTCCCATCGGATCCCAGGATCATCCAGCCGCAACCACAGACCGAGGAAGCGAGGGAAACGCGGTGGTCTGCAGGTTAGACTGGAGTAATGCGGTTTCAAGACCCCTCTCTCCAACATACTCCTGGCAAACGTCCAAGCGATCGAAAACAAGCTGGATGAACTTAACGCCAGACTTACCTCTCAGAGGGAAGCAAGAGACTGCTGTGTGCTCTGTTTCACAGAGACATGGCTCAACCCCCGCCTCACCGGACTGTGCCATACAACCTGAAGGCTTCTCTATTCACCGGGCGGACCGCACGGCATCTTCAGGCAAAGCGAAGGGTGGAGGGGTTTGCCTCCTCATCAACTCCTCCTGGTGCTTGGATGTAGCGACCCTGACGACCTACTGCTCTCCGGACCTGGAATACCTGACCGTGAAGTGCCGCCCATACTATCTTCCACATGAGTTCACTTCAGCCATTATCACAGCGGTCTACAGCCCACCCCAGGCAGAAGAGAGGAAGGCACTGGACAAACTGTACAAGTTATAAACAACTACGAAACAGAACACCCGGAGGCCTTGTTCATCGTGGCCGGAGACTTCAACAAGGCCAACCTCAAGAGTGTACTGCCAAAATTCCACCAGCACATCTCCTGTCCCACCAGGGGCGACAACACTCTTGACCACTGCTATTCAAAAATCAAGTCCGAAAAAAGGCCTTTGGTATAAAGATTGGGAGAGCCTGAAAGATAAACAAGAACCTCGGCAGAATATTCATTTTCACCACTTGGACCCTCCCCGCCAACGTTAAGTGTACTGTACCCCACCTCTTAAGATCCTCCTTGGCCTCCTCCACCAGCTTCGTTAAGTTTCACTTATGGAGCCCCATCCATTCCTTCGCTACCTGAATCCCCAAGTACCTAAACACCGTAAATGGCATCCCCCCTAATGTAGCCCGCTGTGCTAGCTCATTCACCGAGAATATCCCGCTTTTCCCTACATTCAGCTTCTATCCCGAGAACCCTCCAAACCTCCCCAGCAGGCCCATAATCCTTCCCATACTCTCCACGAATCTGAAACATATACAGCAGGAGGTCATCGGTATAGAGCGACACCCAATGCTCCATCTGTCCCCCTCATTAAAGACCACCATCATACCGGTGCCAAAGAAGAACCAGGCAACGTGCCTCACTGACTACCGTCCGGTGGCCCTCATTTCAGTTGTAATAAAGTGCTTCGAGAGGTTGATCATGAAGTGCATCACCTCCATACTCCCAGAACACCTTGATCCACTGCAATTCGCATACCGTTGCAACCGGTCCACAGCAGAAGCCATTTCCCTGGCCCTACACTCATCCCGAGAGCATCTCGACAACAAGGACTCCTATTTATTGACCACAGCTCCGCTTTCAACACCATAATCCCAGCCAAGCTCATATCAAAGCTCCAAAACCTAGGACTTGGCTCTCCACTCTGCAACTGGATCCTCGATTTTCTGACCAACAGACCACAATCAGTAAGAATGAACACCAACACCTCCTCCACAATAGTCCTCAATACCGGTGCCCGGCAAGGCTGCGTACTTAGCCCCCTACTCTACTCCCTGTACACACACGACTGCGTGGCAAAATTTGGTTCCAACTTCATCTACAAATTTGCTGACGATACGACCATAGTGGGCCGGATCTCGAATAACGACGAGTCAGAATACAGGAGGGCAATAGAGAACCTAGTGGAGTGGTGCAGCGACAACAATCTCTCCCTCAATGCCAGCAAAACTAAAGAGCTGGTCATTGACTTCAGGAAGCAAAGTACTGTACACACCCCTGTCAGCATCAACGGGGCCGAGGTGGAGATGGTTAGCAGTTTCAAATTCCGAGGGGTGCACATCTCCAAAATCTGTCCTGGTCAACCCACATCGACGCTACCATCAAGAAAGCACAACAGTGCCTATACTTCCTCAGGAAACTAAGGAAATTCGGCATGTCGACATTAACTCTAACCGACTTTAACAGATACACCCTAGAAAGCATCCTATCGGGCTGCATCACAGCCTGGTATGGCAACTGCTCGGCCCAGGACCCCAAGAAACTTCAGAGAGTCGTGAACGCTGACCAGTCCATCACACGAACCTGCCTCCCACCCATTGACTCTGTCTACACCTCCCGCTGCCTGGGGAAAGTGGGCAGCATAATCAAAGACCCCTCCCACTCGGCTTACTCACTCTTCCAACTTCTTCCATCGGTCAGGAGATAAATAGTCTGAGAACACGCACAAACAGACTCAAAAACAGCTTCTTCCCCGCTGTTACCAGACTCCGAAATGACCCTCTTATGGACTGACCTCATTAACACTACACCCTGTATGCTTCATCCGATGCCAATGCTTATGTAGTTACATTGTATAGCTTGTGTTGCCCTATTATGTATTTTCTTTTACTCCCTTTTCTTCCCATGTACTTGATGATCTGTTGAGCTGCTCGCAGAAAAATACTTTTCACTGTACCTCGATACACATGCCAATAAATCCAATCCAATCCTGGAGCGAAATATTCTTTCCTCACACTTGTACAAATTTTTTAAAAAGTGTTTGGGATTCTTGTCTGGTATCGTAACAAATGTTTGGGTCTGGAATCTTAACAAGATTAAAAATCATCCCATTTATGAAGAGAGGTTGCATAGGCCAGGTGTGTTCCTTTGATAGAAGATTAATGGATGATGTTATTGGATAGTTTCTCTCATTCTCTCTGGCTGGGGAAAGGGTCCACAACAAGGGGGCAAGAGCTTAAATTAAAGCTAGGTCATTCATGGGGTGATATCAGGGTGTATTTCTTCACACAAATGAGCAATTTGAGGAAACGCACCCAGATAATGGATGGCGATCATAATTCAACTGACCTGCCAAACTTTGAACCAATAGGTCATTGATGGAAGACATGATCCAAATCTCTGACAATTTCAATTTGCTGAGATCGTCTTTTTTAAAAAATAAATTTAGAGTAGCCAATTTATTTTTCCAATTAAGGAGCAATTTAGCATGGCCAATCTACCTACCCTGCACATCTTTGGGTTGTGGGAGGGCAGCACGGCTCCACAGTGGTTAGCACTGCTCGCTCACGGCGCCGAGATAGAATCATTGAAGCATAGAATTTACAGTGCAGGAGGAGCCCATTCGGCCCATCGAGTCTGCACCGGCCCTTCGTAAGAGCACCCGACCTAAGCCCATACCTCCACCCTATCAGGTTCGATCCCGGCTCTGGGTCACTGTCTGTTTGGAGTTTGCACATTCTCCCCGTGTTTGCGTGGGTTTCAACCCCACAACACAAAGATGTGCAGGGTACATTGGCCGTGCTAAAATTGTCCCTTAATTGGTGAAAAAGGAATTGGGTACTCTAAATTTATTAAAACAAATCTTGGGGTGTGGGGAGGGGGGGGGGGACCCACGCAGACACAGGGAGGATGTGAAAACTCCTCAAGAACAATGACCCAGGACCAGGATCGGAACCGGGCCCTCGGCACCGTGAGCCAGTAGGGCTAACCACTCCTGGGGAAAAGGGGAAAGATCTGTACAGTCTGCACATTGTAACCTGTTTTGATACATGCTTGTAATAAAATACATTTTTTTAAAAATAAAAATTAGTACCTGGAACTAGATGGTAAGTGGTGCCAGTGCAAATTCATACCCTCTGCTCCCATGCAAACCTCCGTCCCTGTACCCACTTCACTCTCCCAGCTTTGCAGCCCCAATGCAATCAGCCCACTCCTTCCCCACCCCCTGTGAAACCAACCCACCCTCTCCCGCCAGGGCCCGTGGCTCCAATGACTCACTGATCCACGTGTAATAAGAGGTGTCACAGTGTATCACACTGCTGCCTCACAGTGCCACAGTTCAATTCTGGCCTCGGGTGACTGGCTGTGCCGAGTCTGCACGTCTCTGTGTCTGCGTGGGTTTCCTCAGGGCGCTCAGTTTCCTCCCACAGGTTAGGTAGAGCTATGGGAATAGGGTGGGGGAGTGGGCCTAGGTAGAGTGCTCGTTCAGTGGGTCAGTGCAGATTTGATGGGCGAGTGGCTTCCTTCTGCACTGTAGGGATTCTATGGATTCTCTACAGTCACTGATGAACAGATAGATCAACCCTCACATTTCACAAATTGGAGTACAATATGGAAATGAAAGCTCCAGAGCACAGAAACTGCTGTAGCCCAGAGGGAAAAAGGCAGGTTAATATCCCTCCATGAAGAGTTACACATGAACCGTTAGCCAACAGGCAAATTAGTCCATCACAATTTCAGTTTCAAGACAAAAACAGAACTTTGTGGTGCAAAAGCCCTGAATAGTAAACACTAAAATGCTAAACTTGCAGATATTCCATTGGTATCAACTTGCGTCTCTGCATATTTCACTGCAATGACAGGGTAGGTGAATGGGTCCAACCGTTCCCAATTTTTGGAGCGTATAAAATCAGTCAGAAACCCATCAACACCTTTAACACTATTATTTCCCACTCCAAGCAGCACAGGAGCTGGGTCACCGCGCTTAATTACTGATCTTATGAAAGGCCAGGCACCTGAAACTTGAACTCTGCCTCTCGCTGCACAGATGCAGCATGGCCTGCTGAGCATTTCAGAACACTCTGCTTCTAGTTCACCTTTCCAATGTGTACAACATTTTGTTTTTTGTCCAATTTACCACTGCCACAAAACTGTACTGCTGGACCTCAACAGAATCCACAGCAGCCTCGCGGAGAACCCCCCCCCCCCCCCCTCAAAAAAACACATTAAAACTCCTGCATATGGAAGTACTTCTAACTTTGCCATTATATACTCCTGTGTCCACATCTAAAATGACAATTTCTCACGTGAATGTGTCACGCTGCAATTACACCCTCCTGCCAATGGCAGCGCTGTAGCACATCGGGCTGACAACTCCACATGGACTGCAGAAAACCCCGAGTCAAACCAAATCTGCTTCCCAAATTGGCAAATATTTTGCCATTTCACGACATTAAAAAGTTATGAAAATTTAGATAGAATGTATGGTCTTCACGCTAGACCCAAATTACATTGGGGCTGGTTTAGCTCACTTGGCTAAATCGCTGGCTTTTAAAGCAGACCAAGCAGGCCAGCAGCACGGTTCGATTCCCGTACCAGCCTCCCCGGACAGGCGCCGGAATGTGGCGACTAGGGGCTTTTCACAGTAACTTCATTGAAGCCTACTCGTGACAATAAGCGATTTTCATTTCATTTCATTGGACATCCTGGCCCAATCTAGTCTCTGTCCTCCTGCACCATTCTCCAAGACCCACTCCCGCAAGGTTGCAATTACACCGACATACCCACGCACAACTCCAGTCTCAATATTTTGGTTGTCTCTTTTATTTTTAAATTTACAGTACCTAATTATTTTCTTTCCAATTAAGGGACAATATATTGTGGCCAATTCACCTACCTTTTTGGGTTGTGGGGGTGAGACCCAGGCAGACACGGGGAGCATGTGCAAACTCCACACAAACAGTGACCCGGGGTCAGGATGGAACCCTGGTCCTCGTGCCATGAAGACGCACTGCGCCACCGTGCCACCCTTTTTGGGTTGTCTCTTAATGCAGTGTTCTTCAAAGTCGGGGGCACGACCCGCGGATGGGTCGCGGAGCCGTTGTCCGCGGTGCTCCCGATCGCTGTTAATAACGCCGGCTGCAAGCGGCCACGAACATGTTTTTTTTTTTTTAATTGGCCGTATTTCACATGCACGCACAATGATCGGCGCACGTGCGGATAATCGGGCATGCATGCACAGTGCGGCAGCTACTTTTTTTTTTTAAACGGTTGCAGCTTTTTGTTTTACAAGTTCTGTAGTGGTTTTTATTCATTTATTTTATTCATTTTATTTTCTTTACAATTTCGGGGAGGTTTTATTCCATTTTTTCATTTATTTTATTCATTTTATTTTGTTTACAAGTTCGGCAGGGGGGTTTTATTCACTTTTTTCATTTATTTTACTCATTTTTTTTAAACAAGGTCGGAGGGGTTATTTGACAACATTTTACAGGAAAAAAATTCAGAACTTTGAACAGATGGAGACTCCATACTTTCCGACACGGGAAGGCTTCACCTTCATCCAACAGGTTCCATTAGAGGCGTGTGTATGAGGGCCAAAGGGAACCAAAACCATTTCCTTCATTTTTGTCAGCAGCAAACTTGGTAAGAGAAAATGGTGGGTCGCGCAGGTATGGGTCGCAAAGGTCGGCCGGTTGGTAAAAATGGGTCCCCGGAAAAAAAGTTTGAAGAACACTGTCTTAATGGTCGCCGAGGTGGCCTGGCAAATTTCTCAGTTGCCAGGGGAAGGAGGGATGGACAACAAATGCAGCCTTGCCAGTGTCATCTCATTTGGAGGGCAAATTAAACTATTAAGAAGAAAGCCCACCGACGCCTTCAGTGGAGAAAGATGGGCAAACGATGAACAGAGATGAACAAAGCTGGTGGGGTTTACAACTCTCGGACTCGTCCCTGCCAACACAAGTGCCAAACCAAAGAAAGGCATCGCGCTGAGGGACAAACTGAGCATCTTTCAATTTCCTGCATTGTTATAATGTGATATTTCCCACAATGTGATATTGAACCATAAGGTTCCGAGTTGGACTCCAAGGATGCAGAATGCAGTGACCTCAATCAGGGGATGGCACAATTAATGAGGGGAGGTGAAAAGAATCAGTGAAACAAAATCTTGCATTTATACAGCACCTTCCATGACTTGAAAAGTCTCAGAGCACTTTACTTAAGCTGAGACACTGCTATGGTCCAGAAATTGACTGGAAAGTTAGTGTGGACTGAAAAGCCAGGCTGTGGTGCTCTTCATTGTTGAACAGCAGCCAACATTCACTATCTAGGCCCACAGGTGAAGAGCAGCCCCTTGGGCAAGATCCTTGGTGGATGCCTTGCTCCTACATAACCAAATCGCAGTATCGACCGGGGGTGCCGGTTGTAAAATGAGTAAAAAGTTAGATGTTTGGCTGAGAGAGAATACAAGATTGCACTTTGGTCAGATGCGGCAGTTAATCATTCAGCTTGCTTGATCAGCAGCCCATTCATCGTCAACGCACTGCTGGCCTTGGTCTGCATCACGAACCAGCCAACTGAGCTAAACAAGGCCCCCTCCCCCCCACCCGGAGGCTGCCGGATGGCCAACTCATCTACCACAAGAGACAAATCCACCAATAATTAGAACTTCTGCTGCTGTGGAGTTTTTAAAAAACGTTTTACTCCATTCTTAAAGTTACAGAGCCAATGCTCAAAGCAGACAAGGTACGCCCTTACTCTGTCTCATTTGCTTGTGCAAAATAAACAATTCAAATTGGTTCCAAGTCATGATCCCCACAGGAGATGATACAACAGGGGTGGGCAAACTTTTCCGTGCAAGGGCCACATTCAGAAATTCACAATTTTAAAGGGCCGCATAGTATTAATAGTCCCGGTTGTAACCAATTAGCGTGCGGCATATACCTCAGCGCTTCCCCCGGCGGCATCCTGCCCTTAGCCCTCTTTTTCTCTACTTTTCAAAAATGGCGCTTCACCCGGTTATGATTCTGGGCGCCTCATATAGAACATAGAACAGTACAGCACAGAACAGGCCCTTCGGCCCTCTATGTTGTGCCGAGCAATGATCACCCTACTCAAGTCAACGTATCCACCCTATACCAGTAACCCAACAGCACCCCCCATTAACCTTATAAAAAAAAAAAAATTTTTTAATGTTTTTTTTTATGACTTGATCTTGGTGGGCCGCATAAAGACCTTTGGCGGGCCGTAGTTTGCCCACCCCTGTGATACAACATCCAGGCTGACTTGGGCTTGATCGGACACTTGATCTTAGCCAAAAGGCTGAGAAATGATGGATGAGATCACTTGATCTTAGCGATGACCCTCGTCCAGCGGTCAGCCAAAGGCGAGCAATTAGCCCGTTCAGAAGAATCGCCATTTCAAGGGAGGCAGGAATCCAGAGTGTTCAGAGCAGCAAGTGGGTTCACATCTCTTGTTGCTGCTGACAAGCCTGACTCGGCTTCAGGCCTGGATCTTTAGCTGCCAGCCACAATCCACATGTTGAGTAGTGCACATGGGGAGGCAGTGGTAACATCACTTGACTAGTAACTCATAGGACCAGGCTAATGCTCAAAGGTTCAAATCCTGCCACAACAACTGAAGGAATTGGAAGCCAAGTCAATAAAGATCTGGAATGTGAAGCCAGTCTCAGTAACGGTGACCAGGAAACTATCGATAAACCCATCTGGTTCACTGATGTCTTTTAGGGAAGGAAATCCACCATCATGTGAGCCCAGACCCATAGCAGTGTGGTTGACTCGTAAATGCCCGCTGAAATGGCCCAGCAAGGCACTTAGTGCAAGGGCAATTTGGGATGGGCAACAAATGTTGGCCTTGCCAGCGTCACTCGCAACTCGTGAAAGAATAATAAGAAACAAAAGAGAAACACCAAACTGCCATGGAGCTGACCCCAAGTACTTGCAGCTGCAGTGCAAGCAAAAACGCGGCCAGAAGGCTTCTTTAAAAATTATAAAATATAAATTTAGAGTACCCAATTCTTTTTATCCAATTAAGGAGCAATTGAGCGTGGCCAATCCACCTAACCTGCACATCTTTGGGTTGTGGGGGGCAGCATGGTGGCGCAGTGGGTTAGCGGTGGGTAGGAGGCCTACCCAAGATCAACACCTCCACCCTATCCCCATAACCCAGTAACCCCACCCAACACTAAGGGCAATTTTGGACACTAAGGGCAATTTATCATGGCCAATCCACCTAAGCTGCACATCTTTGTGGAAGGAAACCGGAGCACCCGGAGGAAACACACGGGGAGGATGTGCAGACTCCGCACAGTCAGTGACCCAAGCCAGAATCGTACCTGGGACCCTGGAGCTGTGAAGCAATTGTGCTAACCACTGTGCTACCGTGCTGCCCGTGGATTGGCCACGCTAAATTGGCCCTTAATTGTAAAAAATGAATTGGGTACTCTAAATTTTAACAAAAGATAAAAGAAAGAAAAATCTTTGGGTTGTATGGTTGAGACCCACGCAGGCACGTGGAGAATGTGCAAACTCCACATGGACAGTGACCCGGGTCCTCAGCACCACGAGGCAGCAGTGCTAAACACTGCACCACCGTGCCGCCCCGGCCATAAAGCTGATCACAAGTGAAAAATGAAAATTCGCTTATTGTCACGAGTAGGCTTCAAATGAAGTTACTGTGAAAAGCCCCTAGTCACCACATTCCGGCGCCTGTCCGGGGAGGCTGGTGCGGGAATCGAACCGTGTTGCTGGCCTGCTTTCAAAGCCAGCGATTTAGCCCAGTGTGCTAAACAGCCCCAAGTGCAGGCAGCACTGCCGGTAAAGCTTGAATTGGTTTGAACTGCGGCAATCCCAGAATATTACTTCACAGCAATTCCCGGAATTCGGGTCAGGGGATGTAAACTGGTTTTAAAAGCAAATATTTGGAGAACTTCCTTACCCAAAGAGTGAGAAACGTACTGAATATCGTGCCAGGGAAGGCGGTCGGGACTAACATGTCAGTGGTGCTGCAACAGGAGAGTTGACAAACTAAGCCTGCAGCCTGTGATCCCAATCCTGGATTTCCAGCTAATGCAGTCCGATTTGCGATTGTTATTCCTTGCTTGGTTATGTCCCCTTTGAATCTGTGCCCGGGCTGGTTAGCAGTTGAAGGAACGTGGATTGTTGCTGCAGTTAGATTAGTAAGTCACGCAGACTCTCATCACCGTGACTTTCCTCATGTCTTAATGAAAAGTTGGGTCATAAGAACTAGGAGCAGGAGTAGGCCATCTGGCCCCTCGAGCCTGCTCCACCATTCAATGAGATCATGGCTGATCTTTTGTGGACTCAGCTCCACTTTCCGGCCCGAACACCATAACCCTTAATCCCTTTATTCTTCAAAAAACTATCTATCTTTACCTTAAAAACATGTAATGAAGGAGCCTCAACTGCTTCACTGGGCAAGGAATTCCATAGATTCACAACCCTTTGGGTGACGAAGTTCCTCTTAAACTCAGTCCTAAATCTACTTCCCCTTATTTTGAGGCTATGTCCCCTAGTTCTGCTGTCACCCGCCAGTGGAAACAACCTGCCCGCATCTATCCTATCTATTCCCTTCATAATTTTAAATGTTTCTATAAGATCCCCCCTCATCCTTCTAAATTCCAACGAGTACAGTCCCAGTCTACTCAACCTCTCCTCATAATCCAACCCTTTCAGCTCTGGGATTAACCTAGTGAATCTCCTCTGCACACCCTCCAGTGCCAGTACGTCCTTTCTCAAGTAAGGAGACCAAAACTGAACACAATACTCCAGGTGTGGCCTCACTAACACCTTATACAATTGCAACATAACCATTACCAGTGTGACTCAGTGGGCAGCAAGATCAATAGATTGTGGCCTCGAGCTGCACTACCAGACTTGGGTCATACAATCTAGACTGACCCCTCAATGTCAGTGTTGAGGGAGTGCTGCACTGTTGGAGGTGCCATCTTTCGGATGACAGTTTAGAGTAAGGAGCAGTCTGCTTGTTAAAAACAAACCTATTGCACAATGAACGAACGGGCAGCTCTTCCTAGCGTCCTGGTCAACATTTATCCCTCAAGCATCGGCCCCAAACTGACAATGTAATATGTTTGCCGACTCTGGGATGTTGCTATGTACAAATTGGCAGCCTCGAGGGGCTTTGGGATGTCCCCGAGTCCTTTAGGATTTAAGTTAAAAAGCATGTTTGTTGTTTATTCAAGGCTGGTTGGGTGCACAAGTTACAGCCCTGCAAATAATTGCTGTGTTCATAAATGGAGGCCTGATCCCTCCTGAAGCAGCTGGTTAATTTCAATGTCAATTGTAATTCTGCTGTCAAATTGCTAGATTTAAAGGCTGTTGCTCGACAAAGAGAATCGCTGATGAGGACAGGATGGAACGGCGGGTCGAGGGGGGAGGGGAGCGGGGTGTCTTGGGGCACTTGGCTGGAACGGGTGGGGGGCACTTGGCTGGAACGGGTGGGGGGCACTTGGCTGGAACGGGTGGGGGGCACTTGGCTGGAACGGGTGGGGGGCACTTGGCTGGAACGGGTGGGGGGCACTTGGCTGGAACGGGTGGGGGGCACTTGGCTGGAACGGGTGGGGGGCACTTGGCTG
This sequence comes from Scyliorhinus canicula, assembly GCF_902713615.1. Taxonomy (NCBI): domain Eukaryota; kingdom Metazoa; phylum Chordata; class Chondrichthyes; order Carcharhiniformes; family Scyliorhinidae; genus Scyliorhinus; species Scyliorhinus canicula. The sequence continues at coordinate 26,145,661 of NC_052168.1, read as the reverse complement.
GAACGGGTGGGGGAGGGTGGAACAAGTTGGTGGGTCTTCGGCAGAGCTGGAGGGGGTCTTGGCCAGTGGTTAGGGGGGGTCTTGGCCAGAGTTTGTGGGGGTCTTGGGCAGTGTTGGGGAGCAGGGTGGTCTTGGCCAGAGGTTGGGGGGGGGGGTTTTGGCCAGAGTTGGGATGGGGGGGTCTTGGCCAGAGTTGGGGATGGGGGGGGGGGGGGGGGTCGTGGCCAGAGTTGGGGATGGGGGGGGGTCTTGGCCAGAGTTGGGGGGGGTCTTGGCCAGAGTTGGGGATGGGGGGGGGGTCTTGGCCAGAGTTGGGGGGGGGGCTTGGCCAGAGTTGGGGAGGGGGGGTCTTGGCCAGAGTTGGGGAGGGGGGGTCTTGTCCAGAGTTGGGGAGGGGGGGGGTCTTGGCCAGAGTTGGGGAGGGGGGGTCTTGGCCAGAGTTGGGGAGGGGGGGTCTTGGCCAGAGTTGGGGAGGGGGGGGGGTCTTGTCCAGAGTTGGGATGGGGTTCTTGGCAAAAGTTGGGGAGGGGGTGTCTTGGCCAGAGGTTGGGGGGGGGTGTCTTGGCCAGAGTTGGGATGGGGGGGTCCTGGCCTGTGTCGGGGAGGGGGGTCCTGGCCTGTGTCGGGGAGGGGGGGTCCTGGCCAGTGTTTGGGGGGGGGGGGGGGGGGGTGTTCCTGGCCAGTGTTGGGGAGGGGGGGGGGGTTTCCTGGCCAGTGTTGGGGAGGGGGGGAGGTTCCTGGCCAGTGGTAGGGGGGGGGGGGGGGGGGGGGGGGGGGGGGGGTCCTGGCCAGTGGTAGGGGGGGGGGGGGGGGGGGATGGGTGGGTGGGAGGGGGTGGGGGTCCTGGCCAGTGGTAGGGGGTCACTATGTGGTGAGGGGGTATTTGTGGGGGTACCCGGATCGCAATGAAACACCAGGAGGATGGGGGCCGCCGCTCTCACCTTGGCCTCCCGCAGCAGCTCGTTGTAGTTGTACTCGGTGTGGCTCCGGTCGCTGGGCTCGCTGAGCCGGAGGCCGAAGCGGACGTTAGCCGGAGCCGGGCCGCCCCGCTCCTCTCGCCGCTTCTTCTTGGAGGAGGCGGCGGCGGCGGGAGGCGCGGGCACCGTGTTGAAGGCCACCCTCCGCGGTTCTGTCATGTCGACACGGTGCCGGGCCGGGCCTGCCGCGCCGGGGCCTGGGGCCGAGGCCGGGGCCTGGGCCGGCTCCAGGCCGCTGAAAGGCGATCAAAGCCCCCGCTCTGCTCCCCCCTCCCCTCACTGAGCCCGCACCAGCGCCGCCATCTTGCGCGTCCCGACGTCACGGCCGATGCGTATGAACCGCGCGTTACGTCATGTTCATGCGTGATGTCGTCACGTCAGAGCGCGTTTACATCACCTCGCCATGCCCTTGCATCATCACCAGGCATGAACCACCAGTCACGTCATCTGTCAATCATCTCAGATTACGTCAGAAGAACAGACGAGGTGGGAGCTGGAGGAGGCCATTCGGCCCCTCAATATTGCACCGCCATTCAATAAGATTGGATTGGATTGGATTTGTTTATTGTCACGTGTACCGAGGTACAGTGAAATGTATTTTTCTGAGAGCAGCTCAACAGATCATTAAGTACATGGGAAGAAAAGGGAATTAAAGAAAATACATAATAGGGCAACACAAGGTACACAAGGTAACTACATAAGCACCGGCATAGGATGAAGCATACAGGGTGTAGTGTTAATCAGGTCAGTCCATAAGGGCAGCACGGTAGCATTGTGGATAGCATAATTGCTTCACAGCTCCAGGGTTCCAGGTTCGATTCCAGCTTGGGTCACTGTCTGTGTGGAGTCTGCCCGTGTGTGCGTGGGTTTCCTCCGGGTGCTCCAGTTTCCTCCCACAGTCCAAAGATGTGCAGGTTAGGTGGATTGGCCGTGATAAATTGCCCTTAGTGTCCAAAATTGCCCTTAGTGTTGGGTGGGGTTACTGGGTTATGGGGATAAGGTGGAGGTGTTGACCTTGGGTAGGGTGCTCTTTCCAAGAGCCGGTGCAGACTCGATGGGCCGAATTGCCTCCTTCTGCACTGCAAATTCTATGAATTCTATGAATAAGAGGGTCATTTAGGAGTCTGGTAACAGTGGGGAAGAAGCTGTTTTTGAGTCTGTTTGTGCGTGTTCTCAGACTTCTGTATCTCCTGCCCGATGGAAGAAGTTGGAAGAGTGAGTAAGCCGGGTGGGAGGGATCTTTGATTATGCTGCCCGCTTTCCCCCGGCAGCGGGAGGTGTAGATGGAGTCTATGGATGGGAGGCAGCTTCGTGTGATGGACTGGGCTGTGTTCACGACTCTCTGAAGTTTCTTGCGGTCCTGGGCCGAGCAGTTGCCATACCAGGCTGTGATGCAGCCCATGGCTGATCATGGCTGATCTTTTTGTGGACTCAGCTCCACTTACCCACATGAACACCATAACCCCTCATACCTTTATGAAATGAAATGAATTGAAAATAGCTTATTGTCACAAGTCGGCTTCAAATGAAGTTACTGTGAAAAGCCCCTAGTCGCCACATTCCGGCGCCTGTTCTGGGAGGCTGAATTGAACTGTGCTGCTGCCTTGGTCTGCTTTAAAAGCCAGCGATTTAGCCCAGTGTGCTGAACTTTATTGTTCAAAAATCTATCTTTGCCTTAAAAACATTTAAGGAGGTCAACCTTTGGATGAAGAAGTTCCTCTTCAACTCAGTCCTAGGCTGTGCCACCTAGTTCTAGCTTTTTTATAATATCTTTATCGAGCTGCACGGTGGCCTAGTGATTAGCACTGCTGCCTCACGGCGCTGAGGTCCCAGGTTCGAATCTGGGTCACTGTCCGTGTGGAGTTTGCACATTCTCCCCGTGTTGGTCAGCCCCACACCCAAAAGATGTGCAGGGTAGGTAATTGGCCACGCTAAATTGCCCCTTAATTGGAAAAAATGAATTGGGTATTCTAAATTTTAAAAAAATAATAAGAATCTTTATTGTTACAAGTAGGCTTACATTAACACTGCAATGAAGAATATATAATAAGAATCTTTATTGTCACTGCAATGACGTTACTGTGAAAAGTCTCTCGTCGCCACATTCCGGTGCCTGTTTTTTTAAAAATAATTTTTATTCAAGTTTTCTAATAACAATAACAAATTTTTCCCGAAAATTAAAACATACAAATCATGCTTCCACACCGAAGCTAGAGCAGAACTCACCGCCCCCCCCCCCCCAAAATAAATAGTAACAAATAGCAAATGGTTATACAGAACAGAACAGAACGAACCCATTGCTGCAAAATCGAACCTCCCGACCATCCCCAAACCCACCCCCCCACCTCCCCCCTCCCCCCAACCCAAACCCCCCCCGCCTCCCCCCTCCCCCCAACCCAAACCCCCCCACCTCCCCCCCTCCCCCCAACCCAAACCCCACCCCGCCTCCCCAACCCAAACCCCCCCCACCTCCCCCCAACCCAAACCCACCCCCCTACCTCCTCCCCTCCCCCCAAACCCACCCCCCTACCTCCCCCCCTCCCCCAACCCAAACCCCCCCCGCCTCCCCCCAAACCCAAACCCACCCCCCCACCTCCCCCCTCCCCCCCAACCCAAACCCCCCACCTCCCCCCCTCCCCCAACCCAAACCCCCCCGCCTCCCCAACCCAAACCCCCCCACCTCCCCCAACCCAAACCCACCCCCCCTCCCCCCAAACCCACCCCCCCTACCTCCCCCCCCCCCCCAACCCAAACCCCCCCCCGCCTCCCCCCAAACCCAAACCCACCCCCCCACCTCCCCGCCTCCCCCCCAACCCAAACACCCCCGCCTCCCCCCCTCCCCCCAACGTCAAACCCCCCCGCCTCCCCCCGCCTCTCCCCTCCCCCCAACCCAAAACCCCCCTATCCCCCCTCCCCCCAACCCAACCCCCCCGCCTCCCCTCCTCCCCCCCAACCCAAACCCCCCCCGCCTCCCCCAACCCAAAAACCCCCGCCTCCCCCCTCCCCCAACCCAAACCTCCCCCCGCCTCCCCCCTCCCCCAACCCAAACCCCCCCGCGTACCCCCTCCCCCAACCCAAACCCCCCCCGCCTCCCCCCCGCCTCCCCCCTCCCCCTCCCCCAACCCAAACCCCCCCGCCTCCCCCTCCCCCCAAATCAAACCCCCCCCGCCTCCTCCCCCGCCTCCCCCCCAACCCAAACACCCCCCCCCCGCCTCCCCCCCAACCCAAAACCCCCCCCCCCCCAGGTTGCTACTGATCTCTCTCTACCCCTTCGCCAGGAAATCGAGAAAGGGCTGCCACCGCCGAAAGAACCCCTGTACCGACCCCCTCAGGGCAAACTTCATCCTCTCCAGCTTGATGAACCCAGCCATGTCGTTGATCCAGGCCTCCGAACTCGGGGGCCGCGTATCCCTCCACTGTAACAGAATCCTGCGCCGGGCTACTAGAGACGCAAAGGCCAGAATGCCGGCCTCTCCCGTCTCCTGCACTCCCGGCTCCGAAGCTACCCCAAAGATCGCGAGCCCCCAGCCCGGCCTGACCCTAGACCCGACCACTTCCGACAAAGTCCCCGCCACCCCCTTCCAAAACCCCTCCAAGGCCGGACAAGCCCAGAACATATGGGTGTGGTTTGCTGGGCCACCCAAGCACCTTCCACACGTGTCCTCGCCTCCGAAAAACCGGCTCATCCTGGCCCCTGTCATATAAGCAGCACCTTCAGCTTGATTAGGCCCTTCTTCGCTCCAAAAATACCCTCCTTAATCTCAGGGCCTTCCCCGCCCACACAAACCCCAAAATTGACTTGTTGACCCTTCTGAAGAAGGCCTTCGGGATCAGCATGGGGAGGCACTGGAAAAGGAACAAAAACCTCGGGAGCACCGTCATCTTAACCGACTGGACCCTGCCCGCCAGCGAGAGAAGCAGCGCATCCCACCTCCTGAACTCCTCCTCCATCTGCCCCACCAGCCTGGAAAAATTGAGCCTATGCATGGCCCCCCAGGTCCTAGCCATGTGGACCCCCAGATACCTGAAACTCTTCTCAGCCCTCTTCAACGGGAGTTCCCCTATCTCTCCCTCTCCCGACCCCCCGGGTGCAGGTCAATCAACTCACTCTTCCCCACATTGAGCTTATAGCCCGAAAAGTCCCCAAACTCCTCGAGTATCTTCAGCACCTCTGGTAGCCCCTCAACCGGGTCCGCGACATACAGCAGCAGATCATCCGCATATAGTGACAGCCAGTGTTCCCCCCCTCCAACTCTTTGAGTCCCTCAGTGCCATGGCCAGGGGCTCAATCGCTAACGCGAAAAGCAGGGGAGAGAAGGGGCATCCCCGCCTCGTCCCCGGGAAAGCCAGAAGTCCTCCGACCTCCTCCCGTTCGTCACCACACTCGCCACCGGGGAGCTGTACAGCAACCGCACCCATCTGATGAACCCCTCACCAAACCCAAACCTCCGCAACACCTCCCACAGGTAACTCCACTCCACCCTGTCAAAAGCTTTCTCCGCATCCATCGATGCTGCTATTTCCGCCTCCCCAGCCCCCGGTGCCATCATCATAACATTCAGGAGCCTCTGCATGTTGGCATTCAGTTGTCTCCCCTTTACAAACCCGGTTTGATCCTCATGAATCACCGTCGGGACCACATCCTCCACCCTCCTGGACAGCACCTTTGCCAACAACTTGACATCTACATTAAGGAGCGAGATCGGCCAATAGGAACCGCACTGAAGGGGGTCCTTGTCCCGCTTCAGGAGCAAAGAGATAATTGCCCTGGACATCGTCGGGGGCAGAGCCCCCCCCCCCCTCCTTAGCCTCATTCAGGGTCCCCACCAGCAGAGGGCCCAGCAGATCTATACATTTCTTGTAAAATTCCACCGGGAACCCATCCGGCCCTGGCACGTTCCCTGTCTGAATGCTGCCCAACGCCTCCACCAGCTCCTCCAGCTCAAATGGGGCCCCCAAACCCTCCACCCGCTCGTCCCCTACTCTTGGGAACTCCAGCTTATCCAAAAAGCGATCCATCCCACCTGCTTCCCCGGGGGGAAGTGCCCGGTACAGCCCCTCGTAGAAGGATCTGAACACCCCGTTGATGTCTTTTCCACCCCGCACTAGGTTCCCATCTACATCCGTGGCTCCCCCAATTTCCCTAGCTGCCTCCCGCTTCTGGAGCTGGTGGGCCAACATCCGACTCACCTTCTCCCCGTGTTCGTACGCCGCCCCCAGCGCCCTCCTCCACTGCGCCTCCACCTTCCAGGTGGTTAAAACATCAAACTCTGCCTGGAGACTGCGCCACTTCCTCAAAACCCCCTCCTCCGGGCTGTCTGCATATCTCCTGTGCACCCTGACCATCTCCTCCACCAGTCTCTCCCTCTCGATCCTCTCCCCCCTCTCCCTGTGCGCCCGGACGGATACCAACTCCCCTCTGACTACTGCCTTTAGTGCTTCCCAAACCATCCCAACCTGTACCTCCCCATTGTCATTAGTTTCCAAATACACCTCTCTAAACCCCTACGGATCCGCCCGCACACTTCCTCCTCTGCCAGCAGCCCCACATCCAACCTCCACATCGATCGCTGATCCTTCCTCTCCCCCAGCTCCAAGTCTACCGAATGTGGGGCATGATCAGAGATAGCTATCGCCGAATACTCCGCCCCCACCACTCTCGGGATCAACGCCTTGCTAAGCACGAAAAAGTCAATCCGGGAGTACGCCTTATGAACATGGGAGAAAAAAGAGAACTCCCTACCCCCCCGGCTCCAAAAACCTCCAAGGGTCCACCCCCCCCCCCCATCTGGTCCATGAACCCCCTCAGCACCGAGGCCGCTGCCGGCCTCCTGCCCGTCCTAGACTGCGAACAATCCAGAGCCGGATCCAGCACCGTGTTAAAGTCTCCACCCAGAATCAATCCCCCTGTCTCTAGGTCCGGGATCAGGCCCAGCATACGCCGCATGAAGCCCGCATCGTCCCAGTTGGGGGCATAAACATTAACCAAGACCACCCGCTCCCCCTGACGTCTCCCACTCACTATCACATATCGACCTGCACTATCCACCACCACTTTGGACGCAACGAACGACAGGCTCTTACCGACCACAATTGCCACCCCACGGTTCTTTGCATCAAGCCCCGAGTGGAACACCTGTCCCACCCAACTCTTTCTTAGCCTCACCTGATCCGTAACCCTGAGGTGCGTCTCCTGGAGCATAGCCACATCCGCTCCCAGCCCCCTCAAGTGAGCCAAGACCCGAGACTGCTTCACTGGACCATTCAGCCCCCTCACGTTCCATGTGACCAACCGAACCCGGGGTGCCGTCCCCTTCTCTCTGCGCCTGTCAGCCATAACCCTTCCTCAACTCACCATGTGCCCAGGGAAACCCCCAGGCCCGCTTCCCACGGTAGCAAACCCCCCACCCAATCCCCCCTCGCCAATCCCCCCTCGCCAATCCCCCCTCGCCAATCCTCCCCTCACCAATCCCCCCTCGCCAATCCCCCCTCGCCAATCCCCCCCTCGCCAATCCCCCCCCTCGCCAATCCCCCCCTCGCCATCCCTTCCCTCACAGTCCCTGCAGCAACAACCCAGCAAAAGGATACCCAGGAAGGCAAAGCCTTCAATCAAAGTACATTTCTCTTCGGCCCCCCCAATTTCTCAGCCTGGACAAAAGCCCAGGCCTCCTCCGGAGAGACAAAGTAGAGCTGGCGGTCCTTGTATGTGACCCAGAGGCGAGCCGGCTGTAGAAGGCCAAACTTTACCCACTTCCTATGGAGCACTCCCTTCGCTCGGTTGAAGCCAGCTCTTCTGTTCGCCACCTCTGCTCTCCAGTCCTGAAAGATCCGAACGTCCGTGTTCTCCCACCTGCTGCTCCTTTCCTTCTTCGCCCACCTCAACACGCATTCCCGGTCAACCAAGCGGTGGAAACGGACCAGCACCACCCTGGGCGGCTCGTTCGGTTTAGGTTTCCGCTGCGACACTCGGGAGGCGCCCTCCAGCTCCAGGGTCCCGTTAAATAACCCCGCACCCATCAGCGTGTTTAACATGAGGACCACGTAGGCCGCCAGATCCGAGCCCTCCAGCCCCTCAGCGAGGCCCAGAATCCGCAGATTCTTCCGGCGGGAGTGGTTCTCCATCTCCTCCACCCTATCGTGCCATTTCTTATGCAGTCCCGCGTGTGTCTCCACTTTCACTGCCAGGCCCAGAAGCTCATCCTCGTTCTCTGAGACCTTGTGCTGCAGATTCTGAACCTCCACGGCCTGAGCTGTCTGAGTCGCTGCCAGCTTGTCCAACGAGGCCTTAAATGGCTCCAAAATCTCGGCTTTCAGCTCCCTGAAGGAGCTCCTGCTGCTCCCGCGCCCACTGCTGCCACGCTGCCTCCCTGCCCAGCGCCATTTTGTTTTCCCTGCCTCTCGCCTTTCTCTGTGGAAGAATCGACCTTTGGACCGCTCCACTGCGAGTCCAGTCCATCCACCGGCCGCTGGGCACACTGGCTGTGTTTCCCCCCGGGGGAAAGTTGAAAAAACGCCGTTGTGAGCTCTTAAAAGAGCCCCAAAGTCCTAAATTAGCGGGAGCTTCCGAACGTGCGGCTTAGCTCCGCATTGCGGCCACCGGAAGTTATTCCGGTGCCTGTTTGGGTACGCAGAGGGAGAATTCAGAATGTCCACATTACCTACTAGCACGTCTTTCAGGATTTGGAGGAAACTGGAGCACCCGGAGGAAACCCACGCGGACACGGGGAGGCGTGCAGACTCCGCACAGTCACCCAAGGTCGGGAATCGAACCTGGGACCCTGGAGCTGTGAAGCAACAGTGCTACCCGCTGTGCTATCTGCTGCTCAGATTAGAGTTTCAGCAGGAGACGAGGTGGACGTGGGTTGGATTCTGGCAGTATTGCGCCAGACATTACGCCCGGCACACCTTTGGGTTGTGGGGGTGAGACCCACGCAGACAAGGGGAGAATGTGCAAACTCCACACGGACAGTGACCCAGAGCCGGGATCGAACCCGGGTCCTCGGCGCCGTGAGCTAGTGAGCCCTTACTTGATCTTGCTTCCACCACGAAGACACTCCCATGCCTTAGCAGCCTTGCATACAAAAATAAAATTTCCTACTCTCTGCTTTTGTCCTTTTGGTAATCGTCCCTTTGTGTCCTGCAGTTACTGATCACATCATGTCAGTATGTGGTTACATCGCCCCACTGTGACTTTGTGTCCTCGCCGTGCACAAACCACTAGCCAAGTCACAGGTCAATCATCTCTCGAGTGACGTCATGCCTGTGACTCTCATTGTATCCCTTGCCCCCTTCCCCAGTGCCTCACACACTTAACGTATCTTTTGTTTCTTAGGCATTGTCTGAAGAGAAAGAAAGCCTGGCCATTCTATAGCACCTTGTCGACCCTCAGGACATCCCAAGGTGCTTTATCGCCAATGGAATACTATTGAAGGGTGATACTAATACAGTATCGGTGACAGTGCAGTGAAGTTTTATTTTATTTTTTATTTTAAAAAAGATTTTCCAATTAAGGTGCAATTTCTTTTCCTTTTTTTAATAAATTTAGAGTACCCAATTATTTTTTTCCCAATTAAGGGGCAATTTAGAGTGGCCAATCCACCTACCCTGCACATGTTTGGGTTGTGGGGGTGAAACCCACACAGACATGGGGAGAATGTGCAAACTCCACACAGACAGTGACCCAGGGCCGGGATGTGAACCCGGGTCCTCGGCTCCGAAGTGCTAACCACTGCACTGCATGCCACCCCAATTAAGGGGCAATTTAGTGTAGCTGATCCACCTACCCCGTGTCATAATATACATCCATGTATATAATGGAGTGCAGACAGGCAGTGATTGACACACAGGATGACCAATGAACACACAGAACACAGCAGCCAATCACCAGACAGGACACGGCCACTATAAAGTCAGAGGGCACCAGGTTTCCCGCTCTCTCGGGATCCAGCCTGTGAGACAGTCAGAGCCCGTGAGCAGCAACTAGAACAAACACCATGTGGTAGTCAGTTAGTCTGGTCAGGTTAGCCTCAGGTCTCCAGTCAAGTCAGCATAGTGTCAACCCACTGTTAAAGTATGTATTATAGTTAAGAGTTCAATAAAATCGTGTTGCATCTCTTCAAATGTTGGAAGTCTGTCTCTCTCTACACTGCATCAAATGCAGTCCTCGCAGACCCAGCTTACCCAACACAGCATGGTACCAGTGAGTGATGCTTGAGTTTGACGGACCTACCTTGAGATAATCTGCCTTTGACCAGCGATCAGCCATCCAGTAACATGGGCAGCGTCCGCCCTCCCCCCGCCGCTCCGCATCGCCGGCAACCACGGTGCCAACTGGAAGGTTTTCAAGCAGAAGTTTCAGCTGTATCTTGAAGCCACCGACCTCGAAGCTGCATCGGATGCCAGGAAGATCGCTCTCTTCCTCTCTACAGCCGGGGACCATGCTATCCACATCTTTAACTCCCTCACATTCGCTGAAGGCGAGGACAAGACAAAGTTTAAAACAGTCCTGCTGAAGTTCGACAGCCACTGCGACATTGAGGTGAATGAGAGCTTTGAACGCCATGTGTTCCAGCAGAGGCTTCAGGGTAAGGATGAACCTTTTCAGTCCTTTTAACCCATCTCCGTATCCTCGCGCAGTCCTGCAACTATGGATCCACTTCCGATTCCATGATCCGGGATCAGATCGTTTTCGGGGTCCACTCCGATTCCCTTCGCCAGCAGCTCCTAATAGTTAAGCAGCTCACCCTCACCATCACCATCGGGACCTGCGTCCTCCACGAGCACGCTAACAACCGGTACTCCCATATCAGGGTGGCAGAAACGGCAAAGCTAAACCCCCACGAGGCAGAACGGGTGCAGGCCATCAAACAAATGCAGGGCCTGAGTCTGGATGAGGGCAGCCATTCCGCGTGCTTTACCTGGGCTCCAGCGCATGCACGCCACGACCAAGGGGATGGCGAGGCCAACGACCAAACTGCGCAAGATCGTTCGACCGCACTGCGCATGCGCGGTGGTGCACGGAATGTCCTGACGGCGGTGCCATGGCGTGTTCCAACTGTGGCTCCGCCCATTTAAAGCGGCAATCTTCCGCAAAACACGACGCTGTGTCCAGTGTGGCGAGCTTGGCCACTACGCAGCCCTTTGCAGATCTGCTCCACTGCCCAGCACACAGCGATCCCAGCCGCAGTGCAGGGGCATCCGGTCAGTACAGCAGCCCGTCACAGACTCCGAGCCCGACATTCTTTCAGATCCCGACACTGAGGGCCTCACATCCCCATTCCGGGTGGGCATCATCACCAACCATACGCTGCCTTTCTCAACGAGGGTGAGACAACTCCCAATAATGAGCGTTGATCCGGACGATGAGTGGTGTGCCACCTTTACGGTCAACAAGGCTCGCATACGCTTCAGGCTGGACACCAGCGCTTCAGCAAACCTCATTTCCAAGTCTGACCTTCACACCATCCGTGTCAAGCCAAGCATTCTTCCACCGGCCTGCCAGCTCCTCACCTACAATGGCAATGCCATTGCTGCCAGTGGCTCATGCCAGCTTGCGGTGTCCCATCATGCTTCAAAAGCAACGCTGCGTTTTGAAATTGTAGGAACCAACAGAGCTTCCCTGCTCGGTGCTCGGGCCTGACAGAGCTTCCCTGCTCGGTGCTCGGGCCTGACAGAGCTTCCCTGCTCAGTGCTCGGGCCTGACAGAGCTTCCCTGCTCGGTGCTCGGGCCTGACAGAGCTTCCTGCTCGGTGCTTGGGCCTGACAGAGCTTCCCTGCTCGGTGCTCGGGCCTGACAGAGCTTCCCTGCTCGGTGCCCGGGCCTGACAGAGCTTCCCTGCTCGGTGCTCGGGCCTGACAGAGCTTCCCTGCTCGGGCCTGACAGAGCTTCCCTGCTCGGTGCTCGGGCCTGACAGAGCTTCCCTGCTCAGTGCTCGGGCCTGACAGAGCTTCCCTGCTCGGTGCTCGGGCCTGACAGAGCTTTCCCTGCTCGGTGCTCGGGCCTGACAGAGCTTCCCTGCTCGGTGCTCGGGCCTGACAGAGCTTCCCTGCTCGGGCCTGACAGAGCTTCCCTGCTCGGTGCTCGGGCCTGACAGAGCTTCCCTGCTCGGGCCTGACAGAGCTTCCCTGCTCGGTGCTCGGGCCTGACAGAGCTTCCCTGCTCGGAGCTCGGGCCTGACAGAGCTTCCCTGCTTGGTGCTCGGGCCTGACAGAGCTTCCCTGCTCGGGCCTGACAGAGCTTCCCTGCTCAGTGCTCGGGCCTGACAGAGCTTCCCTGCTCAGGTGCTCGGGCCTGACAGAGCTTCCCTGCTCAGTGCTCGGGCCTGACGGAGCTTCCCGGCTCAGTGCTCGGGCCTGACAGAGCTTCCCTGCTCAGTGCTCGGGCCTGACAGAGCTTCCCTGCTCGGTGCTCAGGGCCTGACAGAGCTTCCCTGCTCGGTGCTCAGGGCCTGCAAACTCCTGAACCTTGAGCAGCGGGTTCACACCATGTCGTCCACATGAGGCAACGGCCTCGACAGATGTTAACTTCCAGGCCCAACTCGATGACACCATAGTGCAATACCACAGCGTGTTCGAAGGTATGCGCACACTCCCTTACCGTTACAAAATCCTGCTGAAGCCAAATGGCTCCCCTGTGGTTCATGCTCCCCGCCGGGTGCCGGCTCCCCTCAGGCCGCCTCAAGCAGCAGCTGCAAGACCTCCAGGACCAGGGCGTCATTTCTAAGGTCACGGAACCCACGGACTGGGTCAGCTCCAGGGTTTGTGTCAAAAAGCCGTCAAGGGAACTTCGAATCTGTATCGACCCCAAAGAATTAAACTGGAACACCATGAGGGAACACTACCCAATACCTAAACGAGAAGAGCTAACCAGCGAAATGGCTCATGCCAAATTCTTCACGAAGCTGGACGCCTCCAAGGGGTTTTGGCATATACAGCCGGACGCATCCAGTCGCAAGCTGTGCACATTCAATACCAGGTTCAGTCGCTACTGCTACAACCGAATGCCCTTTGGCATCATCTCTGCCTCAGAGGTATTCCACCGCATAATGGAACAAATGATAGAGGGTATCGAGGGGGTGCGAGTGTACGTTGATGATATAATTATCTGGTCCACAACTCCTCAGGAGCACATCGATCATCTCAAGCGGGTGTTCCACAGGATCCACGAGCAGGGCCTCCGACTCAACAGGGCCAAGTGCTCATTCGGTCAGCCAGAATGCATCGCCCACCGCAGAGACTGAATTTATAGACTGAATATTGCATTTACCTTGTGATCCTTTTGCACATCTGTACATATCGGGGGTTTTTTTCTCATCTGTTATCTGCCCTCTATCTGCACTAGACACCTTCCCATGTGAATACATCAGCATATTCTGTATATAGTCAGGCTCCTGTACACACACTCACTGTTTATTGACCTGAACACATTTTAAAAAAAAGTGGGGGGGGGGGGAGATGTCATAATATACATCTATGTATATAATGGAGTGCAGACAGGCAGTGATTGACACGCAGGATGACCAGTAAGCACACAGAACACAGCAGCCAATCACCAGACAGGACACGACCACTATAAAGCCAGAGGGCACCAGTTTTCCCGCTCTCTCGGGATCCAGCCTCTGAGACAGTCAGAGACCGTGAGCAGCAACTAGAACAAACACCATGTGGTAGTCAGATAGTCTGGTCAGGTTAGCCTCAGGTCTCCAGTCAAGTCAGCATAGTGTCAACCCACAGTAAAGCATGTATTATAGTCAAGTGTTCAATAAAATCGAGTTGCATTTCTTCAAGTGTTGGAAGCCTGTCTCTCTCACTGCTGCAGTAAACGTAGTCCTCACAGACCCAGCTTACCCAACACATCACCCCGCACATCTTGGGTTGTGGGGGTGAGACCCAGGGAGACACGGAGAGAATGTGCAAACTCCACATGGACAGTGACCTGGGGCCAGTATCGAACCTGGGTCTTCGGTGCCATGAGCAGCAGTGCTAACCACTGCGTCACCATGCCACCCTACAGTGCAGTGAAAGTGTGCATTGCAAGCTCCCAGTAGCAGCATGGGATCATGAGAATTTCTACAACAGCGACTACACTTCATTCACTGCAAGTTGGTGAAGTGGGGGTGACGGTGACATAGCGGTAATCTCCCTGGACTAGTAATTCCGAGGCCCAGGCTAGTGGGAACATGGGTTCAAATCCCAACATGACAGTTGTTGGAATTTCATTTCAAATGATAACTATGGAATTAAACTTAGTTTCAGCAATGATTCAGGCAGCACGGTAGCACAATGGTTAGCACAGTTGCTTCACAGCTCCAGGTTCGATTCCCGACTTGGGTCACTGTCTGTGCAGAGTCTGCACATCCTCCCCGTGTGTGTGTGGGTTTCCTCCGGGTGCTCCGGTTTCCTCCCACAGTCCAAAGACGTGCGGGTTAGGTGGATTGGCCACGATAAATTGCCATAAAGGTTAGGTGTGGGTTACTGGGTTTCAGGGACAGGGTTAATACATGGGCTTCAGGAGGGTGCTCTTTGTAAGGGCCGGTGCAGGCTCGATGGGCCGAATGGCCTCCTTCTGCACTGTAAATTCTATGAATTCTAAGTTGCTTTGAGATGTCTTGGTAGTCATGTAAAGCACTAAATAAATGCAAGTCTTTCTTTAAAAGGAAAATCTGGTCTGTGCTGTTCAGGGGTACAGTCTGGAATCACTACTTCTGCTGCTTTACAAGAGAAAGTAGTTCTTTCCCCCAATTTATTATATCAAAACCTTTTGTCGATCATTCCACAAAATTCGAATCATTTGTCGTGAAATTAAACTCATCTCAATCTTAATTCCCCCCAAATCCGCTTTTCCTTCCTTCATCTCCTGAGGTTTTATTCTTTGTACCCTATTCTTTCAATAGCATGGTGTGAGTATTGGTGGGTACTTGTGCGCCGTTAAAATTGAGGCATCAGCAGAAATGGGGGGGGGGGTTAGTTTAGCTTAGAGTAGGCGGTTAATAAAGGTGGGACCTGTAAGGGAGGGTGATGGCTTTTGCACAATGTTTATAGTTTAGAACATAGAACTGTGCAGCACAGTACAGGCCCTTCGGCCCACGATGTTGCGCCGAATTAGTCTGAAACTAAGATCAAATCAACCTACTCCCAATCATTCTGGTGCCTCCATATGCCTATCCAATAACCGCTTGAAAGTTCCTAAAGTGTCCGACTCCACTACCATAGCTGGGAGTGCGTTCCACGCCCCAACCACTCTCTGAGTAAAGAACCTACCTCTGACATCCCTCCTATATCTTCCACCCCGAACCTTATAGCTATGCCCCCTTGTAACAGCTACATCCACCCAAGGAAAAAGTTGCTGAACGTCGACTCTATCTATCCCCCTCATCATCTTATACACCTCAATTAAGTCACCTCTCATCCTCCTCCGCTCCAAAGAGAAAAGCACTAGCTCCCTCAACCCTTCCTCATCAGACCTACCCTCCAAACCAGGCAGCATCCTGGTAAATCTCCTTTGCACCCTTTCCAATGCTTCCACATCCTTCCGATAATGAGGTGACCAGAACTGCACAATGTTTACAATGTTTCATGTACATTGCTTATTTTGTCGTTGTTACAATACCAAAAATACCTCAATAAAATGTTTATTAAAAAAAACATTATTGAGGCATTGTAACTAGTTTATTATTAATAGAAGATAATTGCCACTTCATTGTCATATCATCTGTCATTAAACACAGAGAAATGACAATATATTGTTAAAGAAATAAATAAATTTATTTACATGAAGTTGAGAGATGTAAAGGGTGTTGTATATGAAGTTAGTACTTTTGTGGAGTTTTGTCTTTGTTAAAACCATTATTTATTTCTTGAAATGTGAACCATGGTCCATTCTGTGTAATGTTCGCTGTGCATGGTCACAAGGTCATTCACATTCAGAATTGTATATTCTGTTACAAATTTCAAGTGTCTTGGATTAATTTGAAAATCAGAACAAAAACTGCAGAACTTATGTAACACACTTCAAAAATGTTAAAGCGCTTAACACACAATTAAATACTTTGACAGCTTTACTGAAAATGTACTCTCGTTGCATCGAAAATGCTACATCTGTTCACTCTGCATCCATCTTTAAGGACGGTTTGTTGGGGCAGCACGGTGGCGCAGTGGTTAGCACTGCTGCCTCACGGCGCTGAGGACCCGGGTTCGAATCCCGGCACCGGGTCACTGTCCGCGTGGAGTTTGCACATTCTCCCCGTGCTTGCATGGGTTTCGCCCCCACAACCCAAAGATGTGCAGGGTAGGTGGATTGGCCACTCTAAATTGCCCCTTAATTGGAAAAAATGAATTGGGTACTCTAAATTTAAAAAAAAAGAACGGTTTCTTAAAATTACTTGAATACTGCTGAATGAAAGACATGCTGTAGAAGCTTTTCACTTTCCACTCACGACAGACGCTTGAATGTCAAAGTTCAAAGGGTGCAACAATTTATACCGCACAAGAAAAAGGGAATTGTTCTCTGCAGGCAAAAGGAACGTACCCAGGCATGAGGCTTTAAAAAAAATTAAACAAAGCTTGGTTTCCTGCTTCACTCTCCATAACGACAGTTCATCCAATCAGAATCGACTTGCCCACCAATCAGCACCTATTCATCTTTCAAAATATTTCCCGCTATGGTTCTCTCGCTTTTTGATCAATATTTCAGCCCAGTTTATCTTCCCTCATTCCCCCCGTGTCTGTGTGGGTTTCGCCTCCACAACCCAAAGATGAGCAGGGTAGGTGAATTGGCCACGCTAAATTGCCCCTTATTGGAAAAAAATAATTGGACAATCTATAATTATTTTTTAAAAGATCTTCCCTGATTCCATTCTCATCCCCTTGAAATAAATTTGTTTTCCAGTCTCGTACTTTGATCTTCGTATTGTGACTTTTTTCAAGCATCATCTTAAATCTTACATTGTGATTGCTATTGGCTGGATGCTCCTTGCCCATGATTAATCCACAGCAATTCTGCTTCTATCTAATTATGTCCCTATTATCTACTGACATTCTTCCTTACCCTTTCTAAATGTTGTCAATAATTTCCAATCGTGTTCTTCTGGTAGCCATTTTTCAGGTATCCGCACTCCATAGAACATAGAACATAGAATAGTACAGCACAGAACAGGCCCTTCAGCCCTCGATGTTGTGCCGAGCAATGATCACCCTACTCAAACCCACGTATCCACCCTATACCCGTAACCCAACACCCCCCCCCCTCCCTCCTCCCCTCCCTCCTCCCCTCCCTCCTCCCCTCCCCTCCTCCCCTCCCCTCCTCCCCTCCTCAACCTTACTTTTTAGGACACTACGGGCAATTTATCATGGCCAATCCACCTAACCTGCACATCTTTGGACTGTGGGAGGAAACCGGAGCACCCGGAGGAAACCCATGCACACACGGGGAGGACGTGCAGACTCCACACAGACAGTGACCCAGACGGGAATCGAACCTGGGACCCTAGAGCTGTGAAGCATTTATGCTAACCACCATGCTACCATCTTGCTCCTTGCCAGGGATTGTTGCCTCCAGTTCTCCCATTTTGCTTCAGATTCTGTGCAAATTTCCCTGCAGGCAATTTCATTCATTTTCATTCATTAATTTCCTGCCCTGTTTTTCCTAGCTCTATTCTGGTCATGAAGCTGTTCATCCCCAACAATTGCTGTGGTTAGCGCTGTTGCCTCTCAGCGCCAGGGACCCGGGTTCAATTCCGGGCTTGGGTGACTGTCTGAGCGGAGTTTGCACATTGTCCCCGTGTCTGTGTGGGTTTCCTCCGGGTCCCTCCCACAGTCCAAATATGTGGTTAGGTGGATTGGCCATGCTAAATTGCCCCTTGGTGTCCAAAAGTTAGATGGGGTTACGGGGATCGGACGGGGAGAGTGGGCCTAGATGGGGCGCTCTTTCAGCAGGTCAGTGAAGAGTCGATGGGCCAAATGGCCTCCTTCTGCACATGTAGGGATTCTATGATTCTATGATCTTCTGATGCCATTCTGTTTTTTTCACCATAGATGCTTCCTAACATGGCAAATATTTCCAGCACTTTCTGCTTTTATTTTGGATTTCCAGCATTTTATTTCTCTTTTATTGCATTCTCCCCATGGCCGCAACCAATCGGAGAGACCCTTATTAAAAAAAAAAGTAATTATTCACAGCTTTATTACCAGGTTAAAATAACCACAAAAGTTAGTGCTGTGCTGTGTTTACCAGATCATTTCTCATATAAATTATGACAGTTATTGTCCGGACCATAGAACAGTACAGCACAGAACAGGCCCTTCGGCCCTCGATGTTGTGCTGAGCAATGATCACCCTACTTAAACCCACGTAACCCGTATACCCGTAACCCAACAATCCCCCATTAACCTTACACTACGGGCAATTTAGCCTGGCCAATCCACCTAACCCGCACATCTTTGGACTGTGGGAGGAAACCGGAGCACCCGGAGGAAACCCACGCAGACATGGGGAGGACGTGCAGACTCCACACAGACAGTGACCCAGCCGGGAATCGAACCTGGGACCCTGGAGCTGTGAAGCATTGATGCTAACCACCATGCTACCGTGAGGCCCCTACCGTGAGGCCCATGGAAACCATGTTTCCATGATTGGGCCTCCTGAAGTGATTTGCTCGCCCACTCCAGAGGCAATCACAATAGAACATAGAACCGTACAGCACAGTACAGGCCCTTCGGCCCACGATGTTGTGCTGAATTAGTCTGAAACTAAGATCAAATCAACCTACTCCCAATCATTCTGGTGCACTCCATATGCCTATCCAATAACTGCTTGAAAGTTCCTAAAGTGTCCGACTCCACTACCATAGCTGGGAGCGCGTTCCACGCCCCAAATCGCTCTCTGAGTAAAGAACCTACCTCGGACATCCCTCCTATATCTTCCACCATGAACATTATAGTTATTCCCCCTTGTAACAGCTACATCCACCCGAGGAAATAGTCGCTGAACGTCCACTCTGTCTATCCCTCTCATCATCGCACATGGGTGTGCAAACTCCACACAGACAGTCACCCCAGGCCGGAATTGGACCGGGTCCCCGGCACTGTGAGGCAGCGGTGCTAACCACTGTTTAGTTTCAGACTAATTCAGCACAACATCGTGGGCCGAAGGGCCTGTACTGTGCTGCCCATCATGCTGCCAGGAAAGGATGGAGAGTTTTTCTTTAAATACATTTTTTTTTAGAGTATCCAATTATTTTTTTCCAATCAAGGGGCAATTTAGCATGGCCAATCCACCTACCCTGCACATCTTTGGGTTGTGGGGGTGAGACCCACGAAGACACGGGGAGAATGTGCAAACTCCACATGGACAGTGATTCGGGGATGGGATGAAACTCGGTTCCTCGGCGCCGTGAGGCAGCAGTGCTAACCGCCCAAGGATGGAGAGTTATAGATATTATGCAACCGTTTGGCTGACAAGAGTTCAAAGGAACCAAGATCTTGGGAAAGAGTCGAGAAGGAAATAGCCAATGCCTCTTCTGAAACAAAGCATAGGTGTAGACATGCAGTCAATGGGATGAGCCATGCCTCAAGCCTATCTGGGTTACACTGTCCATTTGTCTGATGGGAAGTTACGTACTCTACTGAGAATAAACATTTCAGTCCAAACGACCATTAACTAAGAGAGATATCTAGATGCAGAGAACCTACAGCACAAGATAAAACAGCCTGTTTGATTGGCACACCGTCCACCTTAAATATTCACTCCCTCCACTATCGGCACTCAGTGGCATCAGTGGGCAGCATTTGCCAGGTACACTGCTGAAAAACATCAAGGCTCCTTCGATAGAACCTTCCAAACCGGCAACCTCCACCACCTTGGAAGGACAAAGTGGTTCAAGGTGAGGGCTCACCACCACCTCCCTCAAGGGCATTGAGGGATGGGCAATAAATACTGTCCCAGCCGCAGCACCAGCATCCTGAGAAAATGTAATGAAAATCGCTTATTGTCACGAGTAGGCTTCAATGAAGTTACTGTGAAAAGCCCCTAGTCGCCACATTCCGGCGCCTGTCCGGGGAGGCTGGTACGGGAATTGAACCGTGCTGCTGGCCTGCCTTGGTCTGCTTTAAAAGCCAGCGATTTAGCCCAGTGTGCTAAACCAGCCTCAAGAAGAGAGAAAAAAGAAAGGTGATTTAACCCAATGTTCTCTATTGATATTTATGCTCAGATGGGCGGCACGGTAGCGCAGTGGTTAGCACGGCTGCTTCACATCACCAGGGTCCTGGGTTCGATTGCCAGCTCGAGTCACTGTCTGTGCGGAGTCTGCACGTTCTCTGTGTTTGGGTGGGTTTCCTCCGGTTTCCTCCTACAAGTCCCGAAAGACATGCTTGTTAGGTGAATTAGATTCTGAATTCTCCCTCTCTGTACCCGAACAGGCGCCGGAATGTGGCGATAGGAGATTTTCACAGTAACTTCGTTGCAGTGTTAATGTAAGCCTATTTGTGACGGTAAAGTTTATCATTCCACCACTCCTATGAGATTCTTCCCACCACTTTACTTCTCACCTTGTCAGCATATCTTTCAATTCCTTTCTCCCTCATGTAGTCCCAATAAGTGCATCATTAAAAGCATATTAAAATCAACAGGAATGCTGCATTGAGCTCTCTCTGATGCATTTGTTTTCAGAAATTAAAACAACACATTTCCAGGTTCTTGTGGTCCTGTTTTGGAGCTCTGTGTACGGTGGTGTGCAATGGTGCCAGTGCTCCCTCAGCAAGTAGTCAGGGAAGATCCGTTGAAGGGATTTGTAGCATCACTTTGCTCGTCACCTTCTTTAAAATATTAGGCATATGGTCAATCCAAGAGACACACATTGCCGGACATATCTGATCCAATTGGCTTCTCACACCTCAGGAACAAGGGGCTGGATTCTCCGTTTTGGAGACTAAGTCCCCACGGCGGCGTGAAAACGGTGGTCTTTTATGCCAGAAAAACTGGCGTAAAATAGCCACCGATTCCCCGTTTTTCTGGGGGATAGCAGGGAGATAGCTCCAGCTGCCGATACGGCCCTGAGCACTTCTGGTTTCGTGGCTGCGCATGCGCAGAGCGGCGGTCTGCAGCAGCCGCGCCATGCTCCAAGGCTGACTCAGCCCGCTGACCCGGACTGCAAAAGTAGTGCCCCCCGGGCAGCACGGTGGCACAGTGGTTAGCATTGCTGCCTACGGCACTGAGGACCCGGGTTCGACTCCCAGCCCTGGGTCACTGTCCTTGTGGTTTTGCCCATTCTCCCCCTGTCTACGTGGGTCTCACCCCCACAATCTAAAGATGTGTAGGGTAGGTGGATTGGCCATGCTAAATTGCCCCTTAATTGGAAAATACAACTGGGTACTCTAAATTTATTTTTTAAAAAGTAGTGCCCCCCCTTTGGCTGCTCGCACGCACCGGACCACCCGTCCACAGTGCCCCCAGCCCCGAATGATCGGCCCTCCCCCAACTGAGTCCGCACCTGCCAAAGGTTCTCGGACGGTGTGAGCACAGATATCCCACGCAGTCGGAAACTCGGCCGGTCGGCGACGCAGCATCGTGGGGCGGGCCTCAGGCAACCTACTGAGAGTACGCCGCTTTTCCGGGGGTGGAGAATACAAAAACAGGCGTCTCTCCCAATATTGGTATCAAAATGGATTCGCTGTCCTGTCGCCGAACACGATTTTGGCGTGGGGGGGGGGGGGGGGGGGTGGAGAATCCTGCCCACCGTATTTTCCTCATGAAGCAAGTTTCTTGGGCAAAAAGAAAACGTCTTTAACATGAACATTTCAAATCATTACTCAAGCAAGAGACGGGGAGCAAAAGAGAGTAGGTAGGGGAGGGAGAAGAGAGTAACTATTGTTCCAGTATGCTGCAATGACTGAAATAGCAGTTACACATCTCAAAATTAGTCAGATCCAACTCCAGCAATAAAAAAAGGTAGCTTTGAAATAGAAGGGGTAGAGTGGGTTAGGAATGAGGAGGAATCTTGTAAGGGGTCTAGTTTGAGGGCTATGGTGACGGCAGCATTGCCAATGGCTCCGAGTAGGTATTCAGGGAGCTCACAGTGGAGTCCACAGTGAAGATTTGGAATCAATTGAGGAGCCATTTTATGGTGGAAGGGGTGTCGGTGTTAACACTGCTGTGCGAGAATCATGGGTTTGAGCCAGGGGTGGGTGGGGTGGATAGTGTATATAGGAGGTGGAGGGAAGTGGGGCAGGTCAAGGTGTGGGATCTGTATCTGGAAGAGCTAAGGGAGAGGGTAGATCTGCCGAGGGGTAGCGAGTTCATGTATCTGCAGATTATGGACTTTGCGCGCAAGGTCTGGAGGGGGTTCCCTAGATTGCCGGGATACACACTGCTGGAGTGACTGCTGCTTCCGGATGTGGAAGGTGAGGAAAGAATTGGGGTTATATACACAAGTGGCTGGGGGAGCAGGGAGGGAACGGGTGATAAAGATTCATAGAGAAATGGGAAGCGGAGTTGGGAGAGATCAATTGGGGAATATGGAGTGAAGCACTGGATGAGCCTGTATAGGGGGCCAGCGAATCACGAGCACATGTTTTGGTGTTGCGAATAATTGGGAATATTCTGGGCGAGAGTGTTCGCGGCCTTACCCAGGATAGTGGAGGAGGAGGTGGACCCTTTGGTGGCAATATTTGTGTTTCAGAGAAGCCGGAGCTCATGCAGAGGAGGAAGGCCAATGCCTTCACCTCTCTGATTGCACGGCGGCAAATGTTACTGGAGTGGCGGCCGGCATCGCCATCGGGGGGGGTAGCGGCTTGGTTGGGTGACCTGTACGACTTCCTGCGGTTGGAGAAGATAAAATCCGAGTTAAGGGGCTCTGCAGAGGAGTTTGAGAAGAGGTGGGGGATGTTTGTGACCGTGTTTGAGAAGCCATTCGTCATGGGGGGGGCGGGGGGGGAAGAGCTGTACTGACTGTATAGTTAATTGTTGGGAAGTATGTTTCCTGGGGTGTTTGATTTGGTGTAACCGGTTTTGATACATGTTCGTAATAAAATACATTCATAAAAAAGTTTTGAAATAAATGCTTTATTTACACAAAATAATTTACAAATCTTTTAGATGTATTTATTATACAAGAGGTACGTAAAAACAAACTTGGAAACAGAATACTAGTAACTTCAGTGACTGTAAAAAGGGTTGGTATTAACCAGCAAATATTGTTCCAAAGTGATCCCAGAGATATTGACAGGTACCCGGGTGTGATGGTGTGGGCGCAGAACCTGGCACCTCATGCCAATGGTCATTCTTTACACACACAAGCGTGACAATGGGCAGCCCATCGGGGTGGAGGAGCAGGAGGGGTAGTTGCACAGTTAAGTCTGATCAGTTCTCATCCGATGTGCATTCACTTTCCAATGCTGGAAACCAGGAACACGCTGCCTTGTTTTGTCCGCTCACTATTCCTCAACCTTTGGGCGTCTCCCTGAACTCTACCTAGATGTCATTGGCACAGCACATTGGTTTGCCTGATATTTTGACGATGCCTTCTTGGTGGGAGGCGCCTGGCCCCATGCTGTGAGCTCCTCCCAGCAGGAAGTGTGGGCAAGCTGTATCTGGTCTCCATATGCTGAATGCTCTGCTGGCATGTTTGGTATTTAAACCATAATGTTGCTTTCCATGCAACACTGGCTTATACACAAACAACCAACTGGAGGACAGGAGAGCAATGAGTACAGGAGGAATAAGCGTGTTAACGGTTAGGTCCTTGGGGGGAGCAGTTTCCGCAGATGTTTAAGGGGGTGCCGTAATTTAAGAAACCACTGTTGCTCGAGAACTAGAACAGCGCTTCAGCCGTGCTGCATCCTGTTCAGATGAATGGGCGTGAAGAATAATAACAGAATAATGCTGAGAGTGCAGTAGGCGCCTCTATGTGCAGACGTTGAAGTGTTTGATAGAATTGTTCTTCCCCGAGTGGGGCCCAGTAACAAAGGGAATTAAAATTGTCTGGCTTTAACGTTGGGAGACCATTAATTGCAGGCGGTGGGAGGGGAGGAAATGTTTCCCATGGAGCACTGCATCGCATCACAAGAGCTCTTTGACAGGGTGCAGGGATAACTACTCGCATCTCGGTGAGAGACACAGAAGCCTCTCACTGAAAGCAGCAGCTCCACACAAGACTGTCGGCGTGTTTCCTGGTCGTTCCACCCTGCACCTTCAGACAGCTACGCGATTGTCTTTGGCCCATTTCTTTAAGGTGCGGATTATGTATTCCACCTGAGGATTCCCTGTGTTCCGAAGGAGATGGAGAACTTCTCGCATGGTATCCCTAGAGAAGGTACACAATAATTCAGTTAGGAATTTTCATTAAAGGAACACATTAAATCACCCCTGCTCTGTGCTAATATTGTATCCCGTGGATTGGGGGGGGGGGGGGGGGGCGTGGAGCGGCCTGGCTAACCCTCCAAGATATCTGCAATCATCTAATTCTAGCCCCTTGAGCTTGACCCCTCCACCACTGGTAGCCATGCCTCCAGCTGCCTAGACACCGAGCTCTGGAATTCCCTCCATCAACCTCCCCCTACCTTTCTTTCTGCCTTCAAGGTGCTCTTTTGACCCCCTACCCTAATATCATTTTACGTGGCTTGATGTCGAATTTGGCTTCATAAGGCTCCTATGAAGGACCTTCAGATCATTGAATCCCCAAGGGGCAAAAGGAGGCCATTCAGCCAATCGAGTCTACACCGGCCCTCAGAAAGAGCACTCTAACTAGCTCCCCCCGCCCTATGCCTGCAACCCCACCTAACTGCATATCTTTGGACATGTTTCATGATGTTGAAAGGTGCTTTGCTGTTGTCCCATGGACATGGTCTGGGACTTGTCCAAGTGAGCGTTATTGACATCAAAAGCAGGACAATGAGAAGCAAGCAAAGCCCAATCCAGTCCTCGTCTGATTGAAACGTGGACACTTTTCGTTCGGAGTAAGATAGGAATCAGGAGTGACAGCTTGAGGGCAGCACGGTGGCGCAGTGGTTAGCACAGCTGCCTCACGGAACCAAGGACCAAGTTTGATCCCGGCTCTGGGTCACTGTCCGTGCACATCATCCCCGTGTTTGTGTGGGTTTTGCCCCCACAACCCAGAGATGCGCAGGGTAGGTGGATTGGCCACGCTAAATTGCTCCTTAATTGGAAAAACTGGGGTACTCTAAATTTTTTTTTTAAAGGAGTGAGAGCTTGAACCCCCCCCTCCCAATAACACAGAAGGAGGCCATTCACTGTACTGTGTCTGTTTTTTAAAAAATATTTCCAATTAAGGGGCAATTTAGCGTGGCCAATGCACCTACCTTGCACATCTTTGGGTTGTGGGGGTGAGATCCACGTAGACACGGTGAGAATTTAGCACTGCTGCCTATGTGCCGAGGGCCTGGGTCACTGTCCGTGTGGAGTTTGCACATTCTCCCCGTGTCTGTGTGGGTCTCACCCCCACAACCCAAAGATGTGCAGGGTGGGTGGATTGGCCACGCTAAATTGCCCCTTAATTGGAAAAAATAATTGGGTACTTTAAATTTTTAGGAAAGACAGGGGAGAATGTGCAAACTCCACACGGAGAATGCCCCAGGGCCGGGATCGAACCCGACTCCTCTGCGCCGTGAGGCAGCAATGTTTACCACTACGCCGTCCGAGCATACTATATCTGTTGATGTCTCCTTGAAAGGCTAGATGCTCTTTCCCACTGCTCTGTAAATTTTTCCGTTTCAAGAACTTAGCTTTTTAAAAAACATTTAGAGTGCCCAATTCATTTTTTTCCAACTAAGGGGCAATTTAGCGTGGCCAATCCACCTACCCTGCACATCTTTGGGTTGCGGGACTGAAACCCACGCAGACACGGGGAGAATGTGCAAACTCCACACGGACAGATCGAACCTGGGACCTCGGCGCCGTGAGGCAGTAGGGCTAACCCACTGTGCCACCGTGCTAAGTATTTAGCCTTTTGAAAGTCACCATTGAATCTCCCACTTTTCCAGAAGCACATTCCAGATCATGACAAGTTACTGATTTAAGTTTGCGAATTAGCTTCGATCTGTGACTTCCGGTCCTCTCCCCATTTGCCAGTAGAAACAATTTCTCATTTATACTCTGCCAAAAGCTCCCATAATTTTAAACAACCTTTGCTTTCACAGGATGGAGCGGCGCTGCCGACGTCAGCATTTACGGCCCATCCCTAATTGCCGTCGAGAAGGTAGCGACAAGCCACCTTCTTGAACTGTTGCAATTCACATGGTGTAGATACACCCACAGTGCTGTTGCGGGAAGGGAGTTTTCCTTAATCTCCCCACAACCTTTGCCTCCCAGGATAAACAATTCCAGCCTCTTCACGGAATTGAAGTTGCTCAACCATGGAGACTAACTGTGGTGTAAATGGCTTTTGCCCCTTACTGGGATTAATTTACTGAGCTGTTAGCGAAGCTACAATAAATCATGTGCAATAAAAAAGTAGGAATGCAGGAAATCCGAAATTAAAACAGAAAATGCTGTAAAAAAAACCCGTCAGCTGGTCTGGCAGCGTCTGTGGAGAGAGAAACAGGGCTAATGTTTCGAGTCCATATGTCCAGATATTGACTGATATGGTTGTGGTCCCAGCTCTATTTTTGTGTTTACACTTAGACCCTCGACTAAAAAGGGAGTCAATTGAAATCAGCTTTAAAAATATTCATTGGCCAGGGGCGGCATGTGGCACAGTGGTTAGCACTGGGACAGCGGCGCCGAGGTCCCAGGTTCGATCCCGGCTCTGGGTCACTGTCTGTGTGGAGTTTGTACATTCTCCCCATGTCTGTGTGGGTTTCGCCCCCACAACCCAAAGATGTGCAGGGTAGGTGGATTGGCCACGCTAAATTGCCCCTTAATTGGAAAAAAGAAATTGGGTACACTAAATCTATAAAAAATATATTCATTGGCAAACCTCCACTGCTCTCGGAGGAAGGGAATTCCACACCCCAGTCACCACGGAGAGAATCTCCCACCTCCTTCTTAAAGGAGAGATCTCTTATGTTTAAACGGTTTCCCCTAGTTCAAACCTAAGTAAGCCCAGGCCTCCCATTGCCCAAACCGTGTAGTATCTGATGGAGCAATTATTACTTTGCCCGCATCCATCCCACTCCTGCAGTCATGTAATCCGCTGGGAAATGCAAAAATTAAAAACAGTAAATCCCAAGGCCGATAAATTGAAAAAAACAGGCGTGGAAAATTCCTTTCCCAGCCCCTCGGGCATTTAATAAAAAAGGTGCAGCAATCTACCATCAAACCACAAACCCTGATGTGCTGATAGCACCATTGCCTTCATTCCTTCAACCCACCGCCCCAGGGAAACAAGTTGCAGCCGGCGCAACTGCTCAGAGGGAGATTAAGAATTTAGGAACTAGGAGCAGAAGTAGACCGTCCGGCCCTTCGAGCCTGCTCCGCCATTCTATAAGATCATGGCTGATCTATTCGTGGTCTCAGAGCCACTTACCCGCATTCTCGCCATATCCCGTAATTCCTTTATTTTTCAAAAAAACATCTACCCTATCTTTAAATTGAAGTAGCGGCTACTACTCCTTTTGGTAGGGAATTCCATACTTTAACCACCCTCTGAATGAAGAAGTTCCTCCTTGATTCAGTCCTAAATCTGCTCCCCCTAATCTTGAGGCTCTGCCCTCTTGTCCTACTTTCACCTACCAGTGGAAACATCCTTTCTAATTCTATCTTATCCATTCCCTTCAAAATTTTATATGTTTCTATTAGATCCCCCCCTCAACCTTCTGAATTCCAGTGAATATAATCCCAATCTACTCGGCCTCTCCTCATACGATAACCCCCTCAACTCCGGAATCAGCCTAGTGAACCTCCTCTGCACCCCCTCTAGTGCTAGCACATCCTTTCTCAAGTGTGGAGACCAAAACTGCACACAGTACTCGAGGTGTGGCCTCACCAGCACCTTGTATAACTGCAACATTACCTCTCTGCTTTTAAACTCAATCCAAAGATGTGCAGGTTGGGTGGATTGGCCATGAAAAATTGTCCAAAATTCTTTGATTAACCTAGGACAAAAGTTCGGCGCAACATCGTGGGCCGAAGGGCCTGTTCTGTGCTGTATTTCTCTATCTCTATCTATCCACTTCGCAATGAAGGACAAAATTCCATTTGCCTTCCTAATTACTTGTTGCACCTGCAGACCAACCTTCTGTGACTCATGCACAAGTACACCCAGGTCCCTCTGCATAGCAGCATGCTGCAGCTTTTTACCATTTAAATAATAATCCGTTCTATTGTTACTCCTACCAAAATGCATAACTTCACACTTATTGACATTATACTCCATCTGCCAGACCTTTGCCCACTCACTCAATGTTCCTCTGTAAGGTTTTACAGTCCTCAGTACACTTTGCTCTGCCACACACCTTCGTGTCATCTGCAAACTTGGATACCTTACATGTAGTTCCCAACTCCAAATCGTCTATATAAATTGTAAATAATTGTGGTCCCAACACCGATCCCTGAGGCACACCACTCGTCACTGATTGCCAGCCAGAATAGCACTCATTTATTCCCACTCTTTGTTTCCTGTTAGACAACCAATCCTCTATCCATGCCAGTACTCTACCCTTAACACCATGCATCCTTATCTTATGCAGCAGTCTCTTGTGCGGTACCTTGTCAAAGGCCT
Source organism: Scyliorhinus canicula (assembly GCF_902713615.1). Lineage (NCBI taxonomy): Eukaryota > Metazoa > Chordata > Chondrichthyes > Carcharhiniformes > Scyliorhinidae > Scyliorhinus > Scyliorhinus canicula. The sequence continues at coordinate 26,117,016 of NC_052168.1, read as the reverse complement.
TTTGGAAATCTAGGTACACCACATCCACTGGGTCCCCTTTGTCTACCGTGCTCGAAATGTCTTCATAGAATTCCAAGAGATTCGTCAAACATGACCTGCCCTTCATGAATCCATGCTGCGTCCGTTCAATGGGACAATTTCTATCGAGGTGCCCTCCTATCTCTTTCTTGATAATAGACTCAAGCATCTTCCCCACGACAGAGGTTAAGCTAACCGATCTATAATTCCCCATCTTTTGTCTACTTCCCTTTTTAAACAGTGGCGTCACATTTGCTGTTTTCCAATCCTCTGGGACTGCCCCAGTTTTCAGCGAATTTTGGAAAATTACCGCCAGTGCATCTGCTATTACTCCAGCCATCCCTTTCAGTACCCTGGGATGCATTCCATCAGGGCCAGGAGACTTATCTATCCTGAGCTCCATTAGCTTGCCCAACACTTGCTCTTTCGTGATAGTAATGGTTTCCAGGTCCTCACCTACCTCCTTCTCTCGGTCAATTGCTGGCATGTTATTAATGTCCTCCACTGTGAAGACCGATACAAAGTATTTGTTCAATGCCTCCGCCATTTCATCATATCCCATAACTAAATGACCACTCTCATCCTCTAACGGACCAATGTTTACTTTAGCCACTCTTTTTAGTTTTATATAATTATAAAAACTTTTGCTATCTGTCCTTGTATTCTGTGCCAGTTTTTTTTCGTGTTCTATCTTACTTTTCTTTATGGCTCTTTTCGTGGCTTTCTGCTGACCTTTAAAGTTTTCCCGATTTTCTAGTTTCCTGCTGATCTTGGCCACTTTGTAATCCTTCTCTTTCAATTTGACAGCCTCATGTATCTCCTTAGACACCCATGGTAGATTACCTCTTTTCTTACAATTCTTCCTTCTCACTGGAATATACTTTTGTTGAGCATTATGAAAGATTTCTTTGAAAGTACTCCACTGCTCCTCAACTGTCCTACCATAAAATATTTGTTTCCAGTCTACTTTAGCGAGGTCCTTCCTCATTCTATCGTAGTCCCCTTTGTTCAAGCATAGGACCCTGGTATTGGATTCTATCATCACACTCTCCATCTGTATACTAAATTCAACCATGCTGTGATCACTCCTCCCAAGAGGATCCCTAACAATGAGGTCATTAATTATTCCTGCCTCATTACACAGGACCAGATCTAGGATAGCTTGCTCTCTCGTCGGTTCCATTACATATTGTTCCAGAAAACTATTCCGGATACATTCAACAAACTCCTCTTCAAGGCTACCCTGACCGAGCTGATTTGACCAATCTATATGCAGATTAAAATCTCCCATGACAACTGCTGAACCCTTTTCACAGGCATTAGTTATCTCTTCATTTACTGCCCGTCCCAGTGTGATGCTATTATTTGGTGGCCTATAGACTACGCCTATCAGTGTCTTTTTCTTCTTAGAATTTCTAATTTCTACCCAAATGGATTCAACCTCATTCTCCATAGAACCTATATCATCCCTCAATGCCACCCTGATGTCGTCCTTGATTATTAATGCTACTCCACCTCCCTTACATACCTGTCTATCCCTCCGAAACATCTTAAATCAAGAGATTCTTAAATCAAACTCTCACCCAAATGACAGGCTGAGGTCAGAGTGTAAAGGAGTGGAGCGAAATTTAGATATTAGCTGTCAGGAGTGCCTTCAGATAAAAGGAGATGTGGGAGACAAACAGGCGGGTGGAAAAATTAGTGCACAGGAGGGATGAGCTTCAATTGGTCGATGAGCTTTTTTCGTTCTCCATCTTTGAGAGTTCTTTCTTTTAAACTGCTCACTTCTGATCACAGTTGATTAAAGAAAACAGTAGATATGACCATTCCTGGACTCCTCTCAGATGTACAACTCCAGTCCTGCTGACGGCAGTGAATGTGGGTCTACCATATGGAGCACAACAGCAACACGCACCACTTACTGCTATTAATTCAGCTGCAATACACTGATAGCAAGATATCAAACTAGATATCATTGCATGGACTTAAACATCACGTAAAAAGCAATACGGTTAAGCAACGGAAGGTCTGTGGAACGTTCTGTACAAATGGCTGCTCTGAAACGATGATCAGTGACATTTTACTTGTTTCACGATGGCATGGTGGTCAGCCTGGTTCAAAATGCCATATCATTGGGTGCCTTTCCTGTCATACATAGCACCAAGCAAGGCTCTGTATGGACTCCGGTTCCATTTGCCACATACTTCTCAGCCTTATCCAGTGCGTAGTTAAAGATCTTGACAGAGCACAACACATTCAATTCAGGGCCACTTGTAGAGGCTCAAGGTTTGTACGTAGGTTAATGCACAGTGATCATAGACAACGGATCATAGCCCTGAATTACTGACAGACATATTGAACTTTTGAGTAAGACCTGTGTTTTTCGAAAAGGGGACATTCCAGCCAAAGATGACGGAGAATGTAATTCAGTGACAGGGAGAGGTTGTCACACCTGGAGGGTGTCAAGGGACTTCACACAGGGACACTTCAAAGGAAGGGATGCAATGAAAAAAACTGAACTGCAATCTCCTGTGTTGGCAGAGATAATGGAGGCTAATTACCATCTCAGCGGGGAACATTTCCTGTGAGCTATATCCCAGACTGTGGACATGATGTGAGTTGAAAGAAAGCAGTTCTGAGTGAAAGATTTGCTTGCGTTTTTCCCTTTTCAGGGACACACTAGAAAAGGGGTTACAAGCCAACCACAACCCTGGTCTCGGTGTGTGAATCTGGTTCTACTGTGACCCGTGTAGGTCACAGCTGAAGAACAACCACTGGGCATTCCTGTGCTTGCAGCTAAAAAAAAAGTCTCTCTTGACTGCTGGGAGAAAGTCACAAGTCAGCAAAGCCACAGTCAAAAAGGAAACTGGTCAACTCTTTTCAGCTGCTCAAGAATACCCAAATCAACTCATCAACTGCCAAAGTCAGTGCTACCAGAATCACTCAGCTTAAAGGCCACAAAGTTTCACCATATATTCCTCATGGACAAGCCAAATTTGTATATCTTTTTAACATTGATTTTTGGACTCGTGCCAAGTCCCTGATCCATAAAGAAATTATGCAAGAATCATGGCCTGGTAGATGTTGATCACAAAGCAGGAGGGATTCAGGGCTTAATAAATCAAGGCACACCCTACACAAGCAAATGATCAAAAACCTTTACAGATCACCAGTTAGGACTCAGCTGGGAAATTGTGTCCAATTCTGGACAACACATAGGAAGGAAGCCACGGCCTTCAAAACGAAGAAGAGGTTTACCCCGAATGGCAGAGATTAATCTTTGCAGTTAGCTGGGGAGACTAAAAATGCTGAGATTACTCCCTTACAACAAAGAAAGTTATGGGGAAATTTAATAGATGAATTTAAAACGATGAAGGATTTTAATAGAACAGATAAAGAGAGACAGTTTCCACTGGTACGAGGATCACAAAACAAAAGACACAAACTGAAGACAATTGGCAAATAAAAAAGAGGGAAATGGAGAGATCATTTTAACCCAGTAAGATTGAAAGGTAGGGGGCAGCACTTGGCGCAGTAGTCAGCACTGCTGCCTCACGGCACTGAGGACCTGGGTTCGAATCCTGGCCTTGGGTCACTGTCCGTGTAGAGTTTGCACATTCTCCCCGTGTCTGCGTGGGTCTCACCCCCACAACACAAAGATGTGCAGGGTAGGTTGATTGGCCACGCTAAATTGCCCCTTAATTGGAAAAAAAATAATTGGGTACTTTAAATTAATTTTAAAAAAGATTGAAAGGTAGGTGGAAGTAGATTCAATAACTTTCAGAAGGGAGTTGGATATCATACTTTAAAAATAGGTAGGACAGCACGGTGGTGCAGTGGGTTAGCCCTGCTGCCTCACGGCGCCGAGGTCCCAGGTTCGATCCCGGCTCTGGGTCACTGTCCGTGTGAAGTTTGCACATTCTCCCCGTGTCTGCGTGTGTCTCACCTCCACAACCCAAAAAGATGTACAGGGTGGGTGAATTTTCCTTACTTGGGAAAAAAAAGAATTGGATACTCTAGATTTTGAAAAAAGAAAGGACTTAGGAGCAGGAGTTAGACCATTCAGTTCTTTGAGACTTCTCCGCCATTAAATAAGATGATGGCTGATCAGATTATGGCCTTGACTCAATTTTCTGTCTCCCCCCCATAACCCTCAACTCCTTTGCTGGTCCAAACTATATCTAACTCAGTGTTGAATAAATCCAAAAACCCACCTTCCACTGTTTGCTGAATTTGAGAATTCCACGGATGAACGGCCCTCAGAGAAAAAATGTCTTCCCATCTCCGTCTTAAAAGGGAGAATCTTCCCAGGAACCTCACCAGTATCCACCCTATCAACTCCCCTCAGGATCTTGTATGTATCAATAGGATCACCTCCCATTTTCCAAATTTCAATGGGTAAAGACCCAACCTGTTCAACCTTTCTTCATAAGCCCTTCGTCACAGGTATCAGTAGTCACCTTCTCTGAAATCGCTTCAAATTAATTCATATCCTTTTGCCAATGAGACAAAATTGTACTTCGTACTTCAATAAATGCTTTTCTATTCTTCCTGCCAAAGTGGAAAAGTTCCAAGTTTTCCCACATGAAACCCCATCTGCCAATTCCTTGCCTATTCACTCCACCCGTCTTTATCCCTCTCTGCACTTTTCTTGCCCGTGGGAATTTACTTTCCAACCTATCTTGGTGTCATCAGAAAATTTAGCTGCCAAGCATTTTGTCCCTTCATTTAAGTCATTGATATATTTTCTAAATAGTTGTGGCACGATCACTGACCCCTGTGGCAAACTTTCCCAAATCCTCTAGTGAAGTCATTCAGAAAATAGCTGTTTAACACTTCCAGCTGTTCCTCGTTTTCCAGGAATAATTCCCCAGTCCCAATACCTTTAAAAAAATATTTTTCCAATTAACTACCGGTGGTGTTATGCCGGAAAGCACTGTGGCAGGGTATTACGTGACCGGTAGATGCCGGGGGATCCCACTTTCCGGGATTTACACGGCACACCACGCCTTGCGAGATCGCATGTAGATCGTGCCCATCTTTCTATGAAGCACATCAGCTATTATTTCAGCTTTGTTAGTTTCTAAGGCATGAATACTGTGACTGATGACTGCATGCTGGAGATACGCACTTTGGTTCTCGTCCCGCTAAGATCATTTGGAAGATCCCAACGCATGCTCCACGTTTTCCTTCCCAATATTCCGGATTTGGATCCAGACGCTCAAGCACATCAAAAGCTTTTGCGGCATAGTAGAACTGCCCCATCTGAAAGGAAAAACTGTACATTAGCTGAAATCTGGAGATTCACCATTTTTAATTAATTTTAAATAAAGACATTTATTTTTGAAGCCACATCACCTTCATTAAACTGCGTGGATTAAAAAATGATAAGGGAAAGAGACTTAATTCAGCCCAACATGTCAGTGCTGATTGTTATACTCCACGCAAGCCTGCTCCCAGTCTAATTTCCTCCAGGTGGTTACAACACTAATGGTGTTAGATTACTTCACTCTCCTGGTCAATGATAACCAACACCAGTGGCAGGAAATTCAGTTAGCTTTGTTGTTGGCAGTAGTCCCGGAGCCAGGATTGTATCAGTGACCCACAATGTCCGTAATGAATTGAAACGTACACCCAACAAATTATCAACATTGATATAATTTGTGTACAAATAAAACAGAGAACGACTAACTGAAGGGAATGTGGCTAGTTTGAGAGAGCTAGAGAGTCATGTGACAGAAGTGATCATTCTTCAATTTGAATTGCATTGACCGCACAGTGGCTAGCACTGTTGCTTCACAGCGGCAAGGGACCCGGGTTCGATTCCCGGCTTGTTTCACTGTCTGTGCGGAGTCTGCACTTTTCCCCCGTGTCTGCGTGGGTTTCCTCCGGGCGCTCCGGTTTCCTCCCACAAATCCCGAAAGACGTGCTGTTAGGTGAATTGGATGTTCTGAATTCTCCCTGTGTACCCGAACAGGCACCGGAGTGTGGCTACTAGGGGATTTTCACAGTGACTTCATTGCAGTGTTTTTTTAAAATAAATTTAGAGTACCCAATTATTTTTTCCAATTAAGGGGCAATTTAGCGTGGCCAATCCACCTAATTTGCACATTTTTGGGTTGTGGGGGCGAAACCCACGCAGACACGGGGAGAATGTGCAAACTCCACACGGACAGTGACCCAGAGCCGGGATCGAACCTGGGATCTCAGCGCCGTGAGGCAGTTGTGCTAACCACTAGGCCACCGTGCTGCCCTTTCATTGCAGTGTTAATGTAAGCCTACTTGTGACACTAATAAAGAGTATAGGTTATTATTGTTTACTAATTGGCCTGCAAAGGCAACTTGTCAGTAAGTCTGTGTTTGTTTTTGTATTGCCAGAATCCTGAAGCAGCTCAAAGCTATATTCATGGAATCCAATACCCAGAAAATCCACAAAAACAACCCTTCAATCCAACAAACAAAAGCCCCCCCCCCCTCTCAGCTAACAGTGACCAACTCTGAAATACAGTATAAATGGCCACCACCTCCAGTAGAACCCTTCAATGGACCCCCTCATGGTGTATTTGACCTTCCCTTAGCCACGTTGAAGCACTCAGCAGTATTGCTGGCCTCCAGTCCAACTGGATCCCCCTCTGAGCTACCAATGTGAAGGCAATGCCATTAGCCCCTGCACTCGTCTGTAGATCCGGCACTTCTGAAACACCAAAGATAGTCACCAAAGGACAGGGTTCCGACTCAATATTTAGCATTGCCAACACGGTGCTAAAAAAGGACTTCCAAAAACCCACCAAGTTGGAACAGGACTAGAACGTGTGTGTGGCCCTCACGAACAGCGCTCACACCTATCATCCACCCCCTCAAAGAGCAGACTTATCCTAGCCTTAGTGAGGTGCACTCAGCTGGCTTTAGCTGGCTCAGTCTCACGCACGATGACATGGTGTGCACCCTCCGCACTCCATAGCTCCTCCGCCAGTATTGGCTCCAATTTCTCCATCCATTTTGCCTTTACCCTTTCCACCAAACTCAACTCTTTCCCTACGATCCATTTATACATGCTGGACATACTGCCTTCCTCCAACCCCGAATAGAAGAGAATCCTCTCCAATAAGGATGATGGCAGCACCACCAGAAAATCTGAGAATGACCTCGTAAAACTCAACGCCTTAAGGTACCTAAACAGCCCAAATTTCTCCTTCAATTCCTCCAAGCTGGCAAACCACGCCTCCAGGAATAAATCGTTCAGTCTCTCCAGCCCTTCCTCTTCCCATGCACCAAATATGGCATCCAGCCATGCCGGCTCAAACAGGTGGTTAGCACAAATGGGAGCCAGCCTTGAGGCTGCCCCCAACTTAAAATGCTGGGGAGTTGCTTCCAAGTTTTTAACGTGGACACTACCACCGGGTTCGACAAGTACCTTGCTGGCGCCAACAGAAGTGGCACCGTTACTATTATACGAAGCTTGTCCCTCGAAATGCCCCAGACCCCCATGTGAACCCACCGAGCCCCTGGATGCCCGCACCACCCCAACACCTTCTCTGCGTTGGCTGCAAGTTTGGCAGTGACAGACACCCTGAATGTCTATCCCGCTGAAGAACCCCCCCCTTCGATTCCTCGGGGCCTTACCTAACCAAATAAGGCCGGAAATAAGCCGCTCGACCCTTCAGGAAAAACCAGGAGACACTGAAATAAAAACAAAAATCTCGGCAAGATGTTCTTCTTAACTGATTGGACCTCACCCGCCAAAGATAATGGAGATTATCCCACCTCTGTAAATCTGCTTTACACAGCAGGATAATGGAGATGGTCCCAGCCTCTGTAAATCTGCTTTACACAGCAGGCTCGTATAATTCAACCTCCAAAGCCTTGCCCAATCCCCAGCCACCTGGACCCCTAAGTATCGAAAATTAGTCGCTGCTAACGAAAACAGCAAACCCCCACGACCATACAAAATCTGGCTCCCCTCCCCGACGCTCCGCCCACAAAATATTTGCTCTTCCCTGTGTTCAACATTTAACTGGAGAAGGCACCAGGCACCAAAATTCTACAAAATATCTATAATATTCCCGATAGCCGACCCTGGGTCTTCAAACCAATTTTGTGACATGCTTTGGCCCAACAAGAAGCCCGTGACCCTTAGAAATGTAGAAAATAGAAATAAGAAATTTGGCCCTTCGAGCCTCCTCCACTATTCATTATGATCTGGCTGATCATCCCAACTCAGTAACCTGTTCCTGCTTTTCCCCCAGAACCTTTGATGATTTTCGCCCCATGTGCTATATCGAACTCCTCCCTGAAAACTTGGCCTCAACTCCTTTCTGTGGTAGCGAATTTGAGATGTTCACCATTCTCTGAAGACATTTCTCATCTCTGTCCGAAATGATTTACCCTGTATCCTTACGCTGTGACTCCTGGTGCTGGACACCCCACCATCTGGAACATACTGCCTGAATCTACCCTGGCTAGTCCTGTTGGAACTTTATAGGTTTCCCCCCTCATTCTTCTGAACTCCAGTGAATATAATCCTAACTGACTCAACCTCTCCTCACACATCAGTCTCGCCATCCCAGGAATCAGTCTGGTAAGTCTGGTAACCTTAACACACCAACCTGCAGTCTTTCAGCCCAGGCAAGTCTGTGACCCATCAGCCCATGACCTTTCTGCCCAGTAAGCCTCAGAAGCATTCCTTTTTTAAAAATAAATTTAGAGTACCCAATTATTTCCCCCCCCCCCCCAATTAACGGGGCAATTTAGCGTGGCCAATCCACCTAACCTGCACATCTTTGGGTTCTGAGGGTGAAACCCATGCAGACACGGGGAGAATGTGCAAACTCCACACGGACAGTGACCTGGGGCTAGTATTTGAACCCGGGTCCTCAACGCCGTAGGCAGCAGTGCTAACCATTGTCCACGTGCCGTCCCCTCAGAAGCATTCCTGATGAAAGATGTTTTATTGGCATGGCAAAAGGACAATCCTGGGGGGCTTCACATCTCAAAGATGATGCCCTGTATATGGCAGGAGGTGTGCTTCCTCAGGTAGAAGGAGAACCAAGAAATTCTGGACGGAAATGGCGGAGAAGGCCAGAAGACATGTGGTCATCAGGAGAAACAGGCCGCAGCGCCACAAGCACGTCAACGTTTTTCTTCACACCGCAAAGCTGAGTACCGCACTTTGGTTCCCTCCGGGGGGTACTCCTGACGGATAGATCAAGTAATCCTGATGTATGGAGGGGTGGCTCTAGAACATGTCAGGCATCTTGGTAGACATTCGATTGTGGATGTTGAGGCAAGAGTGCTACTGCAAGAAGGTGAGCTCATGACAAGCCACAAGGGAGCCTCGTTGCAGTGATCGGCACTGTACACATATCAATCTGAACAGCATCGACTCTGTAGGTCCCTGTCTGGAGGGGCAAAAAAAACATTGTCCTTCTGTTCTCTCAGCCCAGTCAAACACTGGAACTGCTGTTTCCCACCTCCAAGGGGGAAGGTGGACCCCAAAGGGTTCAACCTCACTTCATTCAGGTGGGCAGCAGGGTAGCATGGTGGTTAGCATAAATGCTTCACAGCTCCAGGGTCCCAGGCTCGATTCCCGGTTGGATCACTGTGTGCGGAGTCTGCACGTCCTCCCCGTGTGTGCGTGGGTTTCCTCCGGGTGCTCCGGTTTCCTCCCACAGTCCAAAGATGTGCGGGTTAGGTGGATTGGCCATGCTAAATTGCCCGTAGTGTCCTAATAGTAAGGTTAAGGGGGTGAGTTGTTGGGTTACGGGTAAAGGGTGGATACGTGGGTTTGAGTAGGGTGATCATTGCTCGGCACAACATTGAGGGCCGAAGGGCCTGTTCTGTGCTGTACTGTTCTATGTTCTATTCCCCTGCATTCACCTCCAGTGAAGACATTTATAATAATAATAATCTTTATTATTGACACAAGTAGGCTTATATTAACACTGCAATGAAGTTACTGTGAAAATCCCCTAGTTGCCACATTCCAGCGCCTGTTCGGGTACACAGAGAGAATTCACAATGTCCAATTCACCTAAACAAGCATGTCTTTTACACCTTGGTGGATTTGCATTTGCAAGTTTCCATTTACACTGTGGCAGTGCTGGAGTGCTAGAGGTTGCACCAAGAGTTGGGCTGTGAGAAACAATGGCAGGTGTGGTCATCTTTCATGCATTCCAGAAGCATCAGGTGTCAGTGGGCAAGGAGCTGTGAGCTTCGAGCAGAGGTAAATTGTAACAGTGTGGGCTGAATATGAACCTTTATTTGGTTGGATGGCTGCAGTGGGAATCATGTGTATAAGTGGCACCCGTGAATTGGAAAGAATCTATACAACAGTACAAACACAAGCGAATCCAGACGCTCATTTCTTAATCTCTGCAAGCTTTGCAAAAGTAGATTTGAGCTGTTTGCTGCACTGAGTGAGATCCCTGGATCTCTAATTGCTCCTCAAATAGTTTGCCTCACGGGGCAGCATGGTGGCGCAGTGGGTTAGCCCTGCTACCTCACGGCGCCGAGGTCCCAGGTTCGATCCCGGCCCTGGGTTACTGTCCGTGTGGAGTTTGCACATTCTCCCCGTGTTTGCATGGGTTTCGCCCACACAACCCAAAAATGTGCAGGGTAGGTGGATTGGTCACACTAAATTGCCCGTAATTGGAAAAAAATGAATTGGGTACTCTAAATTTTTTTTTTTTTAATTAGTTTGCCTCACTTACCTTATAGCAATCATTGGCCAAGAGCTGCAGGAGGCTGAAGGACTCGCCTGACGTCTCCATCTTCAGGTAGAGTTCCCATGCCAGACGTGGCTTCTTGTTCATGATATCTGCGAAGGTGGAAAGAATTGTAGTAGCTTGTGAAGTGGTATCAGCACCAGGCCCACAAACAAACAAGGGGAGCGGAGAATGGAATATGCAGCTTACTGCAAGAGTGAAATTTCCTCGTGTTACAAAGACCTTCCTCCTGAGTAAGCCTCAGTGATCAAAGGAGTATTTAGTTTTATATCACAAATACACAGAGAATGGAGGGATAGATTTTTAGATCTCATTCAGTCAACCACTGTCATTTGATGCTTTCCTATTCGCGAGAAACAAAAATCTCAAAACCATTTAAAATACCTTCTGGCCATTACGCCACAGTATGCTATGGCTGCATTGTAGAAGCACACCATTTTACAGTGCAAAAAGGACCATTCAGCCCATTGCACTGGTGCTAGCTCTGGGAGATTCATATCCACTTAATTTCCTTCCTTTCTCTTCCCCTATTTTCAAAATGTGCCTATTGCGCCCATGCAGTCTCCTTCCCCATACACTCATGGAATCATTCACGCCTTGACAAGTTATAAGACGGAGGTTCAAGGTGAAAGCAAGGAGCTTCTCTCTGTCCTTTCCAATATCTTCAAAGAGAAGTGGGGATTGGTGGCAGGGAAGGGCCAACGAGAAGGTGCTCGGTATCAGAACTGAAAATCAGGATTGGGGGGGGGGGGGGGGCGGAGGCAACACGGTGACGCAGTGGGTTAGCACTGCTGCTTCACAGCGCCGAGGTCCCAGGTTCAATCCCGGCTCTGGGTCACTGTCCGTGTAGGGTTTGCCCATTCTCCCCATGCTTGCGTAGGTTTCGCCCCCACAGCCCAAAAATGTGCAGGCTAGGTGGATTGGCCACGCTAAATTGTCTCAATTGAAAAAAAATGAATTAGGTACTTTCAATTTAAAAAAAATATATAAATAAAATCAAAAATCAGGATTGATACTTTGGGTAGTTATCCAAAATAGCGGCACTCAATTATTAAAGAATCCAATTTATAGGTCCCTGCTACAGTCCAAAGATGTGTAGATTAGGTGAATAAGCCACGCAGGGTCCAAAGAAAAGGTTAGGTGGGGTTGCGTGGATAGGTGTGGGTTTGGGTGGGGTGCTCTTTCCAAACAGGGTGCAGACTAGAGGGGCCGAATGGCCTCCTTCTGCACTGTAAATTCTATGCTGGGAGCATTTGCTATTAACCTGCTATCACGGGGCAGCCGAGGACACTGATGGGCAACCAACCGTCCCTTTCTCAGTGAAAATGTCTCAAGTGTTTGGCTTATACGGTGTCTGCTGAATCACACAGGCCAGGGAAGTTGGAGCCAAGTTAGGCAATTGCAGCCATAGGCAATGGTGGGGCTCACTAGACTCGGGAAGAGAGCAAATACTAAATATCCTGCCTCCTGCTCCCTGATGTAGTCACTTCATAGAAGCCCAGTACGGAGAGGGCGTTATGTGGGCTTTGGGTAGTGTGCCACTTGACGGCACGCCATGTTGGATGCGTAACATACCGTTTCAAATGGCTAGCAAAAAAATAGCAAACACAAAGCTCCTTCAACTGGATCCCTGCGGATGTCTACAGTTTCAACAACGTTAGAGGATGCACAGTCCTCGGCAGTTGATCAACTCTGTACAGACCGGATAAGTAGCTTTATTGTCGTCCAGGATGCCTGTTAATGTTTAGCACACATTATCTCTTGGCCCAGCCAATAGCTGAACACACATTAGATTACTGTTGGTAAACAAAGACAAAAGCACCAACACTGGCAACAATCTGAAATTGCTGGAAAGCATGGCTCTACTCAAACACTCATGGCGTTTCGGTGAAAGAGAAACAACACTGGAAATACTCAGCAGGTCAGGCAGCAACTGTGGAGATAAACAGGGTTGACATTTCAGGTCGATGACCTTGCATTGTTCATCAACTTTGTGCTTCTCTACTGATGCTGCCTGACCTGTTCAGAATTCCAGCACGTGTTTTCATTTCAGATTTCCATCATCTATAGTATTTTACTTTTGTGGAGCTTCCTTTAACTCACAGCAACGTGCCAGCCAGCTGAGGTAGATGTAGTCATTCTTCAGCTTCTCACTCTGAATCAGCTGGAAAACCTGAGGAGTAATTTAAAAAGGGACAACGCTTAGAAGGAGGGGATGATAAATTGGCTAACATACTGAGCAATGCACATCAGGAAGGTTTCAGCTTTAGGTGGTAGCCTTGGTCAGCCATGCAATGCAGGGTGATGAGTGTAAGAAATTGATGTACATATTGTATTATATGTGCCTGATGCAGTAATGGTTTTAAAATCCTGGCTTAAAAGACAGGCAGACACTGTGGCCGCAGAAGACAATTAACATGTTGTAGAGTCATAGAATTTACAGTGCAGAAAGAGGCCATTCGGCCCATCGAGTCTGCACCGGCCCACAGAAAGAGCACACCATTTACACATCCAACCTATCCCCGTAACCCAGTAACCCCACCTAACCTTGTTGTAAAAGATCATCATTCATTCCAACCACTTATCGGTTTACCTAAATAGGGCTAATAGAATTTTGTTTATTGAAAAAATGAAATGAAATGAAATGAAAATGAAATGAAAATCGCTTATTGTCACGAGTAGGCTTCAATGAAGTTACTGTGAAAAGCCCCTAGTCGCCACATTCCGGCGCCTGTCCGGGGAGGCTGGTACGGGAATCGAACCGTGCTGCTGGCCTGCTTGGTCTGCTTTAAAAGCCAGCGATTTAGCTGAGTGAGCTAAACCAGCCCCTAAACCTTATTGAAGGTTCCCCGGGATTTCGATAAATGAGGGATTGTGGTTAGACTTAGTAAGATGGTCATACCCCAATCAGTGAAATAGAGACGATGTAATTATGGGGAGGAGCCAGGGCTGAAGCAGTCACGTCTTGAGTTCAGTCAGTTTAGGTTTGGCTGGAACAGAACAGCACCTTCTGCACAAGGCTGTCAGGTTGAGCAGTGGTGTGGCATAGACAAGAATCTGCAGGCTGTTTCCTGACAGGATCTCTCCCTCTCTCCCTCCAAGCAGTCTTTGAAAGGAATTTTTGTTTTAAAATTTAGAGTATCCAATTCATTTTTTCCAATTAAGGGGCAATTTAGCATGGCCAATCCACCTAACCTGCACATCTTTAGGGTTGTGGGGGCGAAACCCACGCAGACACGGGGAGAATGTGCAAACTCCACACGGACAGTGACCCAGAGCCGGGATCAAACCTGGGACCTCAGTGCCGTGAGACAGCAGTGCTAACCACTGCGCCACTGTGCTGCCCATGAAAGGAATTCTTTACTCAGAGGCTGGTAGGTACTCAGTTGATTGCTAACTTTATTTAAAAGTGGGGTTTGACCTGTGATGGGTTTTACTTGATTGGAGATAAAGAAGAGAGCAGTTCGAAGTTAAAATGTTTCATTTTATTGTTAAGCATTGTTGAATTGGTAATTGTAAGCTATATTTGTTGTGATGTCAAAGTTAGTTTCATACTGCATTAATGATGTTTTAAAAAAAAAACATTTATTGAGGCATTTTTCGTTTTTCAATAACAACAAAATAAACAATGTACATGAGTCTATAAACATAGTGCAAAAGCCGTCTTCCTCCCTTACAGGTCCCACCTTTATGAACCCCCTACTCCAAGCTAAACTAACCCTCCCCCCCTTCTGCTGATGATTAATTTTCCACAAAGAAGTCGACGAACGGTTGCCACCACCGGGTGAACCCTAACATTGACCGCTCCGGTTTCCTCCCACAGTCCAAAGATGTGCGGGTTAGGTGGATTGGCCATGCTAAATTGCCCGTAGTGTCCTAAAAAAAGTAAGGTTAAGGGGGGGGTTGTTGGGTTACGGGTATAGGGTGGATACGTGTGCTTGAGTAAGGTGATCATGGCTCGGCACAACATTGAGGGCCGAAGGGCATGTTCTGTGCTGTACTGTTCCATAAGGCAAACTTGATTTTCTCCAAACAGAGAAAGCTAGCCATGTCCGATAGCCAGGTCTCCGACTTCGGGGGCTTTGAGTCCCTCCAAGCTAATAGTATCCGTCTCCGGGCTACCAGGGAAGCAAAGGCCAGAACGTCTGCCTCTTTCTCCTCCTGGATTCCCGGGTCTTCCGACACCCCGAAAAACACCACTCCAGACTCGGTGCCACCCTTGTTTCTAACACCGTGGACATGACATCTGCAAACCCCTGCCAGAATCCCCTGAGCTTTGGGCATGTCCAGTACATGTGGACATGGTTCGCTGGCCCCCCGCACACCTATCTTCGATCCCAAAGAACCTGCTCATCTAGGCCACTGTCATGTGAGCCCGGTCTACAACCTTTAACTGTATCAGGCTGAGCCTGGAGCATGTTGTGGAGATGTTTACTCAACGCATCCGCCCAGAGACCATCCTCTATCTCTCCTCTTACCACTTGCACGTCAGCTTCTCAGTCTGCATGTCCTCTGACCCCATGAGCTTGTTATAGATGTCAGAGACATTCCCTTCTCCCACCCACACTCTGGAAACTACCCTATCCTGTATCCCCCTTGGGTGAAGGAGCAGGAAGGTTGAGACCTGCCTACATAGGAAGTCCTGTACCTGCAGGTACCTAAATTCATTTCCCCTCGCCAATCCAAATTTCTCCTCCAGCTCCCTCAAGCTAGGAAAGCTCCCTTCTATAAACATATCCCCCATCCTCTCAATCCCTTCCCTCTGCCATCTCCGAAACCCCCCGTTCATCCTTCCCGGGGCAAACTGGTGATTATTACAAATCGGAGACCAGACCGATGCTCTCTCTGCTCCCACGTCTCATCCATTGTCCCCAAACTCTCAGGCCGCCGCCGCCACCACCACGGGGCTGGAGTACCGTGCCGGCGGGAACGGCAGAGGCGCCGTTATCAACGCCCCTAAGCTGGTGCCCTTACATGAAGCCACCTCCATACGCTACCATGCCGACCCTCCCCGCACCATCCACTTCCTAATCATGGCTATAATCACCGCCCAATAGTAGTTACTGAGGTTTGGATGCGCCAGCCGCCCTCTCCCCGGCTCCGCTCAAGCATCCCCTTTTTTACCAGCGGGGTCTTGCCCGCCCAAACAAAGCCAGTGATCACTTTGTTAACCCGTTTAAAAAAGGACCGCGGAATAAAGATGCGAAACACTGGAACACAAACAGGAATATAGTCATCTTCACCGTCTGGACCCTCCCAGCTAGTGACAACGGGAGCGCGTCCCACCTTCGGAAATCATCCTTCATTGGTCTAATCGGGCCAGATTAACCGTTCCCATTCCCACGCCACTTGGATGCCCAGATACCTAAAGCTTCCCGCGACCACTCTAAACGGCAGTTCCTCCAGTCGCCTCTCCTGTCCCCTTACCTCGATCGCAAACATCTCACTTTTCCTCATATTTAGTTTGTACCCCAAAAACGGCCAAATTCCCCCAGAATCCTCATAATTGCTTCCATCCCCTCTGCTGGGTCCAATACATACAGAAGCAGGTAGTCTGCGTAAAGTGAGACTCTGTGTTCCACTCCCTCCCGGACCAGCCTCTTGAAGCTCTCAATGCAATTGCCAAGGTTCTATAGCTAACGCGAACAACAATGGGGAGATGGGGCATCCCTGTCTCGTCCCCTGATGCAGCCTAAAATAGTCCAATGTTGTCCTACTTGTCCGTACGCTCGCCACAGGAGCCTGATACAGCAACCTGACCCAGTCAATAAAGCCCTGCCCAAATCCGAACAGTCCCAGTACCTCCCACAGATATTCCCATTCTGCTTGATCAAAAGCCTTCTCTGCGTCCATTGCGACCACTACCTCCACCTCCCTACCTACCTTCTGGGGGCATCATGATCCCATTTAACAACCTTCTTACATTGGCCACCAACTACCTTCCCTTAACAAACCCCGTCTAGTCCTCCCCAATCATGTCCATAACACAAGTCTTCAATCCTAGAGAACAACATTTTGGCCAGCAGTTTGGCGTCTACGTTCAATAGGGATATCGGCCTGTAGGACCCACACAGCTCCAGGTCCTTGTCCCGCTTCAGGATCAGTGAGATCGTGGCCTGTGACATTGCCGGGGAAGCACCCCTCTCTCCCTTGCCTCATTGAATGTCCTCATCAACAGCGGCCCCAATATCCCAGAAAACTTTTTATAGAACTCCACTGGGTACCCATACGGCCCCGGGGCTTTACCCGACTGCATGGCCTTCAGACCTTTCGCTATGTCCTCGATCCCGATCGGGGCCCCCAGCCCTTCTACCAGCCCCCCGTCCACCTTCGGGAAATTCAGCCCCCCGAGGAAGTGCCTCACCCCTCCGGCCCCGTTGGGGGTTCCGACCCGTTCAGCCTACTATAAGACTCCTTAAATGCCTTATTCACCCCCTGCTGAGTCTCCAACCAGATTCCCATCTCCATCATTTACTTTCCCTATCTCCCTGGCTGCCTCCCTCTTTCTAAGCTGCTGTGCAAGCATTCTGCTGGCCTTCTCTCCATGCTCATAAATCACCCCCCTCGCCTTTCTCAGCCGCTCCACCGCCCTTACTGTGGTTAACAAGCCAAACTCCACCCGTAGCCTCCGCCGTTCCCTTAAAAGCTCTGCCTCTGGGGTCTCTGCATATCTCCTGTCAACCTATAATATTTCCTTTACCAATCGGTCTGTCTACCTTCCCCCTGTAGGCCCGTATCGAGATCAGCTACCCCCAAACCACCGCCTTCAATGCCTCCCAGACCACCGCTGCCGAAATTTCCCCGTGTCATTGACCTCCCGGTAGTTCTGAATACATTTCCTCAACCGCCCGCACACCTCTTCGTCCAGTAAAAGTCCCACGTCTAACCTCCAGTGCGGGCGCTGGTTACTGTCTTTACTAACCTGTAGGTCAACCCAATGAGGGGCATGGTCTGAGATTGTGATCGCCGAGTACCCAGCGTCCACCACCCCCATCAGTAGGGTCCTGCCCAGAATAAAGAAATCAATCCGGGAGTACACAGGTTATGCGAATCCAGGTCCAGTATCTTCCCCAGCATCCTCTTTATAAACTCCACATCGTCCCAATTTGGCACATACACATTTACTAGTACCACTTGCACCCCCTCCAATTTCCCACTGACCATAATGTACCGGCCTCCCACATTCAAAACTATTCTTCCCGCCTCAAACACCACTCGCTTGTTGATCAGGATCGTGACCCGTCTCATCTTCGAGTCCAGTCCCGAGTGAAAAACCTGTCAGACCCAACCTTTCCTTAATCTAATCTGGTCAGCTACTCCAAGGTGCGTCTCCTGCAGCATTACCACGTCCGCCTTCAGTCCTCTCAAATGCGCGAACACGCGTGCCCTCTTGACCGGCCCATTGAGCCCTCTTACATTCCAGGTGATCAGCCTCGTTTGGGGGGGGGGGGGGGCTCATCGCCCCCACCCCCTTCAATAATGTTTGTTTTCAGAGTGGAGTCACTCTTGGAGTCACTCCTTTGCTCACGGCTTTATACATTTTGCAAACTTAGGGTTTCTGTCCGGCATCCTAGCAAATGTTGGGGTCTGATCATAACAGTGAGGGTGTGGCAGCATGTGGATTCACACTCAGACTCAAGTGTGCCTAAGGAGGTAACAGCGGATGTGCGAACAACTAAGATTATTCCATGTTTCCTTCTGGAAACGCACATGTGCGAACATGAGAGCTCAGCTGTGGTTTGCTTCAGGGTCGAAAGACCCAACGTTCATATTGAAGAACGGCCAGCCAAGAAAAATGTTGAAAGGAAGAATGACGTGTGCTGACCCAAAGCGAGAAGGTGAAGGAGAAGAGAAATATAATTTCTCCAGCTAAGTACCTACAGTCAAAGCAACCTCCTGTTACTTCAGTTTAGCACAATAACAAAATACAGCTGGGGAAGGCGATTGTGTAAATGTAAATCGCTTATTGTCACGAGTAGGCTTCAAATGAAGTTACTGTGAAAAGCCCCTAGTCGCCACATTCCGGCACCTGTTCGGGGAGGCTGTTACGAGGTTGTGTGAAGTAAATTTAAACACTTCAGTTAAACAAAGGGTTCAACATAAATCTAGAGTTCTCTGTAAGGAACCTGCAATGATTGGGGTCTAAAATATTCTATGAATTAGTTTAATAGCAGCAAGGGGCTGGGGGGGGGGTGGCAGGGTGGCGCAGTGGTTAGCACTGCTGCCTCACGGCGCTGAGGACCCGCGTCCGATCCCAGCACCAGGTCACTATCCATGTGGAGTTTGCACATTCTCTTTTTCAAAAATAAATTTAGAGTACCCAATTCATTTTTCCAATTCAGGGGCAATTTAGCGTGTTCAATCCACCTACCTTGCATATCTTTGGGTTGTGGGGGCGAAACCCACGCAAACACGGGAGAATGTGCATAACAATGGTGAGCAAAGGTCAAGCTTGGGGTTTAAAAGCTGGTAGACGGTTAGAAGCAGGGAAGAGAGCACTGTCAGAACTTTCACGCCTCAAGGGGGTGAAGCAAGTGTAAAGAAACAGAACTATGAATCAGGATTTCAACAGGGAAGAGGAGGAGCAGCAGCCTGGAGCATGATTTTGAACATGGCCGGACAAAAGGACAAGGAAGCCCTCAGGAGCGCTGGCAACGACACTGTGACAAAGGTACAGAAGTTGATGAGTAGAGGCAAGAGAAAGCGAACAGATAACCATTGTTTTTCCTGTACCTTGCCCAGGAATGTGCCTTGGGGATGGCCTTAAAAGAGCCGTCGGTGATATGAGAACCAGATTCAGGCCTTGATTGCAGGGAGTTTCTGCATGCTTAAACTTCACAGAATAATAGAATAGTTAGAGCACTGATTGTCTGAAGAGTGCAGCCAGGCTCTGTCACCAAGCTAATCCTCCAACTAATAAATAAGTTTAATGCTGGGAGCTGGCACTAATTCAGGTAACATTTGGCCAAATAGCCTAAATGTGCTGAACAGACAGTTAGTTTCCTACGATACTATGGAAACAAGCTCCAGCTTGTAATATTTGAGATGCACAGAAAGCTTAAATACCTCATTAATGAGATGCCAATCAGTAAAACAGAAACTCCCAAACATTTCAGAGAGCTGAAGAAGGAATTTGTAATAACGCTGATATAAAGGGTGTGGTTTGTCTATTCTCAGGACGGAATATTTTACAATTGTGTGCAAGAGTCCTTCACAGAAATTCTCTTGAACAAAAGCCGGTCATAAAAAATCCAGATGGGGTTGCGCAGTGGTTACCGCTGCTGCCTCACGGCGCTGAGGGCCCGGGTTCGATCCTGGCCCAGGGTCGCTGCCCGTGTGGAGTTTGCACATTCTCCCAGTGTCTGTGTGGGTTTCACCCCACCACCCAAAGATGTGCAGGATAGGTGGATTGGCCACGCTAAATTGCCCCTTAAAATGTGGGGGGAACAAAAATCCAGATTTATGTTTCTGCGTATGTATTAAGAGGACCACTACAATTGGTGTACATAATATGGAGAGGCTGGCGCTGGACTGGAGTGGACACTGTAAGAAGTTTCACAACAGAAGGTCAGGACTTCACCTGATGAAGGAGCAGTGCTCCGAAAGCTTCTGATTTCAAACAAATCTGTTGGACTTCTGTGCGGAGTCTGCACATCCTCCCCGTGTCTGCGTGGGTTTCCTCCGGGTGCTCCGGTTTCCTCCCACAGTCCAAAGATGTGCAGGTTAGGTGGATTGGACATGATAAATTGCCCTTAGTGTCCAAAATTGCCCGTAGTGTTGGTTGGGGTATCTGGGTTATGGGGATAGGGTGGAGGTGTTAACTTTGGGTAGGGTGCTCTTTCCAGGAGCCGGTGCAGACTCGATGGGCCGAATGGCCTCCTTCTGCACTGTAAATCCTATGAACCTAGTGTTCTGAGGTTTCTTTTTAAAAAAAATATAAATTTAGAGTACCCAATTTTTTTTTTCACAATTAAGGGGCAATTTAGCGTGGCCAATCCACGTTGTGGGGGTGAAACCCTCGCAGACACAGGGAGAATATGCAAACTTCACATGGACAGTGACCCAGGGCCGGGATTCGAACCCGGGTCCTCAGCGGCGTAGTCCCAGTGCTAACCACTGTGCCACGTGCTGCCCCATTGTGAGACTTGTAACAATTGGTGTAGATAGTGAAGATACTGCCAACAATGGCTTTAAGGGTTATGGAACCAAAGCAGGTAGATGGAGTTAGGTTGAGTTGAGATATAGATCAGCCATGATCTAATTGAATAGTGGGATGGATTCACGCTGCTGAATGGCCTCTTTCAATTAGGAAAATCCATCAGGCCGGCATAGTCACCGCCACCTTCCCAGTTCCTCAACTTCCATCCAATTCATCAACCCTTTCATCCACTCACTTTCAAAAAGGCAAAATAATATCTGTCGCCAATTCAGGAGGCTTTTGCCAAATATTTCTCTCCAACCCTGCATGTATGTGTAGATAAGCAGCAGGACCTTTCCAGCACTGGCCTTTTAACAGGACCAGGTGTGGTCTGCACTGCTGACTTGATCCCCCGGTCTGGTCTCGACTGGGCAGAATGTGGTCACTGACCTTTCTGACAATTCACAACTGCAATCAGCTCCTTTCCCACCACAGGATAATCTGGCCCAACACTGGACCAGTAACTGGCGAGCTGCCAACCGGCTTCCTTCAATTCAGAAGCTCTCTCTGTTATCACATGGCGTCAGCACAATGGAAATTGTTCAATCAGATGTTTGCACAGAGCTGTCCCGCATCCAAGATAGCATTTATTTTAAATGCAAATTGCCAGAAACGTGCATTAAATTTACACTAAAGCACACAGCAGCAGGAGATGCCAACTTAAGAGATACATTGGTCAGAGGGGCAAGGCGTAGCTCTATCAACGTGGAGATACTCTCATCAAGTCCTGTTCACCTGTACTCACTGATGTACATTCTTGTTAAGCAATGTCTTGATTTTCAAACTTTCAACCTTGTTTTCAAATCCTGCTCCCCCCCCCCATCCTCAAACGGCCTCATCTCTGTCTAACTCTGTAACCTCCTCCTGGCTTGAGACCCTCAGAGATACTATGCTTCTCTAATTTTGGCCTCCTGAAACTCCCTGCTATTAATTGCTCCGCCATTGGTGGCTGTGCTGACAGCTGCCGAGGCCCTAAACTCTGGAATTCCTTTCTTCATTTTCTCCATCTTTCTTCAAGTGACTCCTTAAAACCTACTTTCGGACCAAGCCTTTGGCCATCTGCCCTAGCAGTGTCAAAGTTTACTTTACAGCATTCTTGTGAAACACCTTGGGTCATTTTATTATGTTAAAGGTGCTATATAAATATATATTGTTGTTGTAAATTGAGATGGGTCTTAGACCAAGACTGTGGCCATGGTTTTAGAACATAGAAAAACTACAGCACAGTTGGCCCACGATGTTGTGCCGAACGTTTGTCCTAGATTAATGTGGTGGTATGATTAGCATAGCTGCCTGCCATTGGTGCAGAACACCGGTTTACCATTGGCCCTGGTCGAGAGGCTGAGTTAACCCCGCCCATAAATACCCAGTATTCCCGGCGGCCGTCCTTCTACTGTAATCGACCGCAGGGCTAACATCTAGCAGATTAAAGCCATACTTTTGTTCAGCAACTCGTCTCGCGTTCAATTGATGGTACATGAATCAAGAACAAATTAATCTACACCCCATCATTCTACCGTAATCCATGCACCTATCCAATAGCCGCTTGAAGATCCCTAATCTTTCCGACTCAACTACTTCCACAGGCAGTGCGTTCCATGCCCCCACTTCTTTCTGGGTAAAGAACCTACCTCTGACATCCTCCCTATATCTTCCACCATTCGCCTTAAATTTATGTTCCCTTTCAAAGGGAATGAAATATAAAAATTGGAAGTCTTGCTAAAACCGTACAAGGTACTAGTTGGATAGACCACACCTGCAATACTGTGAAACGTTTTGGTCCCCCTCTTTCAAAAAGATACTGGCATTGGAGGCAGTCCAAAGAAGGTTCACTCGGTTGATCCCTTTGGAAGTATTTTATTAGTCACCTGTCCTTATGTCCCCTTTTCTGGCTCAGTGTCTGACTTACGCTCCTATAAAGTGTCTTGGGTCGTTTGACCGTGTAATGGGGCTATAGAAATGCAAGTTGGCGCTGGGGTTAAGAACATTGTTGTGTTGGACAAGATGTAGAGGAACCAACACAATTCCGTATGAATGGGGTATCATTAAATCAATGTACCGATACAGTGATATTGCAGTAGGTTGATGTACTAGCCTGCTGATACGTTACTTTGGGGGGCCAGGGAGTGGATATGCGAATTTGAGCAGATCCCAAAATAATTTCTCTCGTGCACTGTCCCAGCTGGAGGTACCGATTAGTGAGCAGCAAAGTACAAAATTATAGCATGGAGACTGGCTAGAACGTAGTAATAACAGAAATAAAAACACATCACCCTCCACTCAGCAATTAGCCAAGCCACATATTACAAAGCTCCCTTTTTAAATACTGGGGTTACATTAGCTACCCTCCAATCTGCAGGAGCTGTTCCAGAGTCTATAGAATCTTGAAAGATGACCATTAATTCATCCACTATTTCTTCGATCCCGACCCCAGCTCACTGTCCGTGTGGAGTTTGCACCTTCTCCCCGTGTCTGCGTGGGTCTCACCCCCACAACCCAAAGATGTGCAGGATAGGTGGATTGACCACACCAAATTGCCCCTTAATTAGAAAAAAAATGAATTGGGCTGTTTAAATTTTTAAAAAAACAAAGTTCGACAGGCTTGGAGGGCCGAAGGGCCTGTTCCTGTGCTGTATTGCTCTTTGTATGTAAGGGATGGCCTTTCTGATCATTGCAATCTTTTTAAAGCTTCTTTTGTGCCTCCACTGAGTCTGCCAGTTCTGCTGAGTGATGTCAGGATGCTTGTGTTTTATTTGCATAGAGATTGATTAACAGTTGGAACGGGTGGTTGAAGTGAAGACCAACAAACAACTTCTACGAACTACACCAAGACCCGTGGGGCAGGACTCTGTGTTAAGCCAACAGAGAGCAGCTGCCTTGCCTTGAGAGAGAGCAATAGGGACCCCCCCTTTAGATCAGCCTTTAAGCCTCAGGAAGCCAGGCAACCAACAGTGAACCCTGCAGTGTAGTTTCTCAGGGTGCCGTGACTTACAGCAGAGTTGTACCCCTCTTGCTTCTTTTTTTTTGTTATAAATTTAGAGTACCCAATTAATTTTTTCCACTTAAGGGGCAATTTAGGGTGGCCAATCCACCGACCCGGCACATCACAGAATTTACACTGCAGAGGAAGCCATTTGGCCCATCGAGTCTGCACCTGCCCTTACAAAGTGCACCCTACTCAAGCCCACGTCTCTACCCTATCCCTGTAACCCAGTGACCCCATCTTAACCTTTTTGGACACCAAGGGCAATTTAACATCACCAATCCACCCAACCTGCACATCTTTGGACTGTGGGAGGAAACCGGAGCACCCGGAGGAAACCCACGCAGACACGGGGAGAACGTGCAGACTCTGCACAGACAGTGACCCAAGCCGGGAATTGAACCCGAGACCCTGGAGCTGTGAAGCAACTGTGCTAACGACTGTGCGACCGTGCTTTCACCTTTGGGTTGTGGGGGCGAAACCCGCGCAAACACGGGGAGAATGTGCAAACTCTACACGGACAGTGACCCAGAACTGGGATCGAACCTGGGATTCGGCGCGGTGAGGCAGCAATGCTAACCACTGCGCTGCCTTGGCGATAGAAGGAAGGGATTTATGGAGATGCCTCCTATTCCTGTCTAAGAATCATTGAGACCAGATGATGTGTACACTCAGTTTTGTGTTGCCCTGAACCAATAAAACCCAGAGGGATGCTTTTCTTCCTCCTGGTAGCACTGAGATTAACTTTAAAATGGTTAGTATATTTTAAATGTTTTCATTATGTTATCAACCCAAAGAGGTCCCAAGTGCCTCGATGATGTTGTAGCTCAATTGCCTGAACTTACCTCCTCAGCCTCCTTGAAGTTGCCAACAGCTGCTTTCGCCTGTGCGTAGTTGAAGTTAAAAAGGTCATCATTATAGAAGTAACTCTGCTTAAAAAAAAGGAAAGAGACTGTGTCAGATCCTACAGTCACTTGCAATAACACCCTTACGCGAAGTGAACCTGGCTTCATGTTCACAGAAAACGTGCCGTTGGAAATCAGGTGGATGAAGGGGTCAGAACTCCTTCCCGTACAGCAATACATTCTGCAGTGAAATTTCAGAATCTTTTTCTTTCATCTCCCATGTTTTCCCCCACCCGCACTAGGTGTTGTACTCCCACGACTCCATTTCAGTTCCACAATACGTGTTCGTGTATTGCTAAAAAAAAAAGAGACATGCTGTCATAGATTTTCCGCTTTCACTCTTCAGGATATCTTGTGAACCTGTCCTGATAAGTGCAGGATGAAAAACTTTGAAAGCATGAGGGCAGCACGGTGGCGCAGTGGATTATCATTGTGGCCTCACGGCATTGAGGTCCCAGGTTCGATTCCGGCTCTGGGTCACTGTCTGTGTGAAGTTTCCACATTATCCCTGTGTTTGCGTGGGTTTCGCCCCCACAACCCAAAAAAAATGTGCAAGCTAGGTGGATTGGTCACGCTAAATAGCCCCTTAATTGGAAAAAAATGAATTGGGTACTCTAAATTTATTTTAAAAAAGAAAAAAAAAATTCGACAGCATGCGTCTTTCTCCAGCAAAACTCGAGCTCTGTACAACTGAGTGGCTATTTAATATGTGTATGGTTGGTCAGTGGCGATCTCCCCTTTCCCCACCTGCTAGGTAGCAGAGCAGGAGCATCTCCTTTTACTGTGTCTATCACTCAGTTCCACTCTGTGCAAACAGGCCAACAGGCTGCAGGATCCACGTTGAAGGGTGTGTCTGGTGGTGGCTACTTCAACGAAGATGCTCGTCATACATTGTGCGGTAAAATTCAGCGCATGGGTCATGGTCCGATCTCTCAGACTTTGTAAACCTGAAGCATTTGATTTATGTACTGGGGGTGAAGTGAATAAATGCCTCATTCCAACTTGTAATCAGCAAACAGCAGTTCAAGGTACACATTCCATGTAGATTATTTTAAGAAGTCCCCTTTTTTCCATTTTATAAAATAGTATACATATAAAATACAAATATTTACAGTCAGCAGATTTCAATTCAAAAAGTGATTTTAAAAGTATTTTTTTAAAAATTAAAATGTCCAATTAAGGGACAATTTAGCGTGGCCAATCCACCGACCCTGCACATTTTGGGCTGTGGGGGGAGAGCCATTCAGTCAGAATGTGCAAACTCCACACGGACAGTGACCCGGGGTCGGGATCGAACCTGGGACCTCAGCATCATGAGGTAGCAGTGCTAACCACTAGGTCACCGTGCTGCCCCAAATAGAGATTTTTGAGAGAAGTTGGTGTTCATTAAGGTTAGGAGCAGCAGAGTTGGGAAATGGAACACTTTCTCACTTCTGACTCTCAGCGTCAAGCATTTTCAAGGGACGCACATGTGGTAACCTGACAGGGCCGAGTTGTCAGCCCGATTAAATTGGATATTTGAAATTAAAGAGTTGGGCACTTTAAAATCAAACTGCACTCAAACCTCAGGCAGGCTGTTGGGAATTCAGAATTGGCCAAAGTCAAATACACACCGACAGACAAACTGCCAGAACATGTCTGGACCTGCCCCGTCAATTGCCCACCAGGAGATCATTGCACTCTATTGATAGGTACCTGTCTACTGTCAGGAGCCAAGATCGAGCCAGACTCTCGGGCACCCAGAGTTCCTGCCGTGAAGTTATATGGCAACAGGTTACGTGCAAGCAACACCACCGGAGATGGACACCTGGGGGCGGGCCCTGGCTCCTGTTAGGGTGGAGATCAACCTCTCCACCCTGTGCCCTGGCGTGGCAGGGGGACCTGCTGGAATTCTTAATGCTTGAAAAGATCAAATTTGAACTGAGGGGAAGGATGGAGGATTTCTATAATTCATGGGCGTTATTCATTATTCACTTTCGAGAATTGGATCACTTTGAACATTAGGGGGGGGGTTGGGGGCTGGACTGTGTGTGTTGATGGAGACTATGGGTGATTCCAGATTCCTTTTTATCATTTGTTTCTGGTAACATGCAGGCCAATGTCTGGAGCTTGGTGGGAGGATGGGATTGTTGTTATTGATATGGGGATTGACATTATATTCGTTACTGATTATTGTTGGGTGTAAATTTGGGAGAAAATGTGAAAAAGGAGGAGAATAAAAAAATATTTAAAGAAAAGAAAACCACTGGGTGTTGGGACCCCCCTCCCGAGACCTCATTGGCCGGAGCCAGGACTAGTTTCTGGAAAGTCAGAGAGGGAGGGGGATAAAAGTAGACGCCCAAAGCACACCAGCAGCAAAGACTCCTCACAGAGGCAATCAAGACATCTGACCAAAGGTGGAAGGAAGCAGCCTGCTAGACCCAGCTTCGCAACGATGGACCCGGGAGACTCAGAACCGGACCCACGGTTCAACCAAAGTTTTCAACGAATCTTGGGAATCTTTAGTCAATGTTATTGGGTTAATTTAAGGGTAAATATTGTTATTAAATAAAGTTGGTTTGATTTTATACTTGCATTGTCCTTTTTTCTCCTCGCTAATAAAGAAACCAGGGTAAAACTTTTGATTAAAGTACCGGTGGAAGTATCTGAGATTTTACAGACAAAACACACAGCCTGGTTAGGAACAGCGTAAAGTTCGCTCAACTCTGTTGCAACAATATACCACTGTCCCAATGTCAGAACGAGCTCTTTTGGTACACAAGGCTGACATTTCCATTAGCCGGGTCTAAAATCCATTGAATCCCTACCGTGCAGAAGGAAACTATTTGGCTCATCGAGTCTGCAACAACCCTTTGAAAGAGCACCCTACTGAGCTACCCCCCCCCCCCCCCCCCCCCCCCCACCCATAAACCCACCCCCACATCCTACCTAACCTGCACATCTTTGGACTTTGGACCGCGTGGCATGCCACTAGCAGCGGTTAGAACTGCTGCCTCATGGTGCCGAGGTTCTGGGTTCGATCTCAGCTCCAGGTCATTGTCCATGTGGAGTTTGCACATTCTTCCCATGTCTGCGTGGATTTCGCCCCCACAATCCCCCCAAAAAAAGATGGATTGGCCACGCTAAATTGCCCCTTAATTGGAAAAATGAAAGAAAAAAAAAGATATTCCCCGTAACTGATTGCACTCTGCCCGCCAGGGAAATTGGGAGACGGTCCCATCTTCGTGGATCAGCTTTGACCTTCTCCACCAGATTTGTATAATTCAGCATCCGGAGTTTCCCCAGTCCCTTACTACCTGGCATACTGAAAATGACTTCCAGCTAGCTGGAACGGCACTTCCCTAAGCCCCCCTTCTCTGCTTCAGCACATCAACCACAACTCTTTCCTATATTTATCTTATAGCCAGAGAAGGCCCCAAAATGTTGCAAGATCCCCATAATGTTAACCCATTGATGCCTCCGGATCCCTCATACGTCGTCGGTGTACAACGGGACCCCGTGTTCCACCCCTCCTCTAACTATTCCTCCACATGTATTCAAAGACCTTAGGGCCTTTGCTAATGGCTCTATTGTTGGTGCAAAGGGGACATCGGACATCCCTGCCTGGTACTCTGGTAAAGGCAAAAGGGTCGGAGGTCACTTTGTCAGTGCATACACTGGCGAATGGGGCAGTATACAACAGCTGCTCAAAGTAGGCTCAAAGATCTTTCATTATTTTTTAGAACTATTTAACTGTTAATTGGTAAACTGTTTTTGTTCTCCTGGATGTTAACGTGGTTACTCCTGTGTAATAATAACGTTTGTTTTAATATAGTTGTCAGTGGATTCACTCCTGGAGTGAAGCGTCCTTTCCTCACAATTTACAAATTGAAAAATTGCTGGGGTCTTGTCCGGTTTCCTAATATAAATTGGGGTCTGGTCTGCAATAATCACCAGTTTGCCCCGGGGAGGTTAGATGGAGGATTCCGGAGATGGCAGAGCAGGGATAAAGAGGATGGGCGATATGTTTATAGAGGGAGTTTCCCATCTTGAGGGAACTGGAGGTGAAATTTGAACTGACGGGAGGGAATTAATTTAGGTACCTGCAGGCACGAGACTTGCTATGAACATGAATGGGAAGAGGGGTTAGGAGGAGAGTTGGAGGACGGTCTCTGGGCGGATGCTTTGAGCAGAGTCAACGCGACCACAACATGTGCCTGGCTCGTATAACTGATACAATTTAAGGCCGTTCACCGGGCTCACATGACAGTGGCCCGGATGAGCAGGTTCTTTGGGGTGGAAGACTGGTACGCAAGGTGTGCAGGAGGACCAGCGAACTATGTCCACATGTTCTGGGCATGTCCGAAGTGTAGGGGATTCTAGCAGGGGTTTGCGGACGTCATGTCCAAAGTGTTGAAAACAAGGGTGTATAGAGTAGGGGGTTAGAAAAGGTGGGACCTGTGAGGGAGGAAGACGGCTTTTGCACTATGTTTATATTTATATGTACACTGTTTCTTCTGTTACTGTTATAAAACCATAAATGTCTCAATAAAATGTTTATATAAAAAAAATATATCCAATGAACTGGCCCCAATAGCTTCCTGTGATAGAGAATTCCATACGTTCACAACTCTCAGAGAAGAAGTTCTTCCTCATCTCAGTCCTGAATGGCCTATCCCTTATTCTTAGGCTGTGGCCCCTATTTCTGGACATCCCCAACATCGGGAACATTCTTCCCACATCCAGCGTGTCCAGTCCCATCAGGATTTTATGTTTCTCTGAGATCCCCCCTCATTCTTCTAAACTCCAGTGAGTTCAAGCCCCGTCCATCCAGTCTTTCTTCATATGTCAGTCCTGCCATCCCGGGAATTAGTCTGGGGAACCTTCGCTGGACACCCTCAATAGCAAGAATGTCCTTCTTCAAACTCGGAGACCAAAACTGCCACAATACTCAAGGTGTGGCCTCACCAAGTCCCCTATAACTGCAGCAAGACATCCCTACTCCTATACTCAAATCCTCTCGCTGTGAAGGTCAGCATGCCATTAGCTTTCCTCACTGCCTGCTGTACCTGCATGCCAACCCTCACCGCCTGCTGTACCTGCATGCCAACCCTCACCGCCTGCTGTACCTCCATGCCAACCCTCCCCGCCTGCTGTACCTGCATGGCAACCCTCACCACCTGCTGTACCTACATGCCAACCCTCACCACCTGCTGTACCTGCATGCCAACCCTCCCCGCCTGCTGTACCTGCATGCCAACCCTCACCGCCTGCTGTACCTGCAAGGCAACCCTCACCACCTGCTGTACCTACATGCCAACCCTCACCACCTGCTGTACCTGCATGCCAACCCTCACCGCCTGCTGTACCTGCATGCCAACCCTCACCGCCTGCTGTACCTGCATGCCAACCCTCACCGCCTGCTGTACCTGCATGCCAACCTTCAGCGACTGTTCCACCGTGACACCCAGGTCTCGTTGCACTTCCCCTTTTCCTAAACTGTCACCATGCAGAGATTAATCTGCCTTCCTGCTTTTGCCACCAAAGTGGACAACTAACATAATCTTGGTAGTGGTGAACTTTCCTCTTGAACTGCTGGCAGTGATTTGATAGGAGAGTGGCGTTCTGTGCCACAGAGCTCAGCCAAGGTTCAGTAGGAAGCACTCTTGCCTCTAAGTTAGAAGGTTGTGAATGCAAGTCCAATTCCAGGACTTGAGCACAAAAGACAAGACCGGCACTGCAGTGCAATGCTGAGGGAGTGCTGCACTGCAGTGCAATGCTGAGGGAGTGCTGCACTGCAGTGCAATGCTGAGGGAGTGCTGCACTGCAGTGCAATGCTGAGGGAGTGCTGCACTGCAGTGCAATGCTGAGGGAGTGCTGCAATGCTGAGGGAGTGCTGCAATGCTGAGGGAGTGCTGCACTGCAGTGCAATGCTGAGGGAGTGCTGCAATGCTGAGGGAGTGCTGCACTGCAGTGCAATGCTGAGGGAGTGCTGCAATGCTGAGGGAGTGCTGCACTGCTGAGGGAGTGCTGCACTGCAGTGTCATCTGGTTGAGTCATTAAATCAACATCCCGTCTGTTCTCGGTCTTGGAATTAATAGATCCGGTGATATCACTTTGGAGAATAGTAGGACTTCCTGGCCAATATTGATCCCACAAGCAACTTAACGAAAAGAGTTTATTGGCCCATTCATTATCAGATTACCATTTGTGGGAGCTCACCATGCACACATTGGCTGCTGTGTTTTACATATTACAATAGGGTCTACACTTATACTGGCTGTAAAGAGCTTTGGCCTGTCATGTGATCACCGAAGGTGCTATATAAAAGCAACTCCTTTCTTTCAGGCAGACAGCTCAGAGTCAACCATGCTCATGACAATCCAACAGCGTCATGGTCATTTCTGCTAGTTAAAAAAAAAATCTAATTCTCAAGCTATCATTTGTGTTTACATGCTCTGGATTATTAGCCCAGACTGCTGAATTACTAATCCAGTACAATAATCACAACACAAACATACCCCAGGTAACTTGTCCAAAATCTCACATGTGCAGTGACCACTCTGAGGGGACTAGAACCTGGACGTTTCAGGAAATAGAACAAAATAAAAGCTACTGACCTTGACAGAGTTTAGGTAGATCAAAACATCTTCAAACTGCTTCAGTAGAAAAAAACAGGAGGCCATACACTGTCGCCCAGGGATGGTATCTGAAAATAAGACAGGAGCGTTACACAGAGATGAAAAGAATATGATTGGAAATTAAACTCTTTCGCTGGGACCTTGTGTGTGAGATCTATTTGCAAATCTTAATACAATGCCTGCAGCACATACCACAGGGCAAGTTTTTTTTTAAAAGTTAGTTTTTCTGCTTTAAAATCTCCACAAGGTCACAATCGAATCCTTGTCTGAGGATGGGCAAGCGTACTGGCTTCAGCTCTCTGGTGACCGTTAAAATGATATGTAGGGCGGCACAGTGGTTGGCACTGCTGCCTCACAGCACCGAGAGCCCAAGTTCGACCCTGGCCTACTGTCCATGTGGAGTTTGCACCTTCACGTCCACAACGAAAGACTTTTAAAAAAAATTTAAATAAAGGGGCAATTTCGTGTGGCCAATCGACCTACGGATGCTGGAATCTGAAAACGCTGCACAATCTAATTTTTTTAAAGTTTAAAGTAGCCAAATCTTTTTCTCCCCCAATTAATGGGGCAATTTAGCGTGGCCAATCCACCTACCCTCCACATATTTGGGTTTGTGGGGGTGAGACCCACGCAGACATGGGAAGAAAGTGCAAACTCCAGACGGACAGTGACCCGGATCAAACCCAAGTCCTCGACGGCGTGAGGCAGCAGTGCTAGCCACTGCGCCACCATGTTGCCCTAACACTGCACAATCTCATCTGTGGAGAGAGAACAAAGCCAATGCTGAGTCTCGATGAGTCTTTGTTAAATCTGACCGTTATATGGTGGGAACATATTTACTCCAAATAATGGCAGAAGTTTTCTAAGACAAAGCTGTGCTTGAGACAGTGAAATTTCACAATGTTTTCTTATTACTTCCACAGTGCTTTTTGTCATCCCTGTGTATAGATTGTTACTGTACAAAACCACAAGTTATAGTCTTATTTATCTCCAAATTCCATTCTCCAATAAGGGAGGCACGGGAATTTGCCCTCCATTCTAACCAATAAAGGAGGTTGCACCTCTGGCTTTTTCAAGCCACTCAGCACTCATTAAAATCAAACAGAGCTTTCCATTTTAAGCTGGTCACACGTTAGCAGGTCTCAAATACATACCACATTCACTGGCAGAGCCCCCGACTAGCTGGAAATACTGCTGTGCAATCTTCAGGTGCTCCCTCTGTGAGAAGTCAAAGAGACACGCTGAGCTGTGAGCATTTCTGTGCACTGCTTATCAACTGGCTTTTGTCAAACACAGCACTAAGTCAGATTTCCTTTGAAGCTTTGTGATGCTAAATAAAGTTGGCAACATAAACACAGATCAGTGTCCTTGTAGGATTTAGATCAACTCAAGGCCTCGGTGGGAAGGTAAAAAATCAGCCAAAGGATGAGGGCGAGCACACAAGGCCTTTCCATATCTTTGACACATAGCCAGACATTAAAAATTCGCACATCTTTCTGGTTGCCATCGATTATTTTTTTCTGAATGGAACAACAATCTCAATATATTGAAATTACTTTCAGGCAGCACAGTGGCACAGTGGTTAGCACTGCAGTCTCACGGGGCCGAGGTCCCAGGTTCGATCCCGGTCTGGGTCACTGTCCGTGTGGAGTTTGCATATTCTCCCCGTGTCTGCGTGGGTTTCACCCCCACAACCCAAAAGATGTGCAGGGTAGGTGGATTGGCCACACTAGATTGCCCCTTAATTGAAAAAAATGAATTGGGTACTCTAAATTTATAAAAAACAAATTACTTTTGAACATTCACGAGTATGAGGAACAGACAAGAGTTAGTTAGATGGGTGTATGAAACGCAGAACCTGCTTCCCATTTAACAAATAAAGATTTCTCTAGGCCTCCATTCACATCCTCCTGAATTAACTGGAACAGTGGAGGAATCCTTGGGCGCATAATTCTCCAGCCCGCTGTCCACAAAGCATCTCTCAATGAAGTAGAAATGCCATCGCAACTAAAGACTAGATAAATAAACTGCCTTCATAGTGGTAAGAATTTAAAAGGTATGGATAAAGTAGATGGGGAGCGGATGCTTCCTCTTGTAGGGCATTCTAGAACGAGGGGTCAGCGTTGGGATTAGAGGTAGCAAATTTAAAACGGAGTTGAGGAGAAACTACACGTGCCAAAGGGTTGCGAATCTGTGGAATTCGCTACCCGAGAGTGCGGTGGATGCTGGGACAGTGAGTAAATTTAAGGAGGAGATAGACAGATTTTTAATTTTTATTTATAGGAAAAAAAATGTAAAAATCTGTCTAACTCCTCCTTATGAAAATGAAATGAATGAAATGAAAATCGCTTATTGTCACGAGTAGGCTTCAATGAAGTTACTGTGAAAAGCCCCTTGTCGCCACATTCCGGCGCCTGTTCAGGGAGGCTGGTACGGGAATCGAACCGTGCTGCTGGCCTGCTTGGTCTGCTTTAAAAGCCAGCGATTTAGCTGAGTGAGCTAAACCAGCCCCTACTTGGCAATGGGTTGAAGGGTTCGGGAGAACAGGCAGGACAGTGGAGGCCAGGATGAGATCAGCCATGATTGAATGGCAGAGCAGAGTCGATGGGCCAACTGGCCAAATTCTGCTCCTATATCTTATGAACGTGATTCAGTATTTACAGGCGGACTCCTAATAATTCCCAAAGAGCAAGAATACTCTTGCTCATTATTAATGGTGATAAATATCTAATTGATGGGTTTAAATGCTAAAGGGATTTGACGGGGAGATACAAAAAAAAATCAATTTCCTCCAGTGGGAGGAATCAGAAGAAGAATTTAGAATACCCAATTCATTTTTTCCAATTAAGGGGCAAGTTAGCGTGGCCAATCCACCTACTCTGCACATCTTTGGGTTGTGGGGGCGAAACACATGCAAACACGGGGAGAATGTGGAAACTCCACACGGACTGTGACCCAGAGCCGGGATCGAACCTGGGACCTCGGCACTGTGAGGCAGCAACGCTAACCACTGCGCTGCCCTAAGTGGGCATAATTTTAATATGAAACTGAGGCCATTCAGGAGTGAAAGCATTTGCCACTCAAAGGGTAGTTAAGATCAGGAATTCTGTCCCACAGATTTAAGTGAGTCAACTGTAGTTTTCAAGGCAGAAATTGATAACTTTTATTATGTAAGTGTGTCAAAGGACTTGGATCAAATATAGGTAAATAGATTTAACCCTGATCTAATTGAATAGCGATACCGAATCAAGAGGCCAAATAGCCAGCTGTTGTGCGACATTTACATTTTTTTTTGAAGAGGTGGGTACAATTTGTTCCTTTTAAAAACAGTTAGACTGTTACATGGGCAGGGTGGGTATAGAGGGATATGGGCGAAATGCGGGCAAGTGGACTAGCTTAGTGATAGAAACTGGGCGGCATGGACCAGCTGGGCCGAAGGGCCTGTTTCCATGCTGTAAACATCTATGACTCTACTTCTCATAAGATCTTTATTTATTCATGGGATGTGGGTGAAGCTGGCCGGGCCAATTGCCAGGCCATTTCAAAGGCCAGTTAAGAGTCAACCACATTGCTGTGGATCTGGAGTCACATGAAGGCCTAAAAGGACATTAGTGAACCAGGTGGGTTTTTAATGACAATCTACAATGACTTTTAGGTCCAGATTTTGCCATCTGTTGGGATTCGACTATGGGTCTCCAGGGCATTACCCTGGGATATCGTCCAGTGACAATATCACTACGCCAAGGCTTCAGTCCTGGGTTAGCGGCACTCATTTGACAGTCAATCACAGAAAATCTCGCTAGTGGAGAGAAAGATTAACTGTGCAACATCCTCAGAATGTTACAAAGTGCTTCACAGCCAACGTATTGCGCAGCAAGTGTTATAATGCCGGCAATCTTGACAGTGAAACAGTAAGATCCCACAACCAGCAAGCTTAGATGAGCCAGCTATCCATTTCTGCGGTCTTGGTTAACAGAACTGTGCTGACCAGAACACTCGGAGACTGTTTGGCCATGGGATATTTTAGTTATCTGTCTTTGATTTAATGCCTCATCCAACTGGCAGCGACTGCTACACCCTCGGCTGCTGCACCCTCGGCTGCTGCATCTGCTGCACCCTCGGCCGCTGCACCCTCGGCCGCTGCACCCTCGGCCGCTGCACCCTCGGCCGCTGCACCCTCGGCCGCTGCACCCTCGGCCGCTGCACCCTCGGCCGCTGCACCCTCGGCTGCTGCACCCTCGGCTGCTGCACCCTCGGCCGCTGCACCCTCGGCCGCTGCACCCTCGGCCGCTGCACCCTCGGCCGCTGCACCCTCGGCCGCTGCACCCTCGGCCGCTGCACCCTCAGTTTTTGCACTGAAGCATCAGTTTAAATTAAGACCCAAGTCTTAAAGCAGAGCTAGCACCCACGGCCTTCTGAAAGACAAGAATGTTAATAATTATACAGGAAGTGTGGTGTGCCAATGGGGTAGTGAAGGCCAACTGCGTAGTAGTGTACGAGGTATTTGTAAACATCGTGCGGACTCCCAGTGTTGTTATTTCCTAACAGAATTGCCGAAGCTGAAAGGAGAGTATTACTAATGAACTGGCAAAAACTCAAAACTGTGGTATTAATTCATTATGTGACAGTCCTGTTTGGAGGCACAGTCACAGATAGACAACAAAGAAATATAAAGGAACAGAAGGCAACACACTGCAGCACACACACACTCATGATGTTGGAGAGTATATTATTGTCTGTGAAGTGGGAAATCCGATAACCGTTACGAAGACATGAAGACGTTGGCTGGTGCAGTAGTGCATGATCCGTACTGATTTTTTTTTCCTTTTCATTTAAATTTAGAGAACCCAATTTTGTTTTCCTATTAAGGGGCAATTTAGCGTGGCCAATTCACCTATCCTGCACATCTTTGGGATGTGGGGTGAGACCCACGCAGACACGGGAAGAATGTGCAAACTCCGCACGGGCAGTGATCCAGGGCCGGGATCGAACCCGGGTCCTCAGCACCGTGAGGCAACAGTGCTAACCACTGCGCCGCCTTGCTGATCGGTACTGATGATCCTACAGATTCACATAAAGATTTCCCCAAAGGCAAATTCACTATTCCAGCCTCTCCCCAGTTCAGAAATCAAAGCCTGAGAATTAATGAATGTAATCCCATGTCCCGTGTACAATACACTGGCGCACTAGCCCCTCCCCCTCCTCCAATATAGTTCCTAATGCATTCAACTCACCGAACCCTGTTCCTGTCCAAGGGCTGCATTCACCACACCTTTCAGGATATATTCCTAAGAAGGGAGAAGAAAGACAAAGCTGTGTACAACATGGCCCATGGAAGAGGAGCAGCTTCCCTTCACACCCTCACACATTATTGAAACAGATGTACTTTAACAAGGCACACACACATACACATAGCATACTGCGCCTCCATGCCGTGACCCTGTAACAAAGGAGCCATTAAAACATCCAAGAGATTTTCTGCTGTGTGACTTCAGGAAATATTGCGGAAAAAATAATGCTTAAAGACCCTAATATCTCCAGAAGTGGCTTGATGTCAAATTTTGATTTAGAATGGTCCAGTGAAATTCCATAGGATGTTTTATTACCTTTAAGCCTCAATAGAAGTACAAACAGTTGTTGTTTAAAATTTGATCTCTGGAGGCACTTTAGCTCACTTGCGACCTCTGGTGGCATTGAGATGGTTCTGCAGCAGTGCGATACTGGCTGGGAAATGATGGTTCTGTTAGCCACTAGCCCAATGTGGTTATTTGTATTTCTCAGTAAAATAGGAGTAATAGACACTGCCCTTTGACATATGATCGCAATACTCATATTCACGCGCCATTTGTGCCCGTCTGTGTGCGTGTGTACTTTAATCACACTGCGTTAATTATCCACATTGGCTGAAAGAGCTGGAACACTGCACCTTAGTGAAACACAAACTTGGAAATGTTTTGATTGAGGTTCTCAAAAAATGATAAAGAATGTGTTTGTGGTGACAGCCTGTTGTAATTAGGAAGGTTTGGGAGGAGCCGGGTCATAGTTTTAAGTTGAAATCTAAATGAGACATCAGATGACTGCTTTTCCCACAGGATAGTGAGCCTGTGGAATAGGCTGCCAGCTCGGCTGATAAATAGGTAAAGTCGCCATAGTTCCAGAAGACCATAGGCTGCTTTCCCCTTTGAGGGGGAGAGCTGACTGGTGGTCATTTAACCTGAGGATCACCACACCTCAGGCGAGGGACAAGGTGGGGCTGCCATGAATAGAGGCTGATACACTGAATCCCTTCAAAGGACAGCTGGATTTGGTTCTAGCTGGGGTGGAGCGCACCTCAGGTGAGCATACTGCACAGAATTACCAGGGCCATAGTGATCTCCTGATTTGGTTTCAATCACCATAGGGAGGACAACGGAATAGGAATTTCCAAGATTTTAAAAAATAAATTTGAAGTACCCAATTTTTTTTTCAATTAAGGGGCAATTTAGCGTAGCCAATCCACCTACCCTGCACATCTTTGGGTTGTGGGGGTGAAACCCACGCAGACCCCGGTGTTATGGGAGAGGTGTATTCAGAACCCCAAAATGTATCATGGAGTTCAACCAACCCCCACCTTTAATGGATTGTTGCTTTTGAAGCACACGGCTTGTTCCCCAGGTATAGTATTAAAATTATGGACATGTGGTTTTTAAAACAAAACAATGTTTATTCCATGAACTCAAATTAACCTTTTAAATAAACATTGGATCTCTTAACACCCCTTACTTCAAAGATAACCCCGAAAATAATACACTACCCAACCCTGCAAACTGTTCCTTTACACATCCAAAAGACTTAACAAATCCTTCAAACAGAAGTACATTAGATTTATATTCAATACTGAGACCTTTTTTACAATTCCGATTTCACCAAAGGATTAAGCGATGGTCCTTCATGGCAGAGATCACCAGCAATGCAGCTCACAGCTTTCTTCAAACTGAAACTAAAACTCCCAAAAGCAGAAGTGAGCTCAGCTTCCCCCCTGTGACATCACTTCAGTAATATGATCAGCTTCATTTCTTAATGAAACATTTCTTAAACATCCAATTCTTAAAGGCACTCTCACATTTTTTTTTTTTAAATTTGGATTACCCAATTATTTTTTCCAATTAAGGGGCAATTTAGCGTGGCCAATCCACCTACTCTGCACATTTTTTGGGTTGTGGGGGCGAAACCCACGCAGACACGGGGAGAATGTGCAAACTCCACACGGACAGTGACCCAGAGCCGGGATCGAACCTGGGACCTCAGCGCCGTGAGGCGGCTGTGCTAACCACTAGGCCACCGTGCTGCCCTAAAGGCACTCTCACATGACACCGGGAGAATGTAAAAACTCCACAAGGACAGTAACCCAGGGCTGGGATCGAACCTGGGTCCTCCGTGCCATGAGGCAGCAGTGCTAACCACTGCACCATCGTGCCACTCTAGAATTTTCTAGATTTTTAATGGGGTTTTTTTGCCTCTCCCATGGTAACATGGTTTTTGGGTGGGAGTGCAGAGTGATACACAAGATATCACAAAAATGTGGAACACATTGAATGGACCAGAGAGTTTATTCCCATCGTCATTGTTTGTATGAGTCACCCTTTCACCTCCATAACTTGGTGCATCTCTGCCACAGCAGAGATCCATTCCCTTATCATCCATTATGTTTATCCAATGACCATTTAAATGCCCTTAATGTTGGCGAGTCCACTACTGTTGCAGGCAGGGCATTCTACTCTCTGAGTAAAGGGGTCTCACAAGAGTCTTGTGGCAAAGGAAAGCAATCAGCAGAATTGAGTATCGAGAAGGATAACAAACAATTGTAAAGTGTTACCTCTGAAAATAGCTGGAACATTGGGGAGAATATGTTTATAGAGCTTGTTGCACTGAAGTCTTTTACATATAGTGAAGTATTTTTGTTCAAAATCCTATGGTGTTTCCTATCCTATTGGGTAAAACAAGGTGCTTGAATTTCTCTTTAAATATCAATGGTCTCTAACCAGGGCTAAAAACAATCTCAGGTTGTTTTTCTTCACAATGTTGGTTCTTTAGAGCAAACTACTAAAATCTTTCAAAAGAATCTGCACAGAAAGTAAGTTCAGGCCCTACAGAAAAACTCCATAAACAAGAAGCTAACGGGTATAATGGTCCACCCCTGATATGAAATATCAGCCCACCATTGTTTTGTTGGCATCTATGTTGACAACCACAGGACAAATCACCTTTATAACATTGCCGGCAAAGCATGAATTGTTTTTGAGAAACTCTTTCCTCCTCAAATCTAATTGGATAAAACTCCCAACTTCTTTCTCAAACATATTTAGGGGCAGCACGGTAGCATGGTGGTTAGCATAAATGCTTCACAGCTCCAGGGTCCCAGGTTCAGTTCCCGACTGGGTCACTGTCTGTGCGGAGTCTGCACGTCCTCCCCGTGTGCGCGTGGGTTTCCTCCGGGTGCTCCGGTTTCCTCCCACAGTCCAAAGACGTGCGGGTTAGGTGGATTGGCCATGCTAAATTGCCCGTAGTGTCCTAAAAAGTAAGGTTAAGGGGGGGGTTGTTGGGTTACGGGTATAGGGTGGATACGTGGGTTTGAGTGGGGTGATCATGGCTCGGCACAACATCGAGGGCCGAAGGGCCTGTTCTGTGCTGTACTGTTCTATGTTCTATATCCTGCAAACTTGCCTACTTCAAAAAGTACATTCATCAGCCGGGGGCCAGTTTAGCCAAGTTGGCGGAACAGCTGGTTTGTGATGCAGAGCGAGGCCAGTCCAATTCCCATACCAGCTGAGGTTATTCACGAAGTCTCCATGCATTCTCAACCTTGTCCCTCGCCTGCGGTGTGGTGATCCTCGGGTTAAATCACCACCTGTCAGCTCTGCCTCTCAAAAGGGAAAAGCAGCCTATCGGTCATCTGGGACTGTGGCGGATTTATTTTATAACACAGGCTAGTCGGCCCACCGTGTCTGTACCAACTCTACAAGGATTCAGAACTCAGTTAATTCCACTCCAACCTTGTCCCTGCATTGTTTTGTGTGTAGATAATTTCCCAATTTCCTTTGGAAAGGTGAGGAAATGGAACAATTTACAGTCAAATCCCAAAAGGGGGAGAGGGAGGTGCTATATGGATTAAACTTACCCTGTTTAGTGGTCAGAAATATTTCAGATGTCTCACTGTGGGCTCGGATCGCCCCAGTGATCTGCAGCGGGGTATCTGGCTTCACTTTGGTCTTTTCTGCAAGTGGACATCTCTGGGCAGAGGGCACCCGGTCCGCCCGCTACGACCCCACGCCTGCTGTGGCTGCAGCTCGTGCAGCGCTTCCTCCTGCTGCTGCCAGGCGGAGAGCCGAGCGCAGGGCGGCGACTCAGAGGCCGCAGGCTGGCCCCTCCGAAAGCGCCTTGGGGCGGGGTGGCCAGGTCATTCGGGCCGGAGAGCCACTCACCGCCCCCGGCCTCCTCGGGACTGGGGGGGTTGGGGACTCCCGGCTTCCAGCAGGCTCATCCGAGCCTTTCCTGGGCAACCGTCTGGCAGCAATGGCACCGCTGCCTGGGGATTCCACCTTCCGGCGTCTGAGAGATCGCGGGCCCCGTGCCACATGTTTGGTCTGTGGGAAGAAGTCTGGGCTGGGCCATGGCCCCGGTGAGCCGGGAATTCCCTCAGTGCCGCGGGCTGGGCTGAGCCGGGAATTCCCTCAGTGCCGCGGGCTGGGCTGAGCCGGGAATTCCCTCAGTGTCGCGGACTGGGCTGAGCCGGGGATTCCCTCAGTGCCGCGGACTGGGCTGAGCCGGGGATTCCCTCAGTGCCGCGGGCTGGGCTGAGCCGGGGATTCCCTCAGTGCCGCGGGCTGGGCCGGGGATTCCCTCAGTGCCGCTGGCTGAGCCGAGGATTCCCTCAGTGCCGCGGACTGGGCTGAGCCGGGGATTCCCTCAGTGCCGCGGACTGGGCTGAGCCGGGGATTCCCTCAGTGCCGCTGGCTGGGCTGAGCCGGGGATTCCCTCAGTGCCGCGGACTGGGCTGAGCCGAGGATTCCCTCAGTGCCGCGGACTGGGCTGAGCCGGGGATTCCCTCAGTGCCGCGGGCTGGGCTGAGCCGGGGATTCCCTCAGTGCCGCTGGCTGGGCTGAGCCGGG
The DNA here is from genome assembly GCF_902713615.1 of Scyliorhinus canicula. NCBI lineage: Eukaryota > Metazoa > Chordata > Chondrichthyes > Carcharhiniformes > Scyliorhinidae > Scyliorhinus > Scyliorhinus canicula. The sequence continues at coordinate 26,075,420 of NC_052168.1, read as the reverse complement.
GATTCCCTCAGTGCCGCTGGCTGGGCTGAGCCGGCGTTCCCTCAGTGCCGTGGGCTGGGCTGGGCCGGGGATTCCCTCAGTGCCGTGGGCTGGGCTGGGCCGGGGATTCCCTCAGTGCCGCGGGCTGGGTCGGGGATTCCCTCAGTGCCGCGGGCTGGGCTGAGCCGGGGATTCCTTCAGTGCCGCGGGCTGGGCCGGGGATTCCCTCAGTGCCGCTGGCTGGGCTGAGCCGAGGATTCCCTCAGTGCCGCGGGCTGGGCTGAGCCGGGGATTCCCTCAGTGCCGCTGGCTGGGCCGGGGATTCCATCAGTGCCGCTGGCTGGGCTGAGCCGGGGATTCCCTCAGTGCCGCTGGCTGGGCTGAGCCGGGGATTCCCTCAGTGCCGCTGGCTGGGCTGAGCCGAGGATTCCCTCAGTGCCGCTGGCTGGGCTGAGCCGAGGATTCCCTCAGTGCCGCGGACTGGGCTGAGCCGAGGATTCCCTCAGTGCCGCGGACTGGGCTGAGCCGGGGATTCCCTCAGTGCCGCTGGCTGGGCTGAGCCGAGGATTCCCTCAGTGCCGCGGGCTGGGCTGAGCCGGGGATTCCCTCAGTGCCGCGGGCTGGGCTGAGCCGGGGATTCCCTCAGTGCCGCGGGCTGGGCTGAGCCGAGGATTCCCTCAGTGCCGCGGGCTGGGCTGAGCCGGGGATTCCCTCAGTGCCGCGGGCTGGGCTGAGCCGGGGATTCCCTCAGTGCCGCTGGCTGAGCCGGGGATTCCCTCAGTGCCGCTGGGCTGAGCCGGGGATTCCCTCAGTGCCGCGGGCTGGGCTGAGCCGGGGATTCCCTCAGTGCCGCTGGCTGAGCCGGGGATTCCCTCAGTGCCGCTGGCTGGGCTGAGCCGGGGATTCCGCGAGCTGAACGTTCCAACCCAGCCTGTGTTAGTTTGTCAAGAAAACAAGTGGTTTACTCTGAATGGACTGTTTTTGCTTTGTTTGGTGTCAAACAGGAGCCAAAACTATTCTGAAGTTTTGCTCCAGTTGCCTCTTTTTAAGATACCACAGCAGTTGAGGAGGCATTTGGAAGTTTCACTGAAGTCCTCTATGTACAGCAACAGCACTTTTACAAACACTTAATCATGACATAATCATAAATCAGGGCGGCACGGTGGCGTTGGCACTGCTGCCTCACAGCACTGAGGACCCGGGTTCGATCCTGGTCCCGGGTCACCGTGTGGTGTTTGCACATTCTCCCCGTCTGGGTGGGTCTCACCCCCACAACCCAAAAAGTTGGCAGGGTAGGTGGATTGGCCGTGTTAAATTGTCCCTAAATTGGAAAAAATTAATTGGGTACCACAAATTAATGTAAAAAATCCAAAATATGCACAGGATTAGCTGAACAAATGTGTAAATTGGTTAAACAAGCACACTGAGAACATTCCAGTAGCCTCAGCACGTTGAACCGTCCAGTCGCTAACCATCATCATTTGCCCATAAATGTCGGCATCGTGCAAGTCATTCGCGGGCTGCACTGAACAGACGTAGAAGATCTGCATACCTGAGGAGTGGTTGGCTCCAGGTCCTTGATCAGGTTGTAGGCCTCCTGCACATCATCTGTAACAAGATATCGGAGTGTTAGCAAAGCAAGGTGGTCACAGATAAACAGAGAAAAAAACAGGAAGGGGGGGATAAAAGCAGAGAACACTTGACAGCCACAGCCGCTTGTCAGCTCACAGGGGAAATCCAGGTTATCTGTTGGGGGCCCAACTTTGGAACAGGTTATACTTTCCCCAAACTTCACATATCTGGCCAAATGTTGACCCCAGGCTGTGACTCGCGGCGTTCCACAGGGATCAGTTCTGGGACTTTCGTTGTTCATAGTGTATATAAATGATTTGGAAGAAAATGTAGCTGGTTTGATTAATAAGTTCGCAGACGACACAAAAATTGGTGGAGTTGCGGATAGTGAAGAGGATTGTCAGAGGATACAGCAGGATATAAACTGGTTGGAGACTTGGCGGAGAAATGGCAGATGAAGTCACTTTGGAAGGTCCAATGCATGTAGGAATTACACAGTAAATGGTAGAACTCTTGAGTATTGACAGGCAGAGAGATCTGGGTGTGTGCATGTGCACTGATCACTGAAAGTGGCAACGCATGTGGATAAGGAGGTCAAGAAGGCATACGGCATGCTGGCCTTCATCGGTCGGGCCACTGAATATAAAAATTGGCAAGTTATGTTGCAGCTCAGTTAGGCCTCATTTGGAATATTGTGTACAATTCTGGTCTCCATACTACCATAAGGATGTGGATGCTTTGGAGAGGGTACAGAAGCGGTTTACTCGGATGTTGCCTGGTGTGGAGGGCATTAGCTATGAGGAAAGGTTAGATAAATTTGGTTTGTTCTCACTGGAACGACGGAGGTTGAGGGCGACCTGATAGAGGTCTACAAGATTATGAATGGCACGGACAAAGTGGATAGTCAGATGCTCTTTCCTAGGGTAGGAGAGTCAAGTACTAGGGGACATAGGTTTAAAGTGCGTGGGGAAAAGTTTAGAACAGATGTGCGAGGCAGGTTGTTTTACACAGAGGGTGGTAAATATATGGAACACGCTGCCTGAGGAGGTGGTGGGAGCAGGTACGATAGCAGCATTTACAGGGCATCTAGATAAATGTATTTTTAAAAATAAATTTAGGAGCACCCAATTTATTATTTCCAATTAAGGGGCAATTTAGCGTGGCCAATCCACTTAGCCTACACATCATTGGGTTGTGGGGGCGAAACCCACGCAAATACGGGAGAATGTGCAAACTCCACACAGACAGTGACCCAGAGCCAGGATCGAACCTGGAACCTCAGCGCCTTGAGGCTGCAGGGCTAACACACTGCGCCACTGTGCTGCCCTCTATCTGGACAAATATAGGAATAGAACAAAGAACATTACAGCACAGGAATTGGCCCTTCGGCCCTCCCAGCCTGCACCGATCCAGATCCTTTATCTAAACCTGTCCCCTATTTTCCAAGGTCTACTTCCTTCTGTTCCCTGCCCGTTCATATATCTGTCTAGATGCATCTTAAATGATGCTATCGTGCCCGCCTCTACCACCTCCGCTGGCAAAGCGTTCCAGGCACCCACCACCCTCTGCGTAAAAAGCTTTCCACACACATCTCCCTTAAACTTTCCCCCTCTCACTTTGAAATCGTGACCCCTTGTAATTGACACCCCCAATCTTGGAAAAAGCTTGTTGCTATCCACCCTGTCCATACCTCTCAATCAGGTCCCCCCTCAACCTCCGTCTTTCCGACAAAAACAATCCTAATCTACTCAACCTTTCTTCATAGCTAGCACCCTCCATACCAGGCAACATCCTGGTGAACCTCCTCTGCACCCTCCCTAAAGCATCCACATCCTTCTGGCAATGTGGCGACCAGAACTGCATGCAGTATTCCAAATGTGGCCTAACCAAAGTCCTATACAACTGTAACATAACCTGCCGACTCTTGTATTCAATACCCCGTCCGATGAAGGCAAGCATATTGTATGCCTTCTTGACCACTCTATCAACCTGCGTTGCCACCTTCAGGGTACAATGGACCTGAACTCCCAGATCTCTCTGTACATCAATTTTCCCCGGGACTCTTCCATTGACCATATAGTCCGCTCTTGAATTAGATCTTCCAAAATGCAGCACCTCGCAATTGCCTGGATTGAACTCCATCTGCCATTTCTCTGCCCAACTCTCCAATCTATCTATATTTTGCTGTATTCTTTGACAGTCCTCCTCGCTATCTGCAACTCCACCAATCTTAGTATCATCTGCAAACTTGCTAATCAGACCACCTATACCTTCCTCCAAATCATTTATGTATATCACAAACAACAGTGGTCCGAGCACGGATCCCTGTGGAACACCACGAGTCACCCTTCTCCATTTTGAGACACTCCCTTCCACCACTACTCTCTGTCTCCTGTTGCCTAGCCAGTTCTTTATCCATCTAGCTAGTACACCCTGAACCCCATACGACTTCACTTTTCCATCAACCTGCCATGGGAACCTTTATCAAACGCTTACTGAAGTCCATGTATATGACATCTACAGCCCTTCCCTCATCAATTAACTTTATCACTTCCTCAAAGAATTCTATTAGGTTTGTAAGACATGACCTTCCCTGCACAAAACCATGCTGCCTATGGTGGGAATGGAAGGATATGGACTCTGTAAGTGCATATGGTTGTAGTTTAGGCAAGCACTATGGTCAGTATAGGCTTGGAGGGCTGAAGGGCCTGTTCCTGTGCTGTATTGTTCTTTGATTGGTGCATCATATCAAACAGCAGATCCTTTCATCTGTTTGCAACAGGCAAACGTCTGACCGTACCCAACTAGCCCATGTTTGCAAAACTCAAAACAGTGTCCAACATTAAATGTGATTCTGCGATTGGACATGTGCTAAACAATCTTGACTGTGCCAGGAATCACCCTGAAAACCAACTTAAGGTTGTCAGTTAGGCGTGCAGTGTGGCTCAGGCCACAGCCGAGCGTATGCTAGGAGCTTCACATGTCGACCCACAGGGCCCGGTCCTTCACAAACCAGAGTCGGCCTATCTGGTTCGAGTTTGAACAAAATTGGGCAGTTAACTATTCCGTGCTGCGTTCTCTCTGGCAACACCTCCATCAATCAGACTCAACATTATAAAATTATCAGCACTCTCTTCTCATGCAGTATAAATTGTTGTTCCATCTTTACTGTTGGAAATTTCTTGCAAACTAGCCCGATGAGTACTAAACGGATAGTTGGTCTCTTTTTTTCAACAATTCTCAAGTTCTGTACTACCAATCAACTAATTTAAATCTCTCGCAGCGGCAGAGTGTTTGCTATCTTCATCATGCGGCACAGTACCTACCTTGCCGAAGGTAATAAATGACTAGGTTGAGCCTGGCTTCAGGGATGACATCAATAAGCGGTGGGAGGACCTGCAGGGAGCCCTCCCCGCCCCGGAACACCACCTGAAGAAGTCAGAGAGGGAAAACACAGTGCCATGACATTCAACACACTGATTACACCAGAATTAAGGAGCAATGTCAAACCAAATGTTTAATCTAGTTTTATTTTAAACTTGCAATAAAACTGACACCAGGAAAATGTTATCTCTCTCGGACTCCTGCGCTAAATATGGCAAGCTTGGCCACTTATGGATTTAACACCCGACTTGCTACCTATGAAACAACTGGAGATGCTAAGTGGGCGGCTTCTCTCCATTTGGTAACTAATGGCAAATTAGAAGCTAGTTTATTAATTTTCTACCAGCGTCTTAACTACTTACAGAAGTGGTAAAGTCCCGAGCTACATCACTGCCACGAAGATAACATTTAGTGATAGCTACACAGGCCAAGCTACAGCTCAAGGATATCTGACTAAACGTTCCAACTGTGGGAGAGATCAGTGGTTGGAATATTGGATGCAATCCAGGGACCTGCCCGCCAAAGGGATATCAAAGCCATTGATGGGTTCAAAATAAGACTATTATGAGATTTAGAGATCATTGGTTAGGAGGAGGCAGTCGCACAGATGAGGTTAGTGAAATTGCAGAAAAGATGATAATGTGGGAAAGAGACCTAGTTCTTTGACTACCAAGAGAAACAGGTACTTTATTGTACTGACTCAAATGCTGAGTTCAGAGATAGGGATCAAATGAGAGACTAGGAAGTGGAAGAATTCCACCCCTCCCCCATGGTAGGAAAAGGGACCTCCAGCAAAACACTTGTAACTACACAAAGAAACTGGATTGAGATTAGAGGCTATTGAGATATTTCAGTATTAGGCTGGCAAAAACAAATTTAAACTAATCATAGAATCCCTGCAGTGCAGGAGGCCATTCAGCCCATCGAATCTGCACCGACCCACTCCCTGACCCGATGCTCATAACCCCACCTAACCAGCACATCTTTGGCCTGTGGGAGGAAACCGGAGCACCCAGAGGAAACCCACGCAGACACGGGGAGAAAATGCAAACTCCACACAGACAGTCCTCGAGGTCAGAATTGAACCTTGGTCCCTGGTGCTGTGCGGCGGCAGTGCTAACCACTGTGCCACCCTTAAAATTACATTTGACAGTATGTGTAATGAATAATATTTTTCATTGTATGACATAACCAAAAAGGCAGAAATTTGCTTGACAATATAGAGTTGGATACATGATATTTATTAAAGAATGATTTGTGCTGGCCTTAGATACATTTTCAGGCCATCAAGGGATGACAGGGCAGTGAGGAAAAGTTGCATTGATATTTCTGCTTGTATTAATTATATTATGTTAACTTTGAGCTGTTTAGTGAGTTACTGTTGGAAAGGGAGTGGGAATTGAGACTTATTGCACACCCTTTAGCTGATAAATGATTCAGCAGGAACAACTGGGCGACACGGTAGCACAATGGTTAGCACTGTTTTTTCACACCTCCATGGTCCCAGGTTCGATTCCTGCTTGGGTCACTATCTGTGCGGAGTCTGCACGTTCTCCCTGTGTCTGCATGGGTTTCCTCCGGGTGCCCCGCTTTCCTCCTACAAGTCCCGAAAGACGTGTTTATTAGGTAATTTGGACATTCTGAATTCTTCCTCTGTGTATCCGAACAGGCGCCGGAATGTGGCATCTGGGGGCCTTTCAGAGTAACTTCATTACAGTGTTAATTAAGTTGATCTTTTCTCTGCATCCTAGCTCTGAACTGTAATGTTACATTCTGCTGTCCCTCCTTCCTTCCCTATGTACGGTATGCGTTGTCCGTACAGCATGCAAGAAACAATACTTTTCACTGTCTACTAATACTTGTGACAATAATAAATCAAATCAAAATAATGTAAGCCTACTTGTGACAATAATGATTATTATATTATACCAGGCTGCTTTTGTTGAGGGTAGGCACTCTGGGATCTTCTATTGCGAAATATCTTTCACTTTTCCAGAGGAACACAAGATAGAGGAAATAGTTCAGTCTGTGAAATGGCCTCCCAGGACATGTTTTGGTAATTGATTCAAGAAGCCACATTTTGGCCGATTCTTGAATGCCCAATCTCTCTGTAACGGTCTCCAGTTGAATGATTTGATAAACACTTCAATCGAGGTGAAGCAATGGCAAAGTTTGGGGACTTGTACTTGCTATTGATCAGGGAGCAGCGAAAGGAATGAGGTAATCCTATGAGATAGACAAATTCTCACATAACTGGATTGAAACAAAAAGAATAAAAGAACGGGTGTCAGGAGAGATACCGGAGAGCCTGAGAGGGCCTTGAAATTCTTTGAGCTCAAACATGTCATGTCTTTGAATTCTCTGGTGAATTCAAAGTGCATGCATGTTAAATTATTCGCATTAGTAGTTGCATTTTTCATTGTGATGAGTGCCAATAAGTATTTTTAGCCCTATTATTTTGAGGAATACCCATTCTTTAACGTCTGAGATAAAAATTTTAAATGCTGGAAATAGTCAGTAGGTCAGGCAGCATCTATGGAGAGGAATTAAAGCAGAACTAACAAAAGTCCTCAACTTATATTCTGAAACCAAATGAGACAACAACAATTGTTCAATTTGTAAACTGTGAGGAAAAGATATTTCGCTGGAGGTGTGATTCCACTAACAACGAGGGATCTTTTATATTAAAACAAACATGATTATAATCCGGTACGGTGTGGTTGATGTTTAATGTCCTCACAGCAATAAATGTTGCCTTATAGAAATCCTGCAGTGCAGAAAGAGGCCATCAAGTCTGCACGGACCCTCTGAAAGAGAACTTCATTCAAACCCTGCCCTATCCCATTAATCCCTTAATCTAACCTACACATCTTTTTTGGACGTTAAGGGGTAATTTAGTTTGGCCAATCGACCCAACATGCACAACTTTGGGCTGTGGGAGGAAACCAGAGCACCCGGAGTAAGCCCACGCAGACACGGGGAGAAAGTGCAAACTCCACACAGACTGTGACCCAAGGCCGGAATTGAACTCGAGTTCCAAGCGATGTGAGGCAGCAGTCCTAACCACTATGCCAACATGCCGCCCCCATCTCCAGGATAAAAGTCCAAAGACGTGCAGGTTAGAGGGAATGACCATGATAAACTGCCCCCAAGTGTCCAAAAGGTTAGGTGGGGTTACAGGGATAGGGTGGGGGAGTGGGCCTTGGTAGGGTGCTTGTTCAGAGGGTCGGTGTAGACCCGATGGGCCGAATGGCCCCCTTCTACACTGTAGGGATTCTAAGTAAATATTTTTAAACGGTCAATAAACGTGCAGGGAGATGCTTATATACATACCAAGTTGTGTTTAATGAGCTCCTTCGCAAAATCAAACACAGGAGATGCAATGTCCATCAGATTTTTCAGCTCTGCCTGGGGAAGAAACACAAAATTGATAAAACAAAAAGGTGCTTATTTTCTAAAAAGCTTTCAGAGCTGAAATCTATCACAAATTTTACAAAAATAAAAACACTGTGGTTAACACTGCTGCCTCACTGGGGACTCGGGTTCAATTCCAGCCTTGGGTCACTGTCTGTGTGGAGTTCACGTGTCTGCGTGGGTTTCCTCCGGGTGCTCCGGTTTCCTCCCATAGTCCAAAGATGTGCAGGTTAGGTGGATTGGCTATGCTAGATTGCCACTCAATTGTTCAAAGGGGATGGGTGGGTTAGGTTGGCGGGCTGTTGGGATGGGTGGGAAGTGGGCTTGGGTGGAGTACTCAATCTGCACTGTAGGGATTCTACGATTCTATGTACCGGGCAACTTATATGGCTGTGTCATTCCTTTTTAAAAAATTAATTTAGAGTGCCCAATTCTTTTCTCCCCCCAATTAAGGGGCAATTTAGCGTGGGCAATTCACCCATGTTGCACATCTTTGGGTTGAAACCCACGCAGACAAGGGGAGACTGTGCAAACTCTACAAAGGCAGTGACCCGGGACGGAGATCGAACCCAGGCCCTTGGCACCGTGAGGCAGCAGTGCTAACCACTGCTCGACCAGGTGTAGCTACTTTTGTGATTGTAGATAAACATGGCAATCAATTTGCACACAGCAAGATCCAACAAAAACAGCAGTGTGATAACGATCAGATAATCTGTCTTTGGGTGTTGAATGAGGGACAGATATTGGTTGGACAATGAGGAGAATCCTCTGCTTGTCTTCAAAATCGTCCCATCGGATCTTTTACTTCCTCCTGAGAAAGCAGACAAGACTCAGTTTAGTTTCCCATCCAAAAGGTGGCTCCCTCAATGCTGCACTGCAGTCAGAGTTTGTGCGCATGTTTCTGACTCAAGTGCCGAAGCTGAGCCATGGTGGACATCTGGGTGTGAAAGCAATTGCTCTTTGTTACCTCCAGGCCTGACTCTGCGCCCCTGATTTACCACCCACGTCCACCCAAAACTTAGCTGCCCATGTTCTAACTCGTACCAAATCCCATTCCTCTGTCACCCCTGTTCACCAAGCGATTTTGAAATTTCCCCAAAACTTCTCTAGTTCACTTTCCTCTAAGACATCTTTAAAACTTACATCTTTGACCAAGCTTTTTTAAAAAAAATGCATTTTATTACGAACATGTATCAAAATAGGTTACAGCGAATAAACACCCCGGAAAACATACTTCCCAACAATCAACGATACAGTCAGTACAGATTTTTCTCCTTTTTCACCCTTCCCTCCCCCCACGACAAACAGCCCCTCAAACACGGTTACAAACATCTTCCACCTTTCCTCAAACCCCCCTGTAGAGCCCCTTAACTCATACTTTATCTTCTCTAATCGCAGGAAATCGTACAGGTCACCCAACCCTGTGGTGATGCCGACCGCCACACTAGTAAAATTTGCCACCGTGCAACCAGAGAGGCGAAGGCCAAGACATCGGCCGTCTTCTTCTCCATGAGCTCCGGCTTCTCCGAAATCCCAAATATCGCCACCAAAGGGCCCGGGTCCACCTCCTCCTCCACTATCCTGGCTAAGACCGCAAACACTCCCACCCAGAATCTTCCCAATTTTTCGCAACCCCAAAACATTTGTGCGTGATTCGCTGGCCCCCGCCCACACCTCTCACACTCATCTGCTACCCTCTTTGACCAAGCTTTTGGTCATTTGCCCATATATTACATTATGTGGCTCGGTGTCAGATTTAGTGCCGCAATGAAGCACCATGGGAAGCTTTATTATGTTAATGGTGCTTTATAAATACAAGTTGTTATTAAAATCTTATTAATGTTGAAAAATATGCTTTCACAAGGTAATTACTGGCAACTCTTCAGCCCATTTGAATTAGCCAATCCAGAATGCCCCTTGGCATATTCAATTGGTCCTGAAATGATTCCACCAAAATGATTGCTCTCCACTACTCTCTCCAACAGGCACGATTAACCAAATAGCTTTCCTGGGATCCTACTATCTCTCAAAGAACCTGGGTGGCTGACATGTAAGAGGGACGATCTGTGATGAGAATGAAGGAAAACTTAAGTCTGTATCCTCAGCTCAGGTGGTTACCTCTGCTGCCTTGCCGTTGTAGAGTCGGAAGTGATTGCAGGCTTTCAGGTTCAGTGCGATGGTGCTGTCAGGGTAATTTTGCAGGTAGACCGCCAGAACTTCCTGGGAAACATCATAATAATCCAGCTTATAGTAGCAGAGTGCTACATACACATTCAAGGCCATGAATTCCCTGGCAAAACATGAAGGCAAAAGTTAGCAAGTTTGACGAAGCAGGTTCTAGTTTGAAAGATGAGCATTGCAATAATAATGACGGGAGTGGAGTGGGGGTTCATAGATCACAGAATCCCTACAGTGCAGCAGGGGGCCATCCAGCCCATCAAGTCTGCACCGACATACCAAAAGAGCATCCCACCCAGGCCTACACCCCGCCCGATCCTTGAAAGCCCGCCCCAAAACATATACATCTTTGGACACTAAGGAGCAATTTTAGCATGGCTATCCACCTCAGCTGCACATCTTTGGACTGTTGGTTGTGGGGAGTGAATGGAAGGGAGGGAATAGAGCATCAGCCGTGGCTCATCTTTTGGTAGCACACTTGCCTCTGAGGTTCTGGGTTCAAGTCCCACTCTAGGACTTTTGAATAAAAACATTTTTAAATAGGAAAAAATAAAGAATGCATAAATTAAACTTGCCTTTATTAGCCAAGGCTAGAGTTTAAGAGCAGGGAGGTTATGATTGAACTGAAAAAAATGTTGGTTAGGCCACAGCTAGAGTATTGTGTGCAGTTCTGGAAACCACAGTATAGGAGAGATGTTGTAGCACTGGAGAGGGTGCAGAGGAGATTTGCCAGGATGTTGCCTGGGCTGGAGGGTTTTAATTATGAAGAGAGATTGGATAGACTGGGAATGTTTTCCTTGGAGCAGAGGAGGCCGAGGGGGAAACATGATTGTGATGTATAAAATTATGAGGGGCATAGATAGAGTAGACAGAAAGAAACTTTTCCCCTTGATGGAGGAATCATATGAAATGAAATGAAATGAAAATGGCTTATTGTCACGAGTAGGCTTCAATGAAGTTACTGTGAAAAACCCCTAGTCGCCACATTCCGGCGCCTGTTCGGGGAGGCTGGTACGGGAATCGAACCGTGCTGCTGGCCTGCCTTGGTCTGCTTTAAAAGCCAGCGATTTAGCCCAGTGTACTAAACCAGCCCCTATAACCAGGGGGCACAGATTTAACCCTAATTTAAGATAAGGGGCAGGAGGTTTAGAGGGGATGTGAGGAAAATCTATTTCACCCAGAGGGTGGTGGGAGCCTGGAACTCGCTGCCTGAAAGGGCGGTGGAGGCAGAGACCCTCAAAACATGTGAGGAGTATTTAGATGTACACTTGTAATGCCAAGGGCTGGAAGGTTGGATTAGAATAGTTAGGAGTTGTTTTTGACTGGCATGAACGTGTTGGGCCGAAGGGCCTTTTCTATGCTGTAGACCTCTGACTACTTCCAGATTTGGACTATTCGTTTTCATTAATCATTTTTATTCAAACAAAACCTTCTTTATTACAAAAATAACCCCAATACAACATAGCCCATCCCAACCCAGTTTTCCCCTTGATGGAGGAATCAATGAAATGAAATGAAAATCGCTTATTGTCACGAGTAGGCTTCAATGAAGTTACTGTGAAAAACCCCTAGTCGCCACATTCCGGCGCCTGTTCGGGGAGGCTGGTACGGGAATCGAACCAAGACTACCCCCCTCACCACCCCCCCACCACCTCACAAAGACCACAATAGATTGAACCCCACCCCAAAAGCTGATGGTAACCAGTTCCCTGAAAAAGGCAATGAACATCTACCACCTCGAGTAAAAACTCATCCACCGACCCCGTCATGGCACACTTGGATCTTCTCATGGTACAAAAAAGTTCATCAGGTCGCCAAACCAGGGCCGAAGCCTTACACGGCAAGACTAGCCTCCGGGCTATTAGCAAGGCAACGACCAAGACATTTGCCTTCATCCTTCCCTGCAGCACCGGCAAATCCGACACCCCAAAAATGGCCACCAACGGGTACATCTCCAGCTCAACGTACTCCACCATTCTTTGTTCAGGCATTTTTAAAAAGAAAAGAGTACCCATTATTTTTTCCCATTAAGGAGCAATTTAGCGTGGCCAATCCACCTAACCTGGACATCTCTCGGTTGTGGGGGTGAAACCCACGGAGACATAGGGAGAATGTGTAAACTTCACATAGACAGTTGGCTCGAACCTGGATCCTCAGCGCCATAGGCAGCAGCGCTAACCACTGCACCATTGTGCCGGTCCAGGACTCGACCATTCTCTCTCTCTCTCTTCCCCCTCCCCCACTAACCAATCAACCAAAGTTAGCATATAGACAATAACTTTAAAAAGTTAAAACGGTGTGCAAAAAAATGTTCAAAGATAAACAGAGGGAAACACTAAGAGGTCAACAAATGAGGCTGCATAGGGTCACAGGAATTGGAATGGGGAAAAGTAGCTGACCTTCAGAGTCATTTCTTTTTTAGCAAAATGATATGAACTGAAATGTAGCTGGCACATTTTGTTGAATGCAATTGAAAGCTCCAAAAAGGTGTTACGCTTTTTATAAATGCAAGAATAAGCCTGGTTGAAATATTAGTTGGGGGCAGCACGGTGGCGCAGTGGTTGGCACTGCTGCTTCATGGCGCCAAGATCCCAGGTTCGATCTCGGCTCTGGGTCACTGACCGTGTGAAGTTTGCACATTCTCCCAGTGTCTGCGTGGGTTTTGTCCCCACAGACTACAGATGTGCAAGGTAGGTGGATTTGCCACGCTAAATTGCCCCTTAATTCGAAAAATGAATTGGGTACACTAAATTTATAAAAAAATAGAAATAGGACTTGAATTAGTGATAACTTCAACCAGATTTAAGAACCCATCACCAAAGGTTAGAATAGAAATGTTCACTGACAGAGCGGCATGGTGGTTAGCACTGCTGCCCCACAGCACTGGGTTTGATCCTGGCCCTGGGTCACTGTCCTTGTAGAGTTTGCACATTCTCCCAGTGTATGCGTGGGTCGCACCACAAAACGATGTGCAGGGTAGGTGGATTGGCCACGCTAAATTGCCCTTTAATTGAGAAAAAAAAAGAATTGGGTAAACTAAATTTATAAAACAAAAAATGTTGACGGAGTTTTGAGGGACGATTTTGCTGATGAGCAATGGTCCTGGACCATTAACAAGGAAATGTTCCGTCACATTGCTCTCCTGGACCAATCACAGCAAAGCCAATGAACAGCAGCGGCAACAGGCCAATGACAGGTGAGAATTTTCAGTCAAATTGCTCACAAACCCGTCTGCTCAGCAAAAACTCTCGAGACACTCCGTGTCGGTTCAACTGCATCATTTGGTCCTGAACGTTAGGACTGAGAAAGTGTCAGGTAAGTTCGCGGGTGACACCAAAGTTGGTGGAGTGGCAGATAGTGTTGAGAATTGTCAGCGGATACAGCAGGACACAGATAGGTTGGAGACTTGGGCGGAGAAGTTTAATCTGGACAAATGTGAGGTAATGCATTTTGGTAGGTCTAACAGAGGGGAAATATACCGTAAATGGCAAAACTCTTGGGAATTTGGAAGGTCAGAGAGATCTGGGCGTGCAGGTCCACAGATCTTTGAAGGTGGCAACACAAGTGGACAAGGTAGTCAAGAAAGTATACAGAATGCTTGCCTTCATTGGACGGGGCATCGAGTATAAAAGCTGACAAATCATGCTACAGTTGTAAAGAACCTTGATACGGCTGTACTTGGAATAAGTGCGCATAATTCTGGTCGCCACACTACCAGAAGGATGTGGAGGCTTTGGAGAGGGTGCAGAGGAGGTTTACCAGGATTTTGCCTGGTCTGGAGGGTTTTAGCTATGTGGGGAGGCTGAATAGACTTGGACAGTTTTCATTATAAAGACGGAGGTAGATAGGTGACCTGATAGAGGTCTACAAGATTATGAGGGGCATAGATAAAGTGGACGGGCAGGCACTCTTTCCCAGGGTGGAGGGGTCAGTTATCAGGGGGCATAGGTTTAAGGTCCGTGGGGTAAAGTTTAGAGGAGATGTGTGAGGCAGATTCTTTTTACGCTGAGGGTGGCGAGTGCCTGGAACACATTGCCAGTGGAGGTTGTGAAAGCAGATACATTAAAAAGGCATCTTGAAAAACACATGGATAGGATGGGGATAGAGGGATATGGTACAAGGAAGTGCTAAGGGTTTTGGCAAAGGTTGGTATCATGACCGGTACAGGCTTGGAGGGCCCAAGGGCCTGTTCCTGTGCTGTATTGTTCTCTGTCCTCCCACAGTGAAAACAATGAAATCATTTGTTCCAGGTGGGTTAGATTAAATTGTCACATTTACCACTTCTGCAATGGGTCCTGTGGACGCATTAATAACCTGTTACGACTCACTAGATCTACACATGTCCTACCTGGACTGTCTTGGCCCGTGTACTGAACTGTTACTAACTGGCTAATAGGGTGTCAGTACATCTGCAATGCTACCGCTCCTCCATCCATTTCTGGTGTCTCCTTCTCATGTAACCAGTAACTTGGCATTTTCCACACCTATATGTTCACCGAACACCAAACACAAGGACAGGGATAGAAATTACCGGTTATCAAGTAGGATGCGCTTATAGATATCAATGGCCTCCTGGTAATGGGAACGCATGTAGTGGATCGAAGCCAAACTGAGTTGATCCTCAGTGATGTCCTGTAAATTCTGGTGGTAGTTCATCAACCTCTTCTCGTCGCTGAACTAGCACAAAATACAAGGAAATAAATTATCCAATAAAATTAACCCATGACTAGAAATGAGGGAGACAAACAGAAGAGAAAGGTGATCGAGGGAAGGAGGGACTTACTGAAAAATAATGTGGAAGAGCTGAATAGAAAGTGGAATAAAAAAGCCAGTCAGAAAAAAAAGTCAAAAAGTATGCGATAGCCATGCAGAAAGGTGAACAGAAAAGCACACACATGGGGAAGGAACAAAGAAAGGTGATGTAAGGGAGGGAGGGAGGGAGGGAAAAGAGCAAGGGAGGGAGGGTGCAAGGGAGGGAGGGAGATATAGACAAAAGGCAATAAAAGATAGAAAGAGAGAGTGGGGGCACAAGTATACAGAGGACAAACAATTGTCCAACTAGTATCTGTATACAATGTACAATAATAACTTGTATTTATAAAACACCTTTAATGTCCCCAACGTGCCTCAAACAAAAGTTGACAGATATTCATGTAAAATACTATGGTTGAAGATCAAAAGCTTGGCCAAAGCGGTAGGTTTTAAAGATCAATTTAAAGGAGGGAAGAGAGGACTTCAAGTTTAGGGAGTGTAAAATGTAGGAGCCTGGCCAGAAGTGCATTGCAATACTCGGGTCTAGATGTAACAAAGAGGTGGATAAGGTTTCCAGAAGCATTTGCCTTTGTATGTTCAACAATTTGAGATTACCTTATGAGCCAAATGAAACAACAGGCGATTCTGCAATCGACTTTTAGGAGCTGAAAATAGAAGGAGCGGATTTCAATTTCTCATCACCGTTGAAGATTTATGTTCCTCTCTCTTCAAAGTTTGCAAGCAACGAGTACACAGCTCGTTGGAAGAGAGTCTCACAGGAAAGAAATGCTTTACAATCAACAAACTATTCTTTAAAATGCAGTTCTGGTAAAACAAATAGCACAGAGGCAGGTCATTCTGCCTTTCTGAAAGAGTTACTCAATTTAGCATCATTCAAAAGAACAAAGAAAAGTTAACATAGAAACAGGCCCCTCGGCCCTCCAAGCCTGTGTCGACCATGTTGCCCGTCTAACCTAAAACCTACTACAATTCTGGGGTCCGTATCCCTCTATACCCATCCTATTCATGTATTTGTCAAGACGTCCCTTAAACGTCACTATCGTCCCTGCTTCCACCACCTCCTCCGGCAGCGAGTTCCAGGCACCCACTACCCTCGGTGTAAAACAAACTTCCCTCGGACATTTCCTCTAAACTTTGCCCCTCGCACCTTAAACCTATGGCCCCCAGTAATTGACTCTTCCACACTGGGAAAGGTTTCTGACTATCTACTCTGTCCACGACCCTCAATTTTGTAGACTTCTATCAGGTCCCCCCTCAACCTCCATCGTTCCAATGAGAACAAACTAAGTTTATTCAACCTCTCCTCACAGCTAATGCCCTCCATACCAGGCAACATCCTGGTAAATCCCTTCTGTACCCTCTCCAAAGCCTCCACATCCTACTGGTAGTGTGGAGACCAGAATAAAAAAATTAATAAATTTAGAGTACCCAATTCATTTTTCCAATTAAGGGGCAATTTAGTGTGGCCAATCCACCTACCCTGCACATCTTTGGGTTGTGGGGGCGAAACCCACGCAGACGCGGGGAGAATGTGCAAACTCCACACGGACAGTGAGCCAAAGCCGGGATCGAGCCTGGGACCTCGACGCCGTGAGGCAGCAATGCTAACCCACTGCGCCACTGTGCTGCCCTTGTGCAGACCAGGATTGAACACTATATTCCAAATGTGGCCTACCTAAGGTCCTATACAGCTGCAGCACGACTTGCTAATTTTTATATTCAATGCTCTGGCTGATGAAAGCAAGCATGCCTTTGTCTTCTGTCCCTTGCTCATAGCCCCTCAAATTTCTTCTTTTTTAAACAAAGATCCCAACCCTTCTGAAAATCACTATTGAATGTGCTTCCAGCATCCTCTTAGGCTGTGCATTCCAGATCATGATAATTGCATACATTTTTTCCTCATCTCAATTCTGGTTTTTATCAATTATTCTAAATCTGTGTTCTCAGGATGCTGAACCACCTGTCAGTGGAGACAGTTTTGACGATCTGACATTTATTATATCAAAATCCCATTTAAGCTTCTCCATTCTGGAGGAGTCACCTTTCATTGCTGCTTCCTCAGCCTCTTTATACATCCCCAGGAAAAAGAAAGTACACGCTAGGTCCACCCAAACATCAGGGTGACAGTCTTCATTCTTTGTCAGGGCTTCATATTCCTGAAACACACAAAAGTAGAGAAGGGGCATAAATCAATGATAGCTGGGACAGAGCAATCATTGTGTCCTGTTGTACAATCCACAAGAATTAACCCCAGCCAGTTCACAACATTAGGCGGGCCTTGCCCACAAGGTGACAGCCTTACGCTTCAAGGCAGTCTTGTTTCGAGCGCAGTGCACTCAGGTCCCATGTGCCAGTACATTTGTGCATGGTAATCTCAATTAATGCATTGTGAAACAGGCACAAAAGATATTGGACACTCTCAGCAGGTCTGACAGCATCTATGGAGAGAGAAGGGAGCTAATGTTTCGAGGCTGGACTCCTTGTCAACGCTAGCGAGAACTGGAAATAGAGTCAGATTGTAGGGGACGTATTGACAGTGTGGCTGGATAGAGGGCCAATGAGAGCTGGAAATTGACAAAGATGTTGTGGACAGAAAGACAAAGGGAATGTAAATGGAGGTGATCAAGGCTAAGAATGGTGTTGATAGCAGCACAATAAGAATCATAGAATTTATCAGAAGGAGGCCATTCGGCCCATCGAGTCTGCACCAGCCCCTAGAAAGAGCACCCTACTTAAGCCCATACTTCCACCCTACCCCCAATACCCGTAACCCCACCTAACCAATTTTGGACATTAAGGGCAATTGATCATGGCCAATCCCCCTAACCTGCATACCTTTGGACTGTGGGAGAAAACTGGAGCACCCGGAGGAAACCTACGTAGACAAGGGGAGATCGTGCAGACTCCGCATAGACGGAGACCCAAGTCGGGAATCGAACCTGGGACCCTGGAGCTGTGAAGCAACTGCGCTAACCATTGTACTACCGTGCTGTCAAATTAAGAGATTAGAATTTTTTGTTTATTTGTTCATGGAACATGGGCGTCCAGCATTAACCACATGTAGGCCAGACCAGGTAAGGACAGCAAATTTCCTTCTCTGGTGGAACCAGATGGGTTTTTCCGACAATCGACAATGGTTTCATGGTCATCATTAGACTTTTAATTCCAGATATTTTATGGAGTTTAAATTCCATCACCTGCTGTCCCCAGATCATGACCCTAGGTCGCTGGATTACGAGTCCAGCGACAATACCACTATGCCACCTCCTCCTCTTTTGTGTTAATGGCAGAACAAAGGTAATCGTTTCAATCTCCACCTATTGCTGGCCCTCTATCCAGCCCCACTGCTCCACTCACCCGCCCCCCCACAATAGCTAAATCTGACCCTATTTCCATATCTCTTGGGACCCTGGAGCTGTGAAGCAACAGTGCTAACCACTGTGCTACAGTGCCGCCCATAGTGCGACCGTACCGCCCCCACACACGCTTTAAAAATGATAACGGCTTTTGAGAGGACTCATTTTTTTTTCTCTATTTCTAAGGATTAAGGGAGGGTGCTTCGAAAAGAGTTGCTCAAATGGTTCCCTGAATGATGGATTTCAATTACGTATAGAGATTGGAGAAGTTGGTTGCCTCCTTAGAGAATGTCGAGAGGGGATTTGGTAAAGGTGCTCAAAATCACAAAGGGCCTGAAGAGATTAGAAGGGAAGAAATTAATCCCATTGACGGGAGAGTCGAGAACCAGAGGCCACAGATTTAAGGTGATTGGCAGGAGAACCAAAACTGACATGATGCAAACCTTTCTTTACAGAGAGAGAGTCGTTATGCTCTGGAATGCACTGCCTGCAAGGGTCATGGAGTCAGATTTAAACCTGACTTTCTTTAAAAATTTTTTTTTAGAGTATCCAATTTTTTTTTTTGCTCAATTAAGGGACAATTTCCTGCACATTTTTGGGTTGTGGGGGCTAGATGCACACAGACGGGGAGAATGTGCAAACTCCACACGGACAGTGACCCGGGGCCGGGATTGAATCGCCTCCCTGTGCTGGAACTGTTCCATGATTCTATTTGCACTAGCTATTCAATAATGAGGGGTCACACATTTTCGAGAGAGCTCAGATTGAGGTTGAAAGAAAATTGCCATAGCGGACAGTTGAGACACATACACAACTGCCTCTTTTTAGGGATGACGCTTAAAGCAGAGGAAAATAGAACAGAGTCTGCTTGCAGCATTGAGTAATTTGTTCCTCTACACAAGTCAGCTTCAACCATGGGTGGCACAGGAGAGAAAGTAGAGGCGACTCCACAGACAGACGCTGACCAGGAAAGTGAAGGTAACTTAAATGAACACAAAATAAGTCTCTCATGGCCTACCAAAAGCTTTCTGTGCTGAGTGTGCCAAGCTCAGAATTACAGCTTGCAAGCCATCGAATCGCATAAGCACATATTTGGCCCTTAGATTAATCACGCACACTGGTTAACTTTAATCTTGAATTAAACTCAAAGAAAGCGTGTTTTAAGATGCAGTCTTTTTTTAAATAAAAACGCATTTTATTCAAACTTGTATCAAAGTAGGTTACAGCAAATAAACACCCCGGGAAACATTCTTCCCAACAATTAACTATACAGTGTGTACAGATTTTTCTCCTTTTTCACCCCCCCACTCCCCCAAATCACCCACCCCCCTGCGACGAACAGTTCCTCAAACACAGTCACAAACAGCCCCCACTTTTTCCTCAAGCTCCCCTGCTGAACCCCTTAACTCATACTTTATCTTTTCTAACCGCAGGAAGTCATACAGGTCACCCAACCATGCTGCTACCCCCGGTGGCGATGCCGACCGCCACTCCAGCAAAATTCGTCGCCGTGCAATCAGAGAGGCGAAGGCCAAGATATCGGCCTTCCTCCTCTCCATGAGCTCTGACTTCTCTGAAACCCAAATATCGCCACCAAAGGGTCCAGGTCCACTCCCTCCTCCAATATCCTGGCTAAGACTGCGAA
This sequence comes from Scyliorhinus canicula, assembly GCF_902713615.1. Taxonomy (NCBI): domain Eukaryota; kingdom Metazoa; phylum Chordata; class Chondrichthyes; order Carcharhiniformes; family Scyliorhinidae; genus Scyliorhinus; species Scyliorhinus canicula. Next base: position 26,055,119 of record NC_052168.1, on the reverse strand, counting down.
CACTCCCACCCAGAATCTTCCCAATTTTTCACAACCCCAAAACATGTGCGCATGATTCGCTGGCCCCCACCCACACCTCTCACACTCATCTGCTACCCCCTGAAAGAACCACTCATTCTCGCCCAAGTCACATGCACCCTGTGCACCACTTTAAACTGTATCAGGCTCATCCTCGCACAAGAGGAGGTCCTATGGAGGCCTCACTCCATTCTCCCCAATTGAGCTCCATTCCCAACTCCGCTTCCCGTTTCTCCTTGATCTTCACCACCCGCTCGCCTCCCTGCTCCCCCAGCCACTTGTATATATCCCCAATTCTTCCCTCTCCTTCCACTTCCGGAAGCAGCAGTCGCTCCAGTGGGTGTATTCCGGAAATCTAGGGAACCCCTTCCAGACCTTTCGTGCAAAGTCCCTAACCTGTAGATACCTGAACTCACTAACCCTCGGCATCTCTACCCTCTCCCTTAGCTCCTCCAGACTGGTGAACCCTTCCTCCAAATACAAATCCCTCACCTTGACCAGCCCCACGTCCCTCCACCTCCTGTATACACTATCCATCGCCCCCCCGGCTCAAACCAATGATTCTCGCACAGCGGCGTTAGCACCGACATCCCTTCCACCCTAAAATGCCTCCTCAGCTGATTCCATATCTTCATCATGGATTGCACCACTGGGGTGGAAAGTCTTTTCTCACAATTTATTTTCTAATTAAGGGGCAATTTAGCGTGGCCAATCCACCTATCCTGCACATTTTGGGTTGTGGGGGCAAGACTCACACAGACACGGGGAGAATGTGGAAACTCCATGCGGATAGTGACCCAGGGCTGGGATTGAACCCGGGTCCTCGGCTCCATGAGGCTAACCACTGCGCCACGAGCCAACCCTTAAGACGTAAAGTGATGGAGTATTTTTAAACCATTTGTTTTGCTTGTTTGGGAGTTCAGTAAATTGAGCAGTTGAGGAAGGAGGCGAGTGAAAAACAGTTCCAGTCAGCCAATATGGAGCAGGATAAACGTACTGCAACTTTATATCCTTGAACTCGGAATGAATGCAGGGATGGTGATCACTTCTGGATAGGAACATGGTTGATGGAGAAAAGGATGTAAAGCACCTTCATATACTGGCTGCGATGTCTTCCTGATACCTGGGATACACTGAGATCCAGGGCGAGGTTGGATATAAAATACAAAAGGCTGGCTTGACGACAGAAGACAAATTGGTTGTAGAGGGTTGCTTTTCAAAGTGGAGGCCTGTGACCAGCGGTGTGCCTCAGGGATCAGGTCTGGGTCCACTGTTATTTATATTAATGATTTGGATAAGAATTTAGGAGGCATGGTTAGTAAGTTTCTAGATGACACCAAGATTGGTGGCATAGTGGACAATGAAGAAGATTATCTAGGATTGCAACGGGATCTTGACCAATTGGGTCAGTGGGCCAATGAATGGCAGATGGAGTTTAATTTAGATAAATGTGAGGTGATGGGTTTTGGGTGATCGAATAGGAGAAGGACCTACTCAGTTACTGGTAGGAAGTTGGGGAGAGTTATAGAACAAAGAGATCTAGGAGTACAGGCTCATAGCTCCTTGAAAGTGGAATCACAGGTGGACAAGGTGGTGAAGAAAGCATTTGGCATGCTGGGTTTCATTGGTCAGAACATTAAATACAGGAGTTGGGATGTCTTGTTGAAGTTGTACAGGACATGAGTAAGGCCACACTTGGAATACTGTGTACAGTTATGGTCACTCTGAGAGAAAGGATATTATTAAACCAGAAAGAATGCAGTAAAGATTTACTACGATGCTTCCGGAACTTGATGGTTTGAGTTATAAGGAGAGGCTGGATAGACTGGGACTTTTTTCCCTAGAGCGTAGGAAGCTTAGGGGTGATCTTATAGAGGTCTATAAAATAATGATAAGGTAGATAGTCAACATCTTTTCCCAAAGGTAGGGGAGTTTAAAACTAGAGGGCATAGGTTTAAGGTAAGAGGGGAGAGATACAAAAGGGTCCAAAGGGGCAGTTTTTTCACACAGAGAGTGGTGAGTGTCTGGAACGAGATGCCAGAGGCAATAATAGAAGCGGGTACAATTTTGTCTTTTAAAAAGCATTTAGACAGTTATATGGGAAAGCTGGGTAAAGAGGGTTATGGGCCAAATGTGGGCAATTGGGGCTAGCTTCATGGTTAAAAACTGGGCGTTGGCCCAATGGGCCTGTTTTCATGCTGTAAACCTCTATGTCTTAAAGTGTTAGAGTTCATATTCTTTGCAAGGCTTCCCTTACCTCCATGGCCCTCCTATAATCTCCAAGGTGGAATGCACAGTACCCCATCCATAAGTCTATGTCTTCTTCACACTCGCCCACGTGCCGCTTGAACTGTGATAGAAAAAGAACAGTTACTGAGAGATCATCATCCTGCCAACTGAAACAACAAAAGAGTTACAGCTCTCGTCACTTGGAGATTCCAAACACAGTATAGCATTTGGCTCCGTAACCCTTAATACCCTCACTCAATAAAAAGCCTATCAATAGGGCGCAGTGGTTAGCACTGGGACTACAGCGCCGAGGACCTGATTTCTTCACCCAAAGAGTAGTGAGCCTGTGGAATTCATTACCACAGGAATTAGCTGATGCTAAAACATTGAATATATTCAAGAGGATATAGCACTTGGGGAGAATGGGATCAAAGGCTATGGGGAGAAAGCAGGATTAGGCTATTCAGTTGAATGATCAGCCATGATGGTGATAAATGGCAGAGCAGGCTCGAAGGGCCAAAAGGCCTCCTCCTGCTCCTATCTTCTATGTATCTACATATCTATGAATCCATGCCCTGGGTCACTGTCAGTGTGGAGTTTGCACATTCTCCCCGTGTCTGTGTGGGTTTCACCCCACAACCCAAAGATGTGCAGGTTAGGTGGATGGGCCACGATAAATTGCCCCTTAATTGGAAAAAATTCGGTGCTCTAAATAAAAAAGCCCATCAGTATCATTTTCAAAATTTACGCCATCCTCAGACTCAACAGCTTTTTGGGGAAAGAGAATTTCGGATTTCCACCACCCTTTGCATGAAGAAATGCTTCTTGGCATCACCCCTAGATGGCTGAACTCTTTCTAAAGTTTTTCCCTCTTCTTCAGGACATCCCACGCAAACCGTTCCACCTCCCATTCCCCCGTCAGTCTTAACCGGAGGAAATAATATAGTCATTTTAAACACACCAAGATCACCCCTCATTCTCCTATGCTCAACGAATACAAGCCTATGTTATTAGCTGTGGCATTTCCTCGGTCAGAAACTGGGTGCAATGGTTCTACAGCAGAAGCAAGATCAGAAAATGCTGGAAACACTCAGCAGATCAGGCAGCATCTTGATCTGCTGAGTATTTCCAGTATTTTCTCTACCTCTTCCAGATTTCCAGGGTCTGCAGTATATTGCTTTGTGTTCAGAAATGGATAAGACAGCAATCTTCCCCTTTCCCCAAAACTGGATTTGCATGATCAATGTGTCGAATAGTTATAAACAGAAAAGTTTTTTTCTGTACAAAGCACACAATTACTTTCTCTAAATAGTTACTGTATGCAAATGACTCACTGCCTCTTCAGATATGGTATAAAAAAAAAATCAAACCCAGCGAAACACTGCAAGCAACAACACAAATCTATTTTCTCTGGTGAATAGGGGCGGGCAGCATTTTAAATATAAGAGTAAGATTTCCTCTAAGAAATCCTCTAGCAAAGGGTTCCTGAAGAGTTAGAATTCCTGTGCGAATGTGTGATCAGAGGAAGTTTTAATGTTTCTTACAAGCAGGACATGTTCTTTTCCGGCAAAACATTGAATACATATTGCACCTTTAAAATGGAAAATCTGCCAAAGGACAGTCAAAATTACAGACATTGTGACAAAAAAGATGTTTGGAGAAAGAGAGCTTCGCCACACAATTACGCAGCGAGCTTCAAACACGTGGTAAAACTTAAAAAAAATAAGGGGCAATTTAACACGGCCAATTCACCTATCCTGAACCTCTTTTTGGGTATTGGGGGTGAGACCCACGCAGGCACAGAGAGAATGTGCAAACTCCACACCCGAATGCCCCTAGCTCAGACAGTGCAAACTCCCTGGGCACTGCACTGAAGTGCTAGCCTTGATTGTGTCCTCAAGTCTTTGGAGTGGAGGGCGTTACGGTGGCGCACTGGTTAGCACTGCTGCCTCACGGCGCCGAGGACCCGGGTTCAATGGTTGTTTTGGGTTACTGTCCGTGTGGAGTTTGTACATTCTCCCTGTGTCTGCGTGGGTCTCACCCCCCACAACCCAAAGATGTGCCAGGTAGGTGGATCGGCCACGCTAAAATTGTCCATTAATTGAAACAAAAAAAAAGAAACGGGCACTTTAAATTTATATTTTAAAAAATGTGTTTCTCTCCTTGCCCTGACCATGAACCACAGGTTGCTTTTGAACTCAAGGGGATCACTGTACTGGATGTACAAATCGGCTGATCTGAACATCTGGTTTTACCTCTAGCAAGGTCAGTGCTCCTGAATAGTCTCTGCTGGTCAGATATTCCTCCAGTTTTGGAATCTTTTTCCCCTTTTTCTTCTTTTTATCCATCTGCAGTGTCTCCCCACTGACAGCAGGTTTTGCACGTGACAGCATCTGGACAGAAAAGGAAAACACTGACACTCAATCTGGAGGATATTTACATTGAATGCATGCACAAACCTTGTAATCATCATTGACTAACTGTATAACTGAAATCCCAACTACTGAGACATATGAAAAGCAGGTAGTATCAGCAATTCCTCCACAGTAAAGGCTTTAAAAAAAAAAAATGATTTTGTTCCCCATTTTACCACTCCATTCTCCTTGCTGAAATATAGTTTCGGGTGTTCAGCCACCAGACTAACATCAGGTTCCACGTGACTGTTCTTTATTTAAGCCTGGACACCTGGGAGTTCCTGTGGATTATTCAACTACAGAGTATAATTAGAGTACCCAATTTTTTTTTCCAATTAAGGGGCAATTTAAGATGGCCAACCCACCTAGCCTGCACAGGGTTGTGGGGCCGAAACCCACGCAAACACGGGGAGAATGTGCAAACTCCATGCGAACAGTGACCCAGAGCCAGGATCGAACCTGGGACCTCGGCGCCGTGAAGCATCAGGGCTAACCCACTGCACCACCGTGCTGCCCACACACTGCACATCTTTTTGGGTTGTGAGAGTGAGACCCAGACACGGGGAGAACGTGCAAACTCCACACAGGCAATGACCCAGGGCCAAGATCGAACCCGGGTCCTCGGCGCCATGAGGCAGCAGTGCTAATCACAATTAAACCCAGTCTTGCCCTCACCCCCACACATCTGCATTCCCCAGTAAGAATAAAATGGAGAAGGGTGACTAGTGGTGTTCTACAGGGATCCGTGCTCGGACCACTGTTGTTTGTGATCTACATAAATGATCTGGGCGAAGGTATAAGTGGTCTGATTAGCAAGTTTGCAGATGATTCTAAGATTGGTGGAGTTGCAGATAGCGAGGAGGACTGTCAGAGAATACAACAAAATATAGATTGGAGATTTGGGCAGAGAAATGGCAGATGGAGTTCAATCCAGGCAAATGCGAGGTGATGCATTTTGGAAAATCTAACTCAAGAGCGGACTATATGGTCAATGGAAGGGTCCTGGGGAAAATTGATGTACAGAGAGATCTGGGAGTTCAGGTCCATTGTACCCTGAAGGTGGCAACGCAGGTCGATAAGAGTGGTCAAGAAGGCATACAGCATGCTTGCCTTCATCGGACGGGGTATTGAATACAAGATTTAAGATGCATCTGGACAGGGGCAGCAGGGTAGCATGGTGGTTAGCATAAATGCTTCACAGCTCCAGGGTCCCAGGTTCGATTCCCGTCTGGGTCACTGTCTGTGTGGAGTCTGCACGTCCTCCCCCTGTGTGCGTGGGTTTCCTCCGGGTGCTCCGGTTTCCTCCCACAGTCCAAAGATGTGCGGGTTAGGTGGATTGGCCATGCTAAATTGCCCGTAGTGTCCTAATAAAAAAAGTATGGTTAAGGGGGGTTGTTGGGTTACGGGTATAGGGTGGATATGTGGGTTTGAGTAGGGTGATCATGGCTCGGCACAACATTGAGGGCCGAAGGGCCTGTTCTGCGCTGTACTGTTCTATGTTCTATGTTCTAAGAGTCGGCAGGTCATGTTACAGTTGTATAGGACTTTGGTTAGGCCACATTTGGAATACTGCATGCAATTCTGGTCGCCACATTACCAGAAGGATGTGGATACTTTAGAGAGGGTGCAGAGGAGGTGCACCAGGATGTTGCCTGGTATGGAGGATGCTAGCTATGAAGAAAGGTTGAGTAGATTAGAATTGTTTTCATTGGAAAGACGGAGGTTGAGGGGAGACCTGATTGAAGTCTACAAAATTATGAGAGTTATGGACAGGGTGGATAGCAATAAGCTTTTTCCAAGAGTGGGGGTATCAATTACAAGGGGTCACGATTTCAAGGTGAGAGGGGGAAAGTTTAAGGGAGATGTGCATGGAAAGTTTTTTTACGCAGAGGGTGGTGGGTGCCTGGAATGCTTTGCCAGCGGAGGTGGTAGAGGCGGGCACGATAGCATCATTTAAGATGCATCTGGACAGATATATGAACGGGTGGGGAACAGAGGGAAGTAGACCTTGGAAAACAGGCAACAGGTTTAGATAAAGGATCTGGATCGGCGCAGGCTGGGAGGGCCGAAGGGCCTGTTCCTGTGCTGTAATTTTCTTTGTTCTTCATAAAAGTAGTGGTGGAACCTCACCGTCCCGGATAATTTTCATTCTCCAACAAAACGATTTCTTAAAGAAGAAGGAAAGTCTGGGATCTTTGTTCTTTTATCATTTTGCCGCAAAAAAAAGGTTGAGAATTCAATCATTATCTGAAGACGAAGAATAAGGTGGGGTAGTGGGACGTTGCTCATGCAGAAAGTCAACAGACAGATCAAGCTGAATGGCCTCCTTCTGTGCTGAATCCACTTGATTCCTGGTTGACTATTCTTGGCATCACTATGTTAGATTGTCCACACTTTTTAAACCAAATCTGGAGATACACAAGGTGGGAGCACAAACGTAGGCTGCAGTGTAGCAAGTGAAAAAAATTTAGCAACCTAACTTTGAACAGTTGCTTGCACACACACTATAAAACATAAAACAAACTTAAACATAGTTACTCCAGGTGTTGCACAATTGAAGCACCTTCAGTCACTGCTTACAAATAATAAAAGAATCAGCTTTTTTTCAACTCGTGTCTCAAACACCAAATCTCTGTCAGCTCAACCTCGGTGGAAAGAAAAACAGGAATAGAACTGCAAAGGCAGGTGCTGTCAGAGCAGCTTGATGTTTAAATACACCCCCCCCCCCCCCCCCCCCCCCCTCCGATCATTTATAGATCACTCAGAATGGGAAATACTGATTGAAATTTTGAACACAATACATTTATTTTGCTTCTATTTAGCTGATGTTAAACATGAAAAAATCTTTTCAAAGCTGGTTGATGAAAGTAGCAGTTACACTTTTTGACAATGCCATTTTCACTTCATAACAAATCTAAAATGTGTTCCAGTCTGCACATCAGTCAGCACAGTAGCTTTGGTAACTGCAATAGCTCGACACAATCTATATTCAAGCTCATATTTTCATTTTTTTTAAAAAGCGATAACAAAAGAAATGTTTAAAATATTTCTCTGATGCATTTATTCTGATCTATATTTAGCCCGGCACCTTTTAACCAAGGCAACATGTACTACATACTCTGGTCTATATCTCATTTATATTCCTAAAGGAAAGTTTAAATCTTTGGGTATTCAAGAAATTTTCATGAACCAAGGAGTTTTCTGGGGACATTGTTTGCCGAAGGGCACAATACCTCATCTAGGGTCATTTTTATTATTTTCCAATTGCCACGGGGAACTGACTGGGAGCATGATGTGGAAGTAGGGTTTTATGTTCTTTGCAAATTTCCCACTCTTACCCTCTCAGATTCCACAGACCCCTCTCCCTCTGATAGTTTCTCTCTGCCTCCCTCACACCCTCTGCCTCAATCATGCTGCCTACACCAGTTCCCCTACTCACCGTCCAGATTTCCCTCACTCCCACTTTGTCCCATGTTGCACTGCCCACTATCACCCATCCCCACAGTCACCCACCCTGGGCCCCCCCTCACCTCAGCCCCTCCATCACTCTGTAACCAATTGGCCTGCCCACCAACTCCACCACCCTGGGGCATCCCCTCACCCACATCCCCTCCCTGGGACATCCCCTCCTCACCCACATCCCCCCTCCCTGGGTTATCACCCTCACCCTGGGGCATCTCCCTCACCCTCATCCCCTCCCTGGGGGCAGACCCCCACCCCCTCCCTGGGGGCAGACCCCCACCCCCTCATGGGGGCAGACCCCCACCCCCTCATGGGGGCAGACCCCCATCCCCTCCCTGGGGGCAGACCCCCATCCCCTCCCTGGGGGCAGACCCCCATCCCCTCCCTGGGGGCAGACCCCCACCCCCTCCCTGGTGGCAGACCCCCACCCCCTCCCTGGTGGCAGACCCCCACCCCCTCCCTGGTGGCAGACCCTCACCCCCTCCCTGTGGGCAGACCCTCACCCCCTCCCTGGGGGCAGACCCTCACCCCCTCCCTGGGGGCAGACCCTCACCCCCTCCCTGGGGGCAGACCCCTCACCCCCTCCCTGGGGGCAGACCCCCACCCCCTCCCTGGGGGCAGACCCCCACCCCCTCCCTGGGGGCAGACCCCCACCCCCTCATGGGGGCAGACCCCACCCCCTCATGGGGGCAGACCCCCATCCCCTCCCTGGGGGCAGACCCCCATCCCCTCCCTGGGGGCAGACCCCCATCCCCTCCCTGGGGGCAGACCCCCACCCCCTCCCTGGTGGCAGACCCCCACCCCCTCCCTGGTGGCAGACCCCCACCCCCTCCCTGGTGGCAGACCCTCACCCCCTCCCTGGGGGCAGACCCTCACCCCCTCCCTGGGGGCAGACCCTCACCCCCTCCCTGGGGGCAGACCCTCACCCCCTCCCTGGGGCAGACCCCTCACCCCCTCCCTGGGGGCAGACGCCCACCCCCTCCCTGGGGGCAGACGCCCACCCCCTCCCTGGGGGCAGACCCCCACCCCCTCCCTGGGGGCAGACCCCCACCCCCTCTATGGGGGCAGACCCTCATTCCCCCTCTATGGGGGCAGACCCTCATTCCCCCTCTATGGGGGCAGACCCCCACCCCCTCCATGGGGCAGACCCCCCCCCCCTCATGGGGGCAGACCCCCACCCCCTTCCTGGGGGCAGACCCCCACCCCCTTCCTGGGGGCAGACCCCCACCCCCTCCCTGGGGACAGACCCCCACCCCCTCCCTGGGGGCAGACCCCTCACCCCCTCCCTGGGGGCAGACCCCTCACCCCCTCCCTGGGGGCAGACCCCCCATCCCCTCCCTGGGGGCAGACCCCCCATCCCCTCCCTGGGGGCAGACCCCCCATCCCCTCCCTGGGGGCAGACCCCCCACCCCCTCCCTGGGGGCAGACCCCTCACCCCCTCCCTGGGGGCAGACCCCCACCCCCTCCCTGGGGGCAGACCCCCACCCCCTCCCTGGGGGCAGACCCCCACCCCCTCATGGGGGCAGACCCCCACCCCCTCATGGGGGCAGACCCCCATCCCCTCCCTGGGGGCAGACCCCCATCCCCTCCCTGGGGGCAGACCCCCATCCCCTCCCTGGGGGCAGACCCCCATCCCCTCCCTGGGGCAGACCCCCACCCCCTCCCTGGTGGCAGACCCCCACCCCCTCCCTGGTGGCAGACCCTCACCCCCTCCCTGGGGGCAGACCCTCACCCCCTCCCTGGGGGCAGACCCTCACCCCCTCCCTGGGGGCAGACCCTCACCCCCTCCCTGGGGGCAGACCCCTCACCCCCTCCCTGGGGGCAGACGCCCACCCCCTCCCTGGGGGCAGACCCCCACCCCCTCCCTGGGGGCAGACCCCCACCCCCTCTATGGGGGCAGACCCTCATTCCCCCTCTATGGGGGCAGACCCCCACCCCCTCCATGGGGGCAGACCCCCACCCCCTCATGGGGGCAGACCCCCACCCCCTTCCTGGGGGCAGACCCCCACCCCCTTCCTGGGGGCAGACCCCCACCCCCTCCCTGGTGGCAGACCCCCACCCCCTCCCTGGTGGCAGACCCTCACCCCCCTCCCTGGTGGCAGACCCCCACCCCCTCCCTGGGGACAGACCCCCCACCCCCTCCCTGGGGGCAGACCCCTCACCCCCTCCCTGGGGGCAGACCCCCCATCCCCTCCCTGGGGGCAGACCCCCCATCCCCTCCCTGGGGGCAGACCCCCCATCCCCTCCCTGGGGGCAGACCCCCCCCATCCCCTCCCTGGGGCAGACCCCTCACCCCCTCCCTGGGGGCAGACCCCTCACCCCCTCCCTGGGGGCAGACCCCTCACCCCCTCCCTGGGGGCAGACCCCTCACCCCCTCCCTGGGGGCAGACCCCTCACTCTCCCGGGCCTCCCCTCCCCTCCCCTCCCCTCCCCTCAGCCCCTCCATCACATGCCCGCCTGAGGGTTTCGCAGCTCGATGCGAACCGAGCTTCTGTCGGACCCTCCGCCGGCGGCTGCGGCCTCCCCGGGCTCGGGCCAGGTCTCAAACCCACCATTTTGTTCGGCTTTGCCCCTCAGCTTCCCGCTCCAAGCAATCCAACCGCCAGCTCCCGCTGTCATAGCAACGCAGTCCCGCCCCCTCCGTGACCGTCATAGCAACGCAGCCCCACCCCCTCCGTGACCGTCATAGCAATGTAGCCCCGCCCCCTCCGTGAACGTCATAGCAACGCAACCCCGCCCTCTCCGTGACCGTCATAGCAACGCAGCCCCGCCCTCTCCGTGACCGTCATAGCAACGCAGCCCCGCCCCCTCCCAGGTCGTCAGAGCAACGAAGACCCGCCCCTCCTTGGCAGTCATAGCAACGAAGCCCCTCCCCTCCCAGGCCGTCATAGCAACGAAGCCCCGCCTCCTCTGGGACCATCAGAGCAACGAAGACCCGTCCCTCCCAGGCCGTCATAGCAACGAAGACCGGCCCCTCCCAGGCCGTCATAGCAACGAAGCCCCGCCTCCTCTGGGACCATCAGAGCAACGAAGACCCGCCCCTCCCAGGCCGTCATAGCAACGAAGACCGGCCCCTCCCAGGCCGTCATAGCAACGAAGCCCCGCCTCCTCTGGGACCATCAGAGCAACGAAGACCCGCCCCTCCCAGGCCGTCAGAGCAACGAAGACCCGCCCCTCCCAGGCCGTCGTAGCAACAATGTCCCGCCCCTCCCAGGCCGTCATAGCAACGAAGACCGGCCCCTCCCAGGCCGTCATAGCAACGAAGCCCCGCCTCCTCTGGGACCATCAGAGCAACGAAGCCCCGCCTCCTCTGGGACCATCAGAGCAACGAAGACCCGCCCCTCCCAGGCCGTCGTAGGCAACAATGTCCCGCCCCTCCCAGGCCGTCAGAGCAACGAAGACCCGCCCCTCCCAGGCCGTCATAGCAACGAAGCCCCGCCTCCTCTGGGACCATCAGAGCAAAGAAGACCCGCCCCTCCCAGGCCGTCAGAGCAACGATGTCCCGCCCCTCCCTGGCCGCCGTAGCAACGAAGACCCGCCCCTCCCAGGTCGTCATAGCAACGAATACCCGCCCCTCCCAGGCCGTCATAGTAACGAAACCCCGCCCCAGAGCAATGAGGCCCGCCCAGGTGCGCGCGCAATTCAACAACAACAACTGACATTGATGTGGTGTCTCACTTTTTTTTACATTCACAGTATCCAATTTTTCTTTTCCAATTGCGGGGCAATTTAGCCAATCCACCTACCCTGTACATCTTTGGGTTGTGGGGGTGAAACCCACGCAGACACGGGGAGAATGTGCAAACTCCACACGGACAGTGACCCAGAGCCGGGATCGAACCTGGGACCTTAGTGCCGTGAGGCAGCAGTGCTAACCACTGTGCCACCGTGCCCCCCGATGTGGTGTTAACTTAACAAAACATCCCAAGGCCGCTGTACTGGAGCGTTATAAAAACAAAGTGTGGCACCGAGCCCCATAAACAGTGAGACCACAAGCTTGGGCAAAGAGATAGACTTTAACAGTCAAGGTGGGGCTGCCAACCCTCCAGGAGAAAAGTCATTGTGTTAGTCTGTTTACCAGATATAAAATACTGAAAATGGGAAAAAGGCTGTTTGGTTGACAGTCTCAGAGGCACTGAAAAGGCCTTTCGGCCCATCGAGTCTGCGCTGGTCAAAAACAGGCACCTAACTATTCTAATCCCATCTTCCAGCACTTGGCCCATAGCCTTGTCTGCCTCGGCATCGCAAGTGCGCATCTAAATACTTCATAAACGTTATGAGGGTCTCTGCCACCTCCACCCTTCACAGGCAGCGAGTTCCAGACTCCCACCAGCCGCTGGGTAAAAAGGTTTTTCCTCACATCCCCTCTAAACCTCTTGCCCCTCACCTTAAATCTAGTCCCCTGGTCATTGATCCCTCCACCAAGGAGAGAAGTGTCTTCCTGTCTACGCTATCTATTCCTCTCATAATTTTATACATCTCAATCCTGTCCCCCCTCAGTCTCCTCTGCTCCAAGGAAAACAACTCCAGTTTATCTAATCTCTCTTCATAACTAAAACTCTCCAGACCAGGCAACATCCTGGTAAATCTCCTCTATACCCTTTCTAGTGGCTATCAGATCCCTCCTATAATATGGATTCCAGAATTACACATAATACTCTTGCAGTAGCCTAACCAACGTTTTATACAGTTCCAGCATATACTCCCTGCTCTTAAACTCTCCACTTAATTGGGCAATGAGACGTTTTGCTTTCCAGCTGGTGTACGGAGCGTGGGGGCAACTTGTGATGATACCTCAAGGAGCAAATTTATTCCTTTTTAGGTGCAAGGCCAACATTTGTTGCTAGTCCCTACTTGTCCTTGAACTGAGTGGTTTGCTCAGCTCAGCCCATTCCAGAGGGCAGTTAAGCGTCAACCACATTGCTGTGGGTCTGAAGTTAAATGGGAGGCCAGACAGCGTATTTCCTTCCCTGAAGGACATAAGTGAACCAGATGGATTTTTACAACAATTGATGATAGTTTCAAGGTCACCATTACAAAGACTAAATAGCTTTCAGTTCCAGATTTATGAACTGAATTTGAATTCCATCAGTTGTCATGGTGGGATTTGAACCCATATCCCCAGAGCATTGCATAGCACAGTGGTTAGCGCTGATGCTTCACAGCGCCAGGGTCCCAGGTTCGATTCCCCGCTTGGGTCACTGTCTGTGCGGAGTCTGCACGTTCTCTGCGTGGGTTTCCTCCGGGTGCTCTGGTTTCCTCCCACAAGACCCAATGACGTGCTGTTAGGTAATTTGGACATTATGAATTCTCCCTCTGTGTACCCGAACAGGCGCCAGAATGTGATGATTGGAGGCTTTTCACAATAACCTCATTGCAGTGTTAATGTAAGCCTACTTGTGACAATAAAGATTATTATTATTATTGGGTCGCTGGATTCCACTGTGCCATAATTTGCCACAAAAGGTGCATTACATTTAATTTATTTTTATTAAGCATTTTCTCTTGACTCCCTTGGGGGGCCAAGGATTGTGCTCCATTCGATTTCCACCTTAACACAGTTGAGTATGAACTCTCCTGGTAATTGGGGCAGGGTTTTTCATGAACGAGGGGAAACTACCCTGTATAAAAACCCTGACCTGGGTGCAGGTCAGGGAGGGTGGCCCTTCGGAGAGAGGAGTAATAGTTACATTATTTCCATGTACACGGTAATTAACCAGTCGTTCATTTCTACCGTGAAAGGTCGTAGAATTTACAGTGCAGAAGGAGGCCATTCGGTCCATTGAGTCTGCACCTGCCCTTGGAAAGAGCACCCTACTCAAGCCCATGCCTCCACCCCACTCCTGTAACCTGACCTAACCTTTTGGACACTAAGGGGCAATTTAGCGTGGCCAATCCACCTAATCTGCACATTTTTGGACTGTGGGAGGAAACCGGAGCACCCGGAGGAAACCCATGCAGACACGGGCAGAAAGTGCAAACTCCACACAGACAGTTACCCGAGGCCGAAATTGAACTCGGGTCCCTGGAACTGTGAGGCAGCAGTGCTAACCACCGGGCCGCACCATGTGTTCCTGTTGTCTTTCCTGTTCGGGCCAGACACATTTCACTTCATTTTTAATGGCTGTTTAATACAAACATCCTACATATAGGGGCTAGTTTAGCACAGGGCTAAATCGCTGGCTTTTAAAGCAGACCAAGGCAGGCCAGCAGCACGGTTCAATTCCCGTACCAGCCTCCCCAAACAGGCGCCGGAATGTGGCGACTAGGGGCTTTTCACAGTAACTTCATTTGAAGCCTACTTATGACAAGCGATTTTCATTTCATTTTTCATATATATCTATTCCCTGACCATTTGTGTTATTCTAATACTTTAACTTTTCTCTCATCTATTTATCTGCAAGCTGCTGGTAATTTTATCAGATCCTGGTCCATGGCCTATTGATTTGAAGTCTTATCTGTGGATACAAACACATTTACATTCGCATGTTGATGTCCAAATGTTTACAGACATTTTGCATTGCTGCATGTTTGAATGGGTACGTGTACATACTTTCATGCACATGTATTGACTTGCTTGCAAGTATTTGTACATATTTACACACACTCATATACACAGTAGTGCCTTATTCTATGCCCAAAAGTCAGTACAGAGAATTGATAAGACAATCCTATTGATTTTCAGGTTGCCTAAAGTGTAAACTGCACTGCATTCTTTAGATAGGCGCACCCAGTAATTTGTGTCTGGTTAACTTGCTTCACATGGAGCACCAAACATTTTCTTTTCTTTTTGTAAATTCTGTTTGCAAATGACAGTGATGCTCTGCCTTGTTACACACTGCACCATACTGTTTAACAGGGCAGCACGGTAGCATGGTGGTTAGCATAAATGCTTCACAGCTCCAGGGTCCCAGGTTCGGTTCCCGGCTGGGTCACTGTCTGTGCGGAGTCTGCACGTCCTCCCCGTGTGTGCGTGGGTTTCCTCCGGGTGCTCCGGTTTCCTCCCACAGTCCAAAGATGTGCGGGTTAGGTGGATTGGCCATGTTAAATTGCCCGTAGTGTCCTAAAAAGTAAGGTTGGGGGGGGGGGTTGTTGGGTTACGGGTATAGGGTGGATACGTGGGTTTGAGTAGGGTGATCATTGCTCGGCACAACATCGAGGGCCAAAGGGCCTGTTCTGTGCTGTACTGTTCTATGTTCTATGTTCACACATGTCTATTTGATGCAGGATTGGAGGTGGCCTGTGGATGGAGCAGCACACTTGTGCTTCTTTCTTTTTTTGGAAACATTTGTTACTGAGTTTTCATATTTTATATCCAACAAATTTTAAATTATACATTATCGGAAAAATACACCGTGCACAAACCAACATGTTTGCGAACATCTTCATAACAATTCTGGCTGTGATCCCACTTTAACCGCCGTGCAGATTTACATTGGCTAACATGGTCGAGACACACATTCGTAGGCATTTATGTACAATTTGGTTTGGGCTATTGCTTGCCAGCGGACTGGACCCTTGCGCTTTGTCCCTCCTGCTCGTACCTCGCGTTCCTTTTTGTTTGCCTTCATCCCCGCTACCTGCTGTTTTGTCATGCTCTAGACGTAGCATAAGCTGCTTCCTTGATGTGCTCTCTGACAAAGGAAGGTTCAGACTTGGAGATAGCTTTAACACATTTATTAAACTGTTAACGATTCTCCTACTTGGATTCGACTCTCCTGTTAATCCTGCTATAGCTACTCAGACTGTCTAACCAGTCTGCTACAATCCACGTGGTGGGTGTGATATGTTTCAATCAACCCTGTGTACTCACTGAGTGTCTCCACTGGAAAGAGGAAGATCATGTGTGCTGTGTCCTTATATATGGGTTGGTGTAATGCCCTCCTTTGGTAGTGTCACCTGTGTGTATGTCTTGAATGCCCATTTGTCATGTCCTATCTTACTGACCTATTGGTTGACTGTCTGTGCGTCATGTCTCTGGTGCTCCCTCTAGTGTCTATCTAGTCTAAGTAATACATTAACCCCTTCTGTATTTACAGTGATGTATATCACCACACCCCCCCATCCCTCCCTCCCCTGCATCCCTCTCCCCCACTCCCTCCCTCCCTCTTCACCCCCCCCCCCCCCCCAGTTTCTCTTACTCTGCTGGTTGTTGGCTACGAACAGCGAACGGGTCTTGAAACAAGTTGGCGAACTGCTTCCACGTCCTACGGAGGCCTTCTCCCGATACGCGGATGGCGAATTTCATTTTCTCCAGCCTGGGAAATTCCGCCAGGTCAGACAGCCAGCCTCAGGGTGGTGCTGCCGATCGCCAGCCAAGTAGGATTCTCCGGCGGGCGATCAAAGAGCCAAAGGCTACGGCTACAGCGTCCCTCCACATGAAGCGCTCTGGGTGCTCTGACACCCCGAAGACCGCACTTCTGGGCACGGATAAACCCTCACTCCCACAACCCTAGACCTGGCCTCGAAGAAGGACTTTCTCTCTGTGCAAGTTTGTGATTGCTGGGTGATGCACCGGGAGAACATTAAGTTAAGAGCAATTGAGTCTGAAAGTTAAAAGGGCATAGATGAGGTTTACAGCAGCACATAGACAGAGCTGGAGGTAGCTGCGGATGATGTTTTGCAAGTGAAAGTATGGTAGCCACCTGACATATTTTGCGTGCCCAAGTCACCAAAAAAACACATATCTGAGAGGGCCTCAGGTATCAGGCATCATCGCTGACACTGCAGCGTTCCCTCAGTACCACACTCACAATGCAGCGTTCCCTCAGTACCACACTCACACTGCAGCGTTCCCTCAGTACCGCACTCACACTGCAGCGTTCCCTCAGTACCGCACTCACACTGCAGCGTTCCCTCAGTACCACACTCACACTGCAGCGTTCCCTCAGTACCGCACTCACACTGCAGCGTTCCCTCAGTACCACACTCACACTGCAGCGTTCCCTCAGTACCGCACTCACACTGCAGCGTTCCCTCAGTACCGCACTCACACTGCAGCGTTCCCTCAGTACCGCACTCACACTGCAGCGTTCCCTCAGTACCGCACTCACACTGCAGCGTTCCCTCAGTACCGCACTCACACTGCAGCGTTCCCTCAGTGCCGCACTGACACTGCAGCGTTCCCTCAGTACCGCACTGACACTGCAGCGTTCCCTCAGTACCGCACTCACACTGCAGCGTTCCCTCAGTACCGCACTCACACTGCAGCGTTCCCTCAGTACCGCACTCACACTGCAGCGTTCCCTCAGTACCGCACTCACACTGCAGCGTTCCCTCCGCACTGCAGCGTTCCCTCAGTACCGCACTCACACTGCAGCGTTCCCTCAGTACCGCACTCACACTGCAGCGTTCCCTCAGTACCGCACTCACACTGCAGCGTTCCCTCAGTACCGCACTCACACTGCAGCGTTCCCTCAGTACCGCACTGACACTGCAGCGTTCCCTCAGTACCGCACTCACACTGCAGCGTTCCCTCAGTACCGCACTCACACTGCAGCGTTCCCTCAGTACCGCACTCACACTGCAGCGTTCCCTCAGTACCGCACTCACACTGCAGCGTTCCCTCAGTGCCGCACTCACACTGCAGCGTTCCCTCAGTACCGCACTCACACTGCAGCGTTCCCTCAGTACCGCACTCACACTGCAGCGTTCCCTCAGTACCGCACTCACACTGCAGCGTTCCCTCAGTACCGCACTCACACTGCAGCGTTCCCTCAGTACCGCACTCACACTGCAGCGTTCCCTCAGTACCGCACTCACACTGCAGCGTTCCCTCAGTACCGCACTCACACTGCAGCGTTCCCTCAGTACCGCACTCACACTGCAGCGTTCCCTCAGTACCGCACTCACACTGCAGCGTTCCCTCAGTCCGCACTCACACTGCAGCGTTCCCTCAGTACCGCACTCACACTGCAGCGTTCCCTCAGTACCGCACTCACACTGCAGCGTTCCCTCAGTACCGCACTCACACTGCAGCGTTCCCTCAGTACCGCACTCACACTGCAGCGTTCCCTCAGTACCGCACTCACACTGCAGCGTTCCCTCAGTACCGCACTCACACTGCAGCGTTCCCTCAGTACCGCACTCACACTGCAGCGTTCCCTCAGTACCGCACTCACACTGCAGCGTTCCCTCAGTACCGCACTCACACTGCAGCGTTCCCTCAGTACCGCACTCACACTGCAGCGTTCCCTCAGTACCGCACTCACACTGCAGCGTTCCCTCAGTACCGCACTCACACTGCAGCGTTCCCTCAGTACCGCACTCACACTGCAGCGTTCCCTCAGTACCGCACTCACACTGCAGCGTTCCCTCAGTACCGCACTCACACTGCAGCGTTCCCTCAGTACCGCACTCACACTGCAGCGTTCCCTCAGTACCGCACTCACACTGCAGCGTTCCCTCAGTACCGCACTCACACTGCAGCGTTCCCTCAGTACCGCACTCACACTGCAGCGTTCCCTCAGTACCGCACTCACACTGCAGCGTTCCCTCAGTACCGCACTCACACTGCAGCGTTCCCTCAGTACCGCACTCACACTGCAGCGTTCCCTCAGTACCGCACTCACACTGCAGCGTTCCCTCAGTACCGCACTCACACTGCAGCGTTCCCTCAGTACCGCACTCACACTGCAGCGTTCCCTCAGTACCGCACTCACACTGCAGCGTTCCCTCAGTACCGCACTCACACTGCAGCGTTCCCTCAGTACCGCACTCACACTGCAGCGTTCCCTCAGTACCGCACTCACACTGCAGCGTTCCCTCAGTACCGCACTCACACTGCAGCGTTCCCTCAGTACCGCACTCACACTGCAGCGTTCCCTCAGTACCGCACTCACACTGCAGCGTTCCCTCAGTACCGCACTCACACTGCAGCGTTCCCTCAGTACCGCACTCACACTGCAGCGTTCCCTCAGTACCGCACTCACACTGCAGCGTTCCCTCAGTACCGCACTCACACTGCAGCGTTCCCTCAGTACCGCACTCACACTGCAGCGTTCCCTCAGTACCGCACTCACACTGCAGCGTTCCCTCAGTACCGCACTCACACTGCAGCGTTCCCTCAGTACCGCACTCACACTGCAGCGTTCCCTCAGTACCGCACTCACACTGCAGCGTTCCCTCAGTACCGCACTCACACTGCAGCGTTCCCTCCGCACTGCACTGCAGCGTTCCCTCAGTACCGCACTCACACTGCAGCGTTCCCTCAGTACCGCACTCACACTGCAGCGTTCCCTCAGTACCGCACTCACACTGCAGCGTTCCCTCAGTACCGCACTCACACTGCAGCGTTCCCTCAGTACCGCACTCACACTGCAGCGTTCCCTCAGTACCGCACTCACACTGCAGCGTTCCCTCAGTACCGCACTCACACTGCAGCGTTCCCTCAGTACCGCACTCACACTGCAGCGTTCCCTCAGTACCGCACTCACACTGCAGCGTTCCCTCAGTACCGCACTCACACTGCAGCGTTCCCTCAGTACCGCACTCACACTGCAGCGTTCCCTCCGCACTCACACTGCAGCGTTCCCTCAGTACCGCACTCACACTGCAGCGTTCCCTCAGTACCGCACTCACACTGCAGCGTTCCCTCAGTACCGCACTCACACTGCAGCGTTCCCTCAGTACCGCACTGACACTGCAGCGTTCCCTCAGTACCGCACTCACACTGCAGCGTTCCCTCAGTACCGCACTCACACTGCAGCGTTCCCTCAGTACCGCACTCACACTGCAGCGTTCCCTCAGTACCGCACTCACACTGCAGCGTTCCCTCAGTACCGCACTCACACTGCAGCGTTCCCTCAGTACCGCACTCACACTGCAGCGTTCCCTCAGTACCGCACTCACACTGCAGCGTTCCCTCAGTACCGCACTCACACTGCAGCGTTCCCTCAGTACCGCACTCACACTGCAGCGTTCCCTCAGTACCGCACTCACACTGCAGCGTTCCCTCAGTACCGCACTCACACTGCAGCGTTCCCTCAGTACCGCACTGACACTGCAGCGTTCCCTCAGTACCGCACTCACACTGCAGCGTTCCCTCAGTACCGCACTCACACTGCAGCGTTCCCTCAGTACCGCACTCACACTGCAGCGTTCCCTCAGTACCGCACTCACACTGCAGCGTTCCCTCAGTACCGCACTCACACTGCAGCGTTCCCTCAGTACCGCACTCACACTGCAGCGTTCCCTCAGTACCGCACTCACACTGCAGCGTCCCTCAGTACCGCACTCACACTGCAGCGTTCCCTCAGTACCGCACTCACACTGCAGCGTTCCCTCAGTACCGCACTCACACTGCAGCGTTCCCTCAGTACCGCACTCACACTGCAGCGTTCCCTCAGTACCGCACTCACACTGGCAGCGTTCCCTCAGTACCGCACTCACACTGCAGCGTCCCTCAGTACCGCACTCACACTGCAGCGTTCCCTCAGTACGCACTCACACTGCAGCGTTCCCCAGTACCGCACTCACACTGCAGCGTTCCCTCAGTACCGCACTCACACTGCAGCGTTCCTCAGTACCGCACTCACACTGCAGCGTTCCCTCAGTACCGCACTCACACTGCAGCGTTCCCTCAGTACCGCACTCACACTGCAGCGTTTCCCTCAGTACCGCACTCACACTGCAGCGTTCCCTCCGCACTGACACTGCAGCGTTCCCTCAGTACCGCACTCACACTGCAGCGTTCCCTCAGTACCGCACTCACACTGCAGCGTTCCCTCAGTACCGCACTCACACTGCAGCGTTCCCTCAGTACCGCACTCACACTGCAGCGTTCCCTCAGTACCGCACTCACACTGCAGCGTTCCCTCAGTACCGCACTCACACTGCAGCGTTCCCTCAGTACCGCACTGACACTGCAGCGTTCCCTCAGTACCGCACTCACACTGCAGCGTTCCCTCAGTACCGCACTCACACTGCAGCGTTCCCTCAGTACCGCACTCACACTGCAGCGTTCCCTCAGTACCGCACTCACACTGCAGCGTTCCCTCAGTACCGCACTCACACTGCAGCGTTCCCTCAGTACCGCACTCACACTGCAGCGTTCCCTCAGTACCGCACTGCAGCGTTCCCTCAGTACCGCACTCACACTGCAGCGTTCCCTCAGTACCGCACTCACACTGCAGCGTTCCCTCAGTACCACACTGCAGCGTTCCCTCAGTACCGCACTCACACTGCAGCGTTCCCTCAGTACCGCACTCACACTGCAGCGTTCCCTCAGTACCGCACTCACACTGCAGCGTTCCCTCAGTACCGCACTCACACTGCAGCGTTCCCTCCGCACTGACACTGCAGCGTTCCCTCAGTACCGCACTGACACTGCAGCGTTCCCTCAGTGCCGCACTCACACTGCAGCGTTCCCTCAGTACCGCACTCACACTTGCAGCGTTCCTCAGTACCGCACTCACACTGCAGCGTTCCTCAGTACCGCACTCACACCTGCAGCGTTCCCTCAGACCGCACTCACACTGCAGCGTTCCCTCAGTACCGCACTCACACTGCAGCGTTCCCTCAGTACCGCCTCACACTGCAGCGTTCCCTCAGTACCACCACGACACTGCAGCGTTCCCTCAGTACCGCACTCACACTGCCGCGTTCCCTCAGTACCGCCCACACTGCAGCGTTCCCTCAGTACCGCACTCACACTGCAGCGTTCCCTCAGTACCGCACTCACACTGCAGCGTTCCCTCAGTACCGCGCACTCACACTGCGCGTTCCTCCCAGTACCGCACTCTACACTGCAGCGTTCCCTCAGTACCGCACTCACACTGCAGCGTTCCTCAGTACCGCACTCACACTGCAGGCTTTCCCTCAGTACCGCACTGACACACTGCAGCGTTCCCTCAGTACCGCACTCACACTGCAGCGTTCCCTCAGTACCGCACTCACACTGCAGCGTTCCCTCAGTACCGCACTCACACTGCAGCGTTCCCTCAGTACCGCACTCACACTGCAGCGTTCCCTCAGTACCGCACTCACACTGCAGCGTTCCCTCAGTACCGCACTCACACTGCAGCGTTCCCTCAGTACCGCACTCACACTGCAGCGTTCCCTCAGTACCGCACTCACACTGCAGCG